>NW_008825559.1:43375-81940 GCF_000699105.1 Pygoscelis adeliae | reverse complement strand
TTCCAAAAATACAGGTTACTGGGAACAAAACGGAGCTAACCAGGAGGAATTAGAGGGCCTGTATTTTGCTGAAGAGAAAAAAGGTGAATGATCATTGTAGCCATTTCTGGCCTTCAAATATGCAAACACCACTGGCAAATAGAAGAGTTACGAAAGAAAAAAAAGGTTGAATTAAGCATGTAAAGCCTGTCAAGTCATCATGATTGTCCAGTCTGGCCTTCTATGTAACACAGGCTGGGAAATTTCTCCCTGCAGCGCTCCTACAGAACCCTTTTTGACCGGGCTACAGCATCCATGCAAGACAGACGTTCAGGCTTTCATTTTAGAGATGGAAAGAACACCATGTCCCCCGACACTGTTAATGTGATCATCAGTTAATTTCTGTGCCTCGTCTGTGCTCAGTGGACTAGAAGTGTGCACGTTATTTCTAACCTTCATAAGCCTAGAGCCGTTTTCCAAACCTTGTGTTTCCCCGTGCTTTTGTCTACTGGGCTAAAAAGGCCTTTTTCAAAATTCCTCTTTGTGTGTGAGTATTTAGAGATTTTGATTCCCTCCCCTCTTAACCTCATCTTGCGTAAATAGCTTGAACTTCTTCAGTTTCTCCATAAAGCAGGTTTGCCAGATCTCCAGCTACCCCTTTAGCTTGCTGTCAGGTTCTCTCCAAGTCCTCTGCATCTCTTCTATATATAGGCTGGAGTATACTGGCTGCAGTATCTCATACGTGGTCTCACTGGTGCTATAGATAGAACTAGTGTTGGCTTTCTTACCACCAAACATCACTCTCATTAATAAATTCAAAATGCACATTCGTTTTCTTGACTGCATAACATCACACTGGAAGTTCACAATTAGCAGGTTATCTGTGATGCGAAAGTACTTCACGAAGTCACAGCTAGCGAGGAGACGTTCCCCAAGCCTGCGTGAGCACTATGCGATGACCTTGCCTTGGATTATATCTAAGCACGTGTTACCAAATTATCTCAGTTGCTGTGTAGAATTTAGGCTGTGAAAGCATGAGAAAGGTAATCCATGGAAAATCAGCGTGTCCCAGGTTTAAAAATCTGCAGACAACACAGCCCGTAAAGATGAGCCAGCTCTACCACGCTGCTGGCAAGAGTAACCTTGGAAAAAGCACGGCTGGATCCGTCGTCCTTGCAGATCCCTGCCTTGTAACGCAGGTGGGCTTGGCTGCTTCTGCTTGCAAGTCCACAGGATGCTCGTTCATACCCAGGTGCCAGGGAGCCGTTTGCCCCAGGCGTATGCCTCAAACGGCATCTCTCCACTTGTCCCTAGGGGCTGTCATATCTTTTTTTTTAAGCATTTAACACCCTTTGTCCTTGACAAACAGTACCTCCTCTTTCTTCACTGGAGGTCATTGAAGAAGAAATTGAATAACATCAGCCAAAATCAGACATACGCGTTGATGTTGATTCTTCATTAACAACTACATTTGGAGAGCTATACTTATTTAATATGTTGATTTTTACATTATTTGTAGTTGTTAACCAGAGTGTTATATTAAATAACTATAGGATAAAAGCTACGGACTTTGAACTGACCTAGAGAGAGAAAAAGGACCGTATAGACAGATAAAGCTATGTCCATGGTGGGTTTTTAACACATGCTAGGTGACCAGGCATGTGTAATCTTCTCTTTATTGCCTTATTTTTGTTATATGTTCCAGCATTTAATAACCACATTCTTCAAAATACAAAAAGGTGTTGAAAGAGATACTCAGGATAGTTAATCTGTCCTTTCAAGAACCAGAGTAGAAACAAGTTAATTCTGTTACGCTGTCTTAGCAGTTTTCTGGTTGGGGTGTATGCTTATGGTATGCCATTTTCACGTCACCACAATGAAAGCAAGCCATGCTCAACAGACGTGTTCAGACTAAGTAAATGGCCTGTTTCTCTTCCAGATGCTGATGTCCAATTGGTGTTTCTAAAACTAGTTGGTTATTAAAATTCCCAGAATGATTTATCTGTAGTATATCACATGAGAACATAGATAGAATCTAAGACATTTAAAAATTCAGTCTATGATATGTGGTGCCTTTATCTTTGGATTAAGACATTATTATGTTCACAGAAATAACAGTAGATGAATAAATAAGCCTGTCTAATCTGGGGGTTTTTTTGTGATTTGTGGGGCCCAGCATTTCTTAAATCATATAAGATACTGAACTTCTGACATGTGGACAGTTCATCTTTGAATTTCTCCTTATATTAGTCACTTCTTTATTTTTTTTAAATAGAAAATAAAACCAGTCGTATTTCCTTA
Organism: Pygoscelis adeliae; assembly: GCF_000699105.1. Taxonomy (NCBI): domain Eukaryota; kingdom Metazoa; phylum Chordata; class Aves; order Sphenisciformes; family Spheniscidae; genus Pygoscelis; species Pygoscelis adeliae. Next base: position 79,660 of record NW_008825559.1, on the reverse strand, counting down.
AATATCTCACAGATAGGCATCTGTAGAAATACAGTGGTTTTCTGATGCCAAGGAAAGGGAAGGTCACTTCTTATCTCCTTTTCTTGTTACCTGGGTTCTGGTACAGCAGATATGTCAAAGATTATGCGTCACACTGGTGGACAGAAATAGCTCTGCCCAGTCTCCATCCAGACAGGTGATAGCTTTTCCTTTCCAAACATCTGCAGCCTTTTCTCCTCTTTTTTTTTTTTTTTCTGTCTGTCTTTCCTCCCATAGGAGGGAGGGTCTGGTGTTAAAAGAGTTCTGAAAAGGAAGAAAAAAGTGTGGTTTTTTTCTCAAAATGCAGTGCTCTTGAAAAGGGCTTCCTACTACCAAGGTGTTGAGCGTTGATTTCTGGATTTTAAGTGAAAAGCCTGATTGTTATATATAGGTTTCATGGTCATTGTACTGTACTTTGCTCTGTTTTTTTAAATTGGAAGCGGGGGGGAGTGATGAAAACCAAAGACACAGTTATATGGGTGAATTTCCTGAAGTGGTTTTGCAATACCCAATGTTTATTTTGTGACTCTTTTTTTTCATGTAATTTGAACAGACAGAGAAAGGATGAATTAGAGCAGAGGATGTCTGCACTTCAAGAAAGCAGAAGAGAACTGATGGTGCAGCTTGAAGGGCTGATGAAACTGCTCAAAGTAAGCCATCTCCTGTCAGAAATGCAGTGCATCCTTCTCTTCCCCAGGTCAGGAATTCACTGTTGCTGCTCCGAGATTCCTGCCTTGCTGTCGTACCGTTATAAATACTTCACGAGGAATAGAAGGAATTTGCAAAAAGTCATTTCCGTACTGGCTCTGCGTATTGGTGCCGATGGTAATGGGTATTCAGGTTCACAGGCTGCTGCTTTGGTTAAAATATCAAGAACCCGTAAGATTTGGAAGGCTTTAAAGAAGTATTTGATTTGGTAATCAGCTGCATGCTGTTCCGGGTAATAATTCAGTTCTTCCAACTTTAACTGGAAAATAAACTGGAAACTGTGTTCACTGCAATACAGAACACGACTCCCCAGGGGCACGGTGCTGTGTTTCACCAGGTGGTATTATGCTAACCCCGCGATGTCTGTGGAGTACGATGGCGTTGGCTCTGATCTACAGTACCTGTTATTGTTTGGACTTCTGATGAGGGTCCTTTTGTTTTTTTATAGAGTCCTGCTAGAGTTGAGCTCGTAGTTGATGACTATAGTCTGAAATACTATTATGCATTTATTCTTTCCGTTCTCTAAATTGGACAAGAGCCTCTCTGTAAAGTGAACGGCAAGACATTGTCCGTACTCAAAGAGGTTTTGGTCTAAGACGAGAAGCAACAATGATACTATAGGCAATGGAAGGAGCGGGAGAGAGACCACAGCAATGACCTGACAGGAGCAGCGCGGGGATTTATAGATTAACAGATCTATAGGTTAGGCACATCTTCCAGAAAAATTTAGAGCCTGTCTGCACTTGAAAGTGATAATGAATTCACATCGCCTGTAAATCTAAAGTGCAGTCAGCCTTCAGATTAGACTTGCATTCTCGAATAAGAATATATATACAAGAGGCTATGATCGAATACTCTTCAGAGGTGCCTGTTTTATTTAGCTTCCCTGTGCAGATGAGCACATCGTTAGTATTAGTATTTGGGAAGTAATTGGGTTTTTTTAAGTCTGGTTCTGCACACTGTAATTTTTTCCTGTTCGGCCTGTTAAAAATATTGAAGACAATCACTTGATAAATTCACCTTTATTTCTTCAGACTCGAAACCTTTGTAAGTTGAAGTGTGATATCTCTGAAAATGGGCATCCAAAACTGAATTACAGATTTAGGAAAGTATAAAAAGTCATTGCATCAGAAACAGTTTGATTCTTCGTGGTTCAGATGGCCACAGTCTGAGCGTTTTAAACTTTTTCTTGCACACATTCGAGAAGCCTCTTTACAACAAAGTCAGTTTGGACATCTCCTTTAACATGGTGACAAGCTCTGGTGTGAGTTTTCTGTAGACCCTATTATTTTCAAAGCACTCATAAGCCTTCACACATTAATTCTCCCAAACACGACCTGGTGTAAATGCTGTCATCTCATTAGGGTGAACGGCTGTTCTGTCGTCTGGCCTGGCTTTCTGCTCTTCCACCTCGAAAGCCTTGGAGGCCAGGTGGACCGTCTTGCTCTGAAGCTGTACAACACGCGGGCTGCAGAGCAACCTGCAGAGCTTTGCCCACCCACCAGGCAAAAACGCAGGCAGGCAGCACGCCTGCCGCCTCTGCCTGCTTGGCCATCATACTCGCATCTCCCAGCTGCCCAAACAGTGTGTGTTTCCTCTTGCCCGACTGGCCGGACACGTGAACGTGGCATTGCGTGGAGCAGCAGAGGATATCGGTGTCGGTAAGACAGCGATGAGGAGGGCACGGGGGCTACTGCAGGGTATGGCAGAGGGAAGAGAGCACGAGCACAAGCGGCAGGTGCTGCAGCTGGGGAGACATAGGAGGGAGGAAAGAGGATTGCAGCAGAGGGAAGGGAACCGTAGCTGACTCACATGTGATAAAGTAATGTTTTTAGGACCCATTCGCTAAGTTGAATCATGCAGTTCAATTATGAGCTTGACAGAATCTTTAATGAAATCTTCTAGACTGTATTAAACAGAAGGTTAGTTTAGAAGCTGGCTCTTACTAGACTTTTCATTTATAAATCTAGTGTCTTTTAATTAACTCTCCCAGTTCCCAAAATTGTTTAAAAACTGTAAGGGCCAATAGGACTGGATATAAGGAGAAACTTCTTCCCCGTGAGGATGCTCGAGCAGTGGAACAGGGGCCCAGAGAGGTTGTGCTGTCTCCGTCCTTGGAGGTTTTTCAAGACCCAACTGGATAGGGCTCTAAGCAACCTGGTCTGAGATTCACTTCATAGAATCATAGAATCATTAAGGTTGGAAGAGACCTCCAAGATCATCGAGTCCAACCATCAACCCAACACCCCCATGCCCACTGAACCATGTCCCTAAGCGCCTCATCTACCCGTTTTTTAAATACTTCCAGGGATGGTGACTCCACCACTTCCCTGGGCAGCCTGGTCCAAGGTTTAACCACTCTTTCAGAAAAGAAATTTCACTTGACCCTGTTCAAGAAAGTTCACTTGACCCTGTTCCCGGTAGGAGGCTGGACTTGAGACCGCCTGAGGTCCCTTCCAACCTGAGTTATCCTACGAGCCTGTGACTATCGTAATTATTTGGTTCTACATGTTGCATAATATGGTTCTTTGCATTTCTCCTTCTTAGCTTTCTATGGAGCCTGGCAGCTTCTCTTTGATTAAAGCATCTTCCAGAAAGACATCTGTTCTTGAACTGAAGAAATCAAAAATGGAAAATTCACTGCCAATGCAAATTTGCTTGCACAGTTAAAAATTTATGCCTCGTTTTCAGTTTTAATGTATTTAGCTTCAGTTTACACCCATTGGCTTTGGTACATGTGGTTCTCCCTCCATTAAATTAAGAAGTACTTCAGCACCCCTGTTTTTTTTCCTACGCAGTTACTTACTCATCTCAGTGAAGGCACTTCTCAATCTTCTTTTTTAAATCAGCTAAACAGGTAGAGCTTTTCTGAGCTTTTCACAGTATTGTACTTCAGTATTTTTTATGGTTGATTTCTTTGCCTTCTCCAGATTTTTAATATAATTTTTTAAATTGGGAAAAAAAAAAACACCTGTACGTTGAATTCTTCTCTGAATCTTAGCAACACTTTGCAGAGAGTTACAGGAGGAGTTTCGTCACCCTTCATCGCTGTTTTCCTTTTTGTGCCTTTCTGCACCAGTGAGTGCTTTTTGAAAGCTGTCAGTTATCCAGATCTTACCCCATGCTTTGTTTATTTTGTATAGTGCTAACTGGTTAATCACAATGTATTACAAGTTTGGCCTCTAAAGGAACTGCAGATACGAAAATATATTACATCTGTGCAGTTCCTTTAGAGGCCAAACTTGTAATACATTCAAATAACAAAATCAGATTTATCTGGCAAGACGTCTTTTCCGTTAAGTTATAATGCTTCGTATATTACTTATTAGTTGAGTCTTGTATCAGCATTTCTGTTACTTTGAATAAATTAATGACAGGGTAGGATGTTTATGCTTATTTAAGTTGTCTTACCTCCCTTTTTGAATATCAGTGCAACACAGCACATTCCCGTCCTGGGTATTCCAAGATCTATTAAAGATTACTTTCACTGGACCGTATAACTCCTCATGTAATTATTTTAAGAATCCCAGCTGCAAGCTACCCAGGCCTGCTGATCTAAAAATATTATTCCTAGTAGATACTTTTTAACACCTTTTATCATAATTAGTGGAAAGTACTTCACTGTTTGCTGGTAGAAACTATAAGGGGAAAGTACTATTAGTCAAACACAGAACAGAAGTACTAATTCCTCTTCCCATATTAAGAATTTTACCATGACTATCAAGAAGCAGTACACACCACCTCAAGGCTTTGTTTTGTTTCTGGTATTTGTGTTCATTTCAAAGTCTCCTTTTTGGTGGTTTTAGTCAGGCCAGACATGAATTTTTCCCGCAAAGTTTTAGCTTCTCTCATCATTTGGTGCAGTTCAAAAATTTTCATTTATAATTTACATCAGCTGTTAAGCTTTTATGGTTTTTTCCATTTTCTTATGCAGTATTTTTTACATTTTTAATGCTGCCTTCATTTCACCATTTAGAGCTGGATTCAGCTTAGCTAACTTTGGTTATCTGAAAGTTTGGTACCTCAGCTCCCTCTGTAAAAAAAGGAGAGAGAGGAAAGCCTGGTTTTGGAAGGAGATGGTTGTTCTCTGGAGGTTCATCCATTTTTCCCATGGCGAGCCATGCTGTGATAGTTGGCCTCAGAGCCGAGAAAGGCCCTCGACTATTCTGGTTGCTAGTGCAGAGGTGATCAAAACCTCTGATTAGTGATTAGTGTCCTGCTCTGATGTTTATTAGCCCGCACAGTGACCCACCCACGCCGTTGCAATTTAGAGTTAAGGTTGGGTTTTGCATCGAGTGTCCTCCCACATCTTACTGCTGACATGTGTTGACGCTCCTGTTAGGAGGTTTCAGTTACAGGGATTTGTTGCTGGTTTTCCCCGAAGGAGGAGTTCTGGTCATGCAGCTCTTCACTAAGTGCTGTCATCGGTATCTTCTGCTGTGTTGTCCCATGCACTTGTGAGTGCAGCTGTACCCGTCCGGGTGAGCTCGTCAGTGCCAGACCGCGTTCCTTGGACAGGCACTTACCTACCTGCTCTGCTGTTGGCGTGGTCGCAGACGTGCCTTTGGGTCAGAGCTACCAGTGCTTTCCCAAACCACCTCCCACCACCACCCAGAGGTGTTCAGGTGCCCAGACCCGTTCCTGGGGGGCAGTTTGCATAAGGCCACCCCAATTGGGGTGATAAGGGGTTTTAACAGCATGGACGTGTGCAGATCATGCCAGAGGACAGGCCCTTGCACAATTGTGTTTGATACTGTAGCCTCTGAGTCTGCAGGGCTGCTGCAGTGGCCACCGTAGGGCTCCCCTTGGCTGCTAATCTCTTGTCCTCCTGGCCGCTCCAGCCAGTCTTTAGTTAAGCAGATCAAGCCCCTTGCACGTGAGGGCAGCCTGTCCGTCTGGGCTGAACGGTGGCCAGTGACCCATCAGTACTGTCGTCAGCGACTTTCTTCCAATATTTTTTATCCTCTTTTCCTCATCCAGGCCGTTGGCTTAGCTTTCCCTTTTCTCCCGAAGTCTTCTGTAATACACCTAGTGCCATTAGCTGGCACTCTTCTAATAAGTAGTCGGCAGTGATGATTGTCTGCCGTCATGCAGGGCTTTTCCTTTCAGCTAAACGGATATTCAGCAGACATATCCCATTTCACTTTTCCCATTTCCTCAATGGTAATTTCCTCACTAGCTGATTTGATGATTTATCTAATAACCGCGCAGTCCTTCTAGCAAAGCTCCACGCCTCCTGAGATTTTTTTTCACATCTGTAGTTAATGCTAAAGCCTCATTTTTCAAGCTAACAACTTTTTTTGTAGAGTGGAGATCATTTAAGATCTTACCCCTGACCTGGCTTACCGTCTGGTCCTGCGAGTCCCAGTGCCGGTAGGAGGAACTGGGAACGTGTGGGAGTGTGGGGAGGGCAGCACTGGCCTCCGCAGCTGACGCTGAGCCGCGGCTCAGCGGGGCCATACCCTGCATCCACTACCCCAGTGCCGAAATACGCACCTGAAAGAACACCAAGTCTTGGGAGAAAAAAACGAAAGTATCTGCTCAGGAACGTGGAATGCTCTGCAGTCGTTCCCAGATATCTCTGTAGTGCCCTCGGCGCACAGTTAGGAAACCATCTTTTAGTGCAGTGGTCAGTGAGAAGAAGCTGCTCTAAATTAAGGGACAGGTTCAGGTTAATCCTGCTCAGACGGGAAATAAATGAGGGAAGGTGGATAAATGAGTTCATGGATTTCAAGGCCAGAAGGAGCTTTTATTCCGTGAATTTTAATTCCATGACCTGAATTTCTGGGGAGACGTGCTGACCAGTGGTCCTGCTGCCCTCCGCACTGGCAGTCCCTGCAAAGCCACCGTGGGAGGGGACACACACTGACCCTAAAAAAGCTGTAATTGCTATTTCTGCGTACATGAGAGTCATCAAAAACATGCTGCCAGCCTTTCTCTTAATGCACAGTGTTGCTACCTGCACCACAACTGCCGTGCTTCTCCACACAACCGAGCCCGCAGACAGAAGAGCCCGCAGGACTCATAATGGTGGTTATATATGCAAGGACAAAATCTATGAAAACTTTTGAATTATGAAAGAAACTCTCAACTGTGTGATATTTTGCTCGTTCCTAGGAATGCTCATATAGTTGAAGTCAGAATGTGACCCCACTGCCCCAGCAGGATCACAGTGTATGTTTCTCTGCTTCAAAAGAGAATAAATTCATCCATATTTTGCCTTTTTTGGTCTTTCAAATTAGTAGTGATCCGCACTGACAAACGTTGCATTGCAGCAAAGGAAAATGTTTTCTCTGCATCTTCGTCCTTACTCCGCATCTTTGGTGCTTTTACCTCCCAGTTTCTCCCCTCCCATTCCAGACCCGCGTGCCCGCCGCTCGTTACTTTGCCCTTTTGAATCCCATCTGCAGAGGTCCCTGCAGGCCCGGTGGCAACGGGCACTCTCTGACCAAAAAGGTGATATTTTGCCTCTCAGGTTATGACGGTTTGGGTCTCTGCGGTGGCAGATTTGTGCACGCAGGGAACCGAATGCCGTGCAGCGGTTGCACACTCCAGATGGTGTTTCCAGACTTCAGAGGACGGTAGTCTGATATTGCTTGCCTTGAGGACAGCTAGGGAGGCATTTCTGAGTCCGGGGTAGGAAGAGAAGCCAGTAAAGGTTTTGCATAAAAGAAAAGATATCCACTGGATATCCTATCCTATATCCAAGATATCCATACTGTGATATCCATCCCAACACTGAAGGCCATTTTAGACAAGAGTCTTCTTCTGAGAGTGGAACAAATGGCACCTTTGCTTTCCCACCACGGCTCTTGTGTCTAACGTCCTTGTTTCCTTTAGTGTCTGCAGATGTTTCTACAATTTGCCATGCTCTGTTCTTCCATTGGGTCTGTTGTGCATTTTGTGTGTGTGTTTCCTTTTCATATGATAATTAATCTATCCTGTTTCTCTCTTCACCTTTTTCTTTTGCCAACATATACAGGAAGAAGAGCAAAAGCAGGCAGTAAGTTGACTTCACTTTGTAGGTGATCTAACTCTTTTTTTCTTTCTGCATGAAAACAATTTTCTGTTAATTGGCTTGTGTGCAAATAAACCATGGGAACATGGGGTCTTTCTCACTTGTAAATTTGAAAGCAGCCTTTATCAGTTTCCAGTAGAGCATGTTTTTGTATATGTCCGTAAAGTTATTCCTCTCTCCTTTTCAAATTATGTTTATTGCCATGGGTACACAACCGGTGGCTGTATTCATTAGGTTTTTATGGAATTGTGCATGACCATCCAGGGTTGAAAATGTGGATTCTCAGCTGGCTTCATAATTTATTTTGTTGGAAATTCTTTGGAGTATTTTACATGCCAAGAAAGCTTTCTTGTCTCTTCAGGAATCCTTTAATTTGCCTCCTTGCCACATACAAGTCCATGCATGAAAACTAATTAATGACTTAATATTCTGGGCATGGATCCATATCATTCAGTCATGATATAGTCTCCTTGAATTAATCCCAGTATGCTCGTTGTAAACAGGATGAGTAAACTAACAGGAGACAAGAATGCATTTGCTTTGTTACTGATTTTCATTTTCATTGCCCGCCTATTAAAATCTGAATCCTGTGTTAATTTCGGAATCCACTCCAGAGGGAGCCCTTTTGCTTTTCTCGGAAATAGCCAGATGTTCAATGTCTTCTCTCCAGCAGAACAAATTTTCAGCATATTCAAACATGGTTTTCTTTAGACACAAAGCTTTAATGAAGATTAATCCTGTGTTTCCCATTGTTGGGGGTTTTTTACATGTTGTTAATCAGATACACAAATTGGATATTGCATACATGAATTGGAAATTCTGGTGACTTATTTTTTGTAAGGAAATATATATTTCTGGGTAACTTCTATTGCTGAAATCGCTTCAGTGCTACATGTGCTGAAATTGGCTTTTGGTGACTCCTGGATGGCCTTTTATTAAAGTTCTGTCATCAATTTAAGAAGAAGATGGTGGTAAGTGTGCATCTTCTGTTGGAGCCCAGTTCATCTTTAGTTGATGCTGCCAGTGAAGATTTATCCCTGGATTTGCTAAGGCACCTTGCAGAAATTCCTTGGCTTATGAAGGGACCAGATTGCAGCACGTGGCAGCGATCTTTAAGGAATTTCCTGGAGGAAGGAAAACAACCAAGACACCACCGTCCCTGTCCTCCAACTTCTAACTGTGCAAGTGGAATGCCATATCATATATCACTCTCTTACCCAGCATCATTGCTAGGAATAATCATCTGCGTGGAAATGCAGCATTATGTTAGCTCATTTTTCCTGTGCTGTGCTGTTCATCTTGGTTATGGATAAAGAAAAAGGGTAAATATGAGATCAAAGGAAGAATTTGCCCAATTTTACCTCCCTTCTTTCCCTGGAATACGATGTTAGGAGGAGGATAAGAGAAGCAAAACTGACTGCTAAAATAATGTCAACACATTGTTTCACTGCCCAGTCCCATTCTGTTGGAATCGATGGTGAATGAGCAAAAAAGGATTTAAAACTCAAGAAGGAAGATTTTGACCAACCAAAGGATGCATTACTGATGTGTAAGAATTGAAACTTTACATCCTTACATTTGCATGGACTGAAGTAGTTTGACATTGCTCTCCTCTTGGCTATAAAGGTGCAGCCTGAAAAAGCTGGAAGTCCCAGGATACAATGCTCCACCTGGCTGAGAAACACACCGTGTTTCACAGAACAGCTGAGGTGGGAAGGCAGCTCTGGAGATCATCTAGTCCACCCCCCGTGCTCAAAGCAGGGTCAGCTAGAGCAGGCTGCTCAGGAACTTGTCCCATCAGGTTTTGAGTATCTCCAAAGATGGAGACTCCACAACCTTAATGGGCAACTGGTTCTAGTGCTTCACCACCCTCTCCGTAAGGAAGTTTTTTCTTTATTTTTAAACAGAATTTCCTATATTTCCATTTGTGCCTATATTTCCATTCATTGCCTCTGGTCCTTTCACTGAATACCACAGGGAAGGGTCTGGCTCTGTTTTCTTTACTTTCTTCCACTAGGGCTTTGTATGCATTGATGAGATCCCCCTGAGCCTCCTCTTCTTGAAGCTAAACAGTCCCAGGTCCTTCAGCCTCTCCTCATATGGTGGATACACTGGTTCCTTAATCATCTTTTTGGCTCTTCCTTGGACTTGCTGGATCCAGCCTTGCTCCAAATCTTTCTTGTACTGGATTGTCTAGAACGGGGTCGAACACTCCAGATGCAGCCTCACCAGTGCTGAGTTGAGGGGAAGGATCACCTCCCTTGACCTGCTACCAATGCTCTTCCCAGCACAGCCCAGGATGCTGTTGACTTTCTTTGCTGGAAGGGTACATTGCTGGCTCATGTTCAACTTCTTTGCAGGACCCCAGCGTTTTTTTCTGCCAAGCTGCTTTCCAGCCAGTCAGCCCCCAGAGTGCACTTGATGCACAGGGTTATTCCTTCACAGGAGCAGGACTTTGCACCCTGTGTTGAACTTGATGAGATCCCTATCTGCCCATTTCTCCAATGCTTCAAGGTCCCTCTGAATGGCAGCACAGCCATCTGGTGTATCAACCACTCCTCCCAGTTTTGCGTTGTCTGCAAACTTGTTGAGGGTGCGTGCTGTCCTATCGCCTAGGTCATTACTGAAGATGTTAAACGGTACTGACTCCAGTATCAAACCTTGAGGCACACCAATGGTAACTGGCCTCCAGCTGGACTTCATGTGGCTGATAACAACCCTACACATCACACACTGTATTGGTATCTGCACTATTCTGGAAGGGAGGTAATGGCGTATCTCCAGCTTGAAGTCCAGAAGAATTCATTGGAGCATACACTGGCTTCCAAACGTCTTCAGGATTTCATGGTCATCCATGTACTCCAATAACAGAAATACTTGAATAAAGGGCTGAATGTCTGTGACAGTTAAAGAAACACAGCCAACTGAAAAACTTTAAAAATATTGTGAAACATCCCTTTGGCCTTGAGAACCTTGAGAACCAGTTTTGGTGGCTCTGGTGTCGTGTCTTCCCTCTACATGTGTATAAAACCCTACAGTAGCTAGGAAAGGGTACCAGTCTTCTGTGTGCTCAGCCAGCCCCATCCTCATGTCCGCAAGCATCTGACTAGGAAAAAGAAGTTAGAGGAGAAGAGCCTAGTCTGGTTAGTACCTCACAAAGATCTACGAACTAGTCCAGAAACAGCAGGACCACATGTGAGGGAAAATGTGGAGCACCGTCTGGGTCCTGTGGAAGAGAAGGCCCAAGTGTCTTAGTGATCTGAAGTGATGATTCTCTCAACCCTTGACAAGACAGATTGATTATGTGATGGCAACATGAATTTACGTGAAGGGTTAACGTAAATAACAGGCAGAATAACAATGACTGATTCAGGACTGGCAGAACATCAAGAGCAGTAGCATCAGCATCCACGTTACGAATTTCTGATTTCCCTTCACTGCTAAGGCTGTAAGTCCCATTCTGCCTTCTCCATATTGCTAGTAAGATTTACAGAGATGGGTCAAAGAGGATCAGCTTTCTTGGCTATGTTCAAGGAAGTTGCTTGGCAAGCAAAAAAGGCTTCCTGAACAAAAAGCCATCTCATTCATTCCGCATTTAACCGAGACAACGTACACTGTATTCCAGGGGCTGAAGGTGTCCAGGTTAGCATGGCCATTTTGAATGGCTTGACTGTCATCATGAGCCAGCTTTCCACGTAGTGCAGCAAGACACTTAACCTGGTGGGGCAGTTTGTTCATGTATTTGCAGCCAGAATGATTGCTTGCCTAAGCACTGAGTAGAGATCTTTGCTGCTCCTGGGAGGCTAAGAAGTTACTTGGCTGCTGAGGTTACCACCAACTGCCTACAGAATGCTGTGGTAACTGACTTTCATCTCCAGCAGACAACTAGGTGAGCACAGTGACATCTGAGAGACCAAACTGCAGTCACAAAAATGTCCTCAGAAGGCCTAGAAGCTACTGTGTCTCTTGGCCACTCTTGGTCAGAAAATCATGGCAAGCTATAAGAAATTTGTGTCAGGAGAGAGCCACTATTTCTGATCCTGCTATTTACAGGAAAGCCCAATAACTTTTGTGCCCCATGTTGAGAGCTGATCTCCTATCAAGATTTTGAAAGTTTCTGTACTGTCTTTCCCTTCGCAGGACTGTCCCTTGGAATCAATGGGGCCAGTCCTGGTCACACCCTTGAGGAACAGTGCACTGTGTAGAGATATTATTCCAGTAATGGAGCATTAAGCCACATGGTATTCATAGTCCACCACACTATTCTCTACTACTGCTCAGATTGTTGTGTCCCAGCTAATAAAGATCTTTGCCAGCCTAGATCCTAATTTACAACAGGACCATTTTCATGTCACAGCTGGTGAGAGGCTTAAATAATCTGCTAAATATTAAAACCTCTTTGTTTTATAGGCAAATGAACAGCCATTGGAGATGTACTGTTCAATATTCAGAAAAATGTTAAAGGATTTCACGAAGATGTACATCACATGTATGATGTCTTTGGCATGTAGTACAATTCATGTAACAAATCCAGAAGAGTGTCAAGCACTCATACTCCAACACAAGAGAACTTCTCTAATGCCAAACAGGCACAGAAATGGCTTCACAGCAGAGGAGCTCACATGGGAGTGTTTAAACACTGGAATGGAAATCTTTTCCTTTCAGAAGATGGTGGGAACCATACAACATAGCAGAGCAGATTGGGCTCATGAATTTTGAGGTTATGCTACCAATCAGAAAAAGTGGACACGCTCTCACCCAACAATCCTCATGAAGTCATGGAAATCGTGGGAGGGTTGCTTCTTAACCCCACGGAGAGGGAGTCAGGAGTTCCAGTTTTCCTCTCATCATTCAGATTCAGAGTATATAGATCATAGAATCATAGAATCACTAAGGTTGGAAAAGACCTCTAAGATCATCGAGTCCAACCGTCAACCCAACACCACCATGCCCACTAAACCATGTCCCTAAGTCCCTAAGCACCGCATCTACCCGTCTTTTAAATACTTCCAGGGATGGTGACTCAACCACTTCCCTGGGCAGCCTGTTCCAAGGTTTAACCACTCTTTCAGTAAAGACATTTTTTGATGATACCTTTCAGTCAGCTTGAGAAGTGCAAGGGCAGCAGTGCACATACCTTTAATGAGGTGAACCTTCTTAACCAACGGCTATAGCGAAGCTGAGCCCAGGCAGCAAGCTAGGATGATACCTGCGTCCCATCCCAAGAGATGTAGAAACCTGTGAGTGGGGAATTCCCAACCTTGAAGAGCCCTGTAACAGCTGAAGAAGTCTCATCGTGTTGATATCCGAATCTAAGACTGCTGTTCAGTTCTGCATCCATTTTTGCATGAGCCAAAGGTCCTGTACGCCTCTCCGGAGTGGATCATTGATGCATGTCTGGTTGACTCCCACCATCACATACTGATGCATTTTAACAAAAATATGAAGAAATCCTCCTAATGCCTCAACACTGCAAATCAGCTTCTCATACTGCATGGCCTCGTTCATCTGCAGGGTGTGCCTTTGGACTCTGTGCATGATTAGCAGACTTTCAGCATTGATGGTTTATGTCTTCCAGCCTTATAGCTGACATGACCCAACTTGCTTGAATGACATTCATTTATACTAATAACTGAAAAACTTTTCTGAAATAAGTGGAAGACCACCTTCTGGAGGGTAGGAGCGGACAGCCCAACTAGCATAATACAGAATAAGACAAAACTGCCTATTCAGGATAAATTTAAGGAAAGGACCAAATTTGGTTACCTACCAATTTGGTTACCCATTTAAGGCTGGCAGCCTTAAATGCCTTCTCTGGTTAAGCTGACAAGTTTTGTAGCATGCAGGCTCTGTCTGTGCTAGTAAATGCACATGGAAAATTTCTCTGACACTGGGGGCAACTGGCATGAAGATGCATGCCTCCGTGCTAGCAGATCTGCTTAGCCTCCAAGACCTGGTGGCTGCATGCAGTGTTGGGAACGGTGTGCCTGGGAACTGCCAGGGAATGTCCTAGCCGAAATGTGTCACAACCGTGCCAGGGAGCATTCTAACACCTAGATACTGTAAATGATCTTGTTCCAGTGCCAGAAACACTCCTGGGTATGGTTCAACTCAGTAATATAGACAGACATAGCTTTAGAATAAGCTTTGAGTTGGTGCCTCCTCACTAAGAGCCATGTTCATGGGCCTCCTGGAGGACATCAAACCTAGAAGGGCTCCTGAAAAAGCCATTTAGATGTTAAAGATTTAAGGTCATGTAGGGAACCAGACCTCCGTACCTATGGAGTTTATCTGTCAGTAGACATTTTGGAAAGGAAGGCTGGGTCTGCGCTGACATCAGGTATTGGAGGTGAAGAAGACCTTACCCTGCTCTTTAGTTGGCAGCACTGCCCCTAGCAGGTGACTTTTTCGGATATGAGGAAGAAGGCTTGGCAGAGCATAGCCATGGGTCCACATCAGGATTACTTTCCTGGAAGTCTGTTTGCTCTGATGGATCACACTGTCCTGTGGTGGTTGGGTGTCAGGTAAGAGACAAATCCCTGAATAATGTGGTGGTGCTTCCTATCGTGATGGGATGAATGCACTGAAGTGTAGACCGAGGTGTGGAGCTGATGTCTGCAGAAGACCTGGTTTCTGTCTGAAGAGGAAGAAAATCCCTCTCCCCACACCAGCGGAGCATTAGCGAGTTGCTCCGGGCTCACGCAGCCCTCCCCTGCCGCCTTTTGCCATCTGTGCCAAGCTCGGCGGGCAGAGCTAAGAGGATTGAGCATGGCTCGGTCAGCAGCAGAGGAAAGTGGGTTGCTGCTTGTCTTGCTAATGCTGCGTCTAGCGGCCGGCGAAGGCCAAACGCTGTAGAAGTCTGCCAGAGCCTTACCGAACAAACGCAGACCTGCAGTGGTGGGGTCTGGTGGCTTGGCGTAAACCTGCTACTGGAGGGGATCAGTGAAGAGGTGCAAGAGCCTCTCCTGACGCTCGACTGGGGACTTGATGGCCTGTTGCGGTCAGTCCAGAGGGGACCTAGTCATTCTGTCCCATTTTGGAGGGCACACAAACAGCACGAGGGAGTAAGTGCTGTCAAACACAAACTAAAACAGTAGAGAGCGCTTAGATGTTTTTAATCCTCAATTGTAGTAACCAGAGAAATTTTCCAAAATAGCAGTTGAGAAAGTTGTCGGGGAGAAGTGTGGTTTTTCCTGCTGTCCCATGAAGAGATAACAGCCATAAGGCAGAACGGTTTCTTCAGAGTCCCGCTCCATTCATGCCTTCCCTGAATCGCATTCCTCTGCACTTAATCACGTTTTGGATCGCACAGCTAGAAACAGGCAGGAGTTTGTTCAGTTTCTTGTCTTCCAAGTCTTGCCTTCGCTGAGAAAGACACGGGTGCCAAGTTCCAGCTTCTAAGCTGCTACCATTTTTAACAAAGCTCTGTGCAAAAGCATTGCGGCTACACTTGCTTTTGACTTTGGGGAAAAATATGCTTATTCGTTCTAATGTACTTCAAAACCAGCTAAAGGGGTTGGGTTTATTTTCTAAACTGGTCCTCTGTCGAGAAGCCACCCGGCTTGAAAATTTTTCCATTTTTATCTTCTAGAGGTTTCTGTTTATTTGTATACTTGTTTGTTTTAATGCGCGTTATTTGTGAAAATAGGATTAGAAATGAAACGCTGTTAGAGCGTTTACACCAGGACGCGCAGTACTCGCACGCAGCAGTTCCTATAGATTTGTTGTGGGTGGTTATAAGGAAAGTCAAGGCCTGGTCATGTGCCACGTGCGCTCAGAGGTGCTCCAAGAGCCCTGGGAGCTTATTTCTGTATTCAGAGTATTCTCCCCCTCCTTCTGATGTCCCATTTTGATGTTAATAAATTTGAAACACAGCGGCTGCAGGAGAGGAGCATCCTTGCTTTGAGAAAGCAGGTTGTACACCCCCGGACATGGCAGCTCTGCTGTTCGCTGGCCGTGCAGCCGGCTGTGTAGTGGAAGGGAAGGTGTTGAGATGCGTTTCACTCGGGTGGAATGGCTGGTTCACACGCCGCTTTGATTGCGGTTCCCACCTGCAGGCTCCTGGGTCATTGCAGAAATTGTAGGACCATCCCATCCCAAAGAGACCCTTTGCAATGGGGAGTGGGGGCGAGGGGCACAGCTTTGGAGGGAGGTTGTATGTAGGAAAGCATGTGAAAGCTGTATGTAATATATAACGTAGCACCTGTTTGGTAGGTTTCTTCAGGATGGTTAAATACAGCCAGTTCTCCCTTATTTCTGTGGGCAGTGGACCCTGGGCTGCCCCAGGCACCAGAGGAACCCAGGTCTTGCGATGGGGAGGTGGCGCGGAGGCAGCCTCATGTCCCAGCACTGTGCCAACCTCCCTAATGCAGGTCCAGCGCCCGTCCTGCCGGCCCCAGGATAACTCCAGCAGATCTGGTGGGGTGCTCCTGCACTCCCCAGGAAGCCCAGGGTCTCAGGGGCTCCTTTAGCACCAGCATCGCGCAGGAGCACAGAGCCAGCTCAGGCACCACGATGTGCCCCAGCAAATAAACGTGATTAGGGGAGCTGCTGCAGAAACTATGGCTTTGCTCAGACTTAGCGTGGATCTGACCTGCTGGGACTAATAATCCCGTTAGACCTCAGCTGCTCGCTGCAGAACTGCAGGCGCCATCACACAGCACCCAATTCTGGGAGCTCAGCACCGGGGCGCCCAGGCTGGACTCAACCAGAGTGAATCTGACAGCATCCGTTAACAGGGTCACCATGTCGTGCCAAAGCAGTAGTCAGCA
The DNA here is from genome assembly GCF_000699105.1 of Pygoscelis adeliae. NCBI lineage: Eukaryota > Metazoa > Chordata > Aves > Sphenisciformes > Spheniscidae > Pygoscelis > Pygoscelis adeliae. The sequence goes on along the minus strand of NW_008825559.1, from coordinate 63,145 downwards.
CACAAGAGCATCCTGTCTTCAAGCCTAAGCTTACGTTGGATGTAGAGGTGCATGGGAACAGTGCTCGAGCTAATAACCACCACCAGATCTGAGCTGTCTCTGCACCTTTGACATGAGCAAGCTGTAGTCCAGATGATGCCCCAGAGACTGCAGAGTAAGAACAGTGTCTGAGAGGTGTCCGAGCATGGGCTGTCAGTTTGGGGTGTACTAACAACGGCTTTATTCTACAAGTCACTTATATGAGAAATTTCGCTTCTTGGCAGTTTAGTAATATGTTTCAGATACCCAGATATATTTGTCAAGTGCCCAGGGTTCAGCTTTACAATAAGCTGTCTTTGACAGCAAAGCCGGCTTGAAGCATTCCTTTTCCTGTGCCAGTATTCACTGCTCCAGCAATCAAGTTCGTGCAGTTTTTGAGGGGCCATGGTACAAATCAGAGCACTGCAATTGTCCTACTTAAAAACAGCATTCCTAGAAAAAAGATGAAGCCAGAAGCTCTTGTAACTACACCTTCATTGATCTTCGAGAAATACCGATCCAGACTGGAAGAGGCTGGATGCCATTCCTGAGATTGATCTTTTTGTGGCGATCATTTAAACTCCATGGCAGAAAATAGGTAGTGAGCACCTGTGGATCAGGGAAGGCGTAGCAGCAGGGACATGGTAAGGTACGTGCCCCTTTGGAGCAGTAAGAGAAAAGGATCGTTTGTGTAATGGCAGATCAAAAAGAAGGTTATAAAGGGTGACAAGCAATGTCTCTCCAGAGTCGGTGATTATTTAGAACCATGAATTCAGTGCTTAGGCTTAGCCTGTAGGAATGTTTCATCGGTCACCACCAATGATCTCATATGCAAGGTCAGAGTGGGGGTTTTTTGTTGAAGACATTCTCCCACTACATGAGTGTTTCTGTCCTTTCTCACTTGTTCATGAGAATTCACTGTGGTGTGGTGGTGGTATTTTTCATTTCGCATAGATGTTTCCACCACAGCATTTGTTGCCACATTTTGGGATAGATATTCATGAGCCTATAGATGTTGTGTTTCCGTTGTGGAGATATCATTAAGATGACTGGAGAGATGTCCAACAAGGATTTGCATTTGTTTTGGCAAGAAGTAATTTCACTTGATGTTTGTTTAGTCCCTAAGAAATGTGATGCTGATGATGAGTTTGGCAAGACTGAAAGCTAGAAGACAGAATTCTGGAACAATTTATTTTACCGTATTTTCTTTGAGCAGGGATTGTAACTGGTTAAATGATTATCCTATAGATTTTTTCTTCACTTTGTAGTCAAGGACCTGCTCTAGTATGTAAATAAGCTTAAGTGCAGACAGTGCATGCACACTCCTCCTTCAGGATATGATCCAGCGTAATGCTTAATTCTTTGCAATTACTAATTCCTTCTACTGTGCTGTAGCACTGGGTTGGCACCCAAATACAACTCACTGATGCCATAAATAGTGGATATGCTTAGCTTTTCCACAGCATTTTAATCTTAACCAAACCACACAGCCATACATTTTCACATCTTTCTGTACTCAATCGAGTGTGTCCATTTCAGAGATAGGGAAAAACGGTTCCTTTTTAGACATTCAAGATTATCCAACAAGATGTTGATGAAATTCAAATGAGAGCTGTTGCCTGTATCTTGGCTGTCACTTGTAGAAAGGATTGCTTCTCATACACAATCATGGAGAATATGGCAGAAGCCCATGTTGCAACTGCAGATGCTGTAACTTCATCCTGAAGGACTGCCTGCTCTACACCTTGCAGGAGTGCCATCCACGTAGCTGACCTGCAGACATTCAGTAGGGTGAAAGGTGTATAATGCTGTTAATGCCCAGTAATTCAGTTGCAGAGAAATTAATATTAAACGTGTTGCTGTGTGTGCATCTGTAATACTTTCCCTCCTATCATTATCCAAGCCTAGAAGGGTAATCAAAGCCACATGAAGGACATCTGGATCCAGTGTTAGTTTATATGGCACCTGGCCCTTATTAATAGTAATGAGGAAATGGCAGTTTGGGATTTCTTGACCTCACATGAAATTCATTTCACTGGGCAAAGGTTGCTAACAGACGGCAGTAATTTGGGGCTCATTTCATCATCTGTTACACAGACTTTATTGCTCTATTTTGGCCCTTTCCTTTGCAAGGAGCTATCCCTTTTTCCACCTCGTCTCTTTATAAGGGTTGTCTTTTTCAAAGGGAGTCCTGAAACATCTTGTTAAAGCATGTTACATGCAGCACAAGGGTTTAGGTATGGTCTGATACAACAAAATGATCCCTTTGAGTATAAATCACTCTTTTACTAACTGTGTTGTAAACTTTTATCTTTTTGAAGTTGGTAGTTTCTTCTGGGTTACTGGCCTCTCTCCAATTTGTTCTTTAATTCCCCAGCCCACAAATACACTTTTGCACTCTGACTTTGAGCAAATGAAAGGGGTATGACAAGACACAACCCCATACTTGTCGACACAATGCGCTATCTCAAACCAGCGCTTGTGTCACTGAAGCCTAATTTAATAATGTACCCCAGCGAGCTGCGTGCCAGCGAGCCTGGTTTTGAAGAGCGCATAACACCTATTGAAAGGATTTGCATTTTGGCGTCTACCTCGCTGTTGTCGCACTGGTGTTGATTCAGTTATCCTTAAAAAGCATCCCAGGTTGAGCAGCCGAGAGGAGAACTTTGCACAGCTTGCTTTAGCATGTGCGTAGGTTGGCTGGAAGGTGGCTGGGTGGCCTCCCTGCTGACCGTGGAGCTAGTTGCCAAATGGGACCATTTGTGGTGCTCCTGAAAGGGTAAAACCTTTGAGCTGTGTGGTTTGCTTTACTTCTTTTTTTATTTTTTGTAGTTATAAGTGATTTGAAGCATGCTAGAAGTAAGCTAAAGAAACCTAGAAAATACAGATGCGGTGCTGTTTAGTATTAAAGAAATATTATGAATTCAAGACCTTGGAAATGATGAGGTTCAATATTTGCTTACTCAGATGTTATGTTAGCCATTATAGTGGTAGCTTTCTCTTGTACAGCGATGGCTACTGCACCGCGACAACACGTATTTACAACCTAGCTATCAAAAACATCAAAATACTTCACACAGTCAAACACTGGTGTAAATATTACACTGTACTAGAGAAATGAAAAAAACCCCATACCTGGAATCAATTTATCCGTAGTGCTAGATCAAAATAGTCTTACCTAAGAGCCTGATTGTATGAAATATCTGTTCCAGCTGTAGATTTGGCCTTTCGTGGTGCTTTCAGACTGAAATCTCTTGGGGGTTTTATTTATCAAAGTGAAATGGAAGTTGTTCTAACTACTAAAATCATCATGTAATCCAAATTGGGTTTAGAGAGAAATGCTGTAAATATCCTGACAATTTTGCCAGCCTAAAGCAGATGTGCTTAAATCCACAAAGAATTAAAACAGCAGAGAAATAGAAAATCTCGGTATTTTACCTAATGTACTTTAGGAAAAGCCCTGCTCATGAGAATATTAATTTTCTTTTCTCTGAACCTTTCTCTGTTGAAATAAATTCACCAAGTGGAGGTGAGGGGGGTGCTTGCTTTAAGAAAGATGTGAATTCCAGTGGCCTCCTGGGACTGAAAAAAATAAAGGCAGCAGTGCACCCGTGGTACAGTCAAACTCCATCGTCTGTACTCATTTGAAAACATTACGTGTTTGCTTCTAGCAGCCTCAGTTCTCCAGATCATTGGCAGTTTAATCCTGTGTTTCTGACAACATTAATGAGTTCATCAGATCAAATAAAATACAGAATTCTAGGAGATCTACATCTTGTAAGTTGGGTTACAGCATTATGAATGCTCTTGGCACTCATGCGTGTCAAGGTCGGGCTCTGCTGAACATTGCTGCACATCCAGATGTCAGGTACGCCCTGTCTCTGCGTGGTCGGAGTGGTTGTGGGAGCCTCGGTCAGTACTGCCCTCCTGGCGAGATCAAATTGCCCAATTCTTAGCTCCAATTATTTCTCTCAAAGATTTCTGCAGTCTCTCTCATCCATTGATGTACAGCCTCAGTAGTTGGCTTTGACCTGTTTGAGCTGGATGCTGACAGTCAGGTTCACTCCAGCACAGCCTGTATCTTCAGATATCCCTTTACACATCCCTCTTCCTCAGTGTAGGAGACTGGAAACCTCTGGTCCCTGAATCTCCCACTGCTGATACTGGCTGATATCAAGAACTTCATCATCTTGATATCAAGGACATCAAAAATTTTAACCATCAGTTTCGGATCCAAAGTCTTACTTTCATTGTCAGGAATGGTCGCAGGCAATACGTCACCCGTGACATTAGGAGATGCCTCATGGGTTCATCATCTCCTTTGACCGCAGGACCAGCCTTTGGCAAAGGCCGTCAGGAGGAAACAGACCAGAGCTCTGAGCTCCATCGTGTGCAGCCTCCCTGCCAGGAAAGCCATTGCCAAAGCTCTTGATAGGTTTATAGCACAATTACCTGATGTGTTTATACGTGATAAGAGGAGATCAGGCTTGATGTCTAGAAAGTCTTCCCCAGCTCTCTACTATCCTAAAAAACAGCAGGTAACTGAAGGTTATTAGAAGAATTCATGAGTTTTAGAGACGCTATTGATAGTGGCCCTGGTCACCATTGGTGAAACCTCTTAAGAGATTTGATAATGTGGATGATGTTCAGCCACGCTGCTGTACTGGCCTTCAAGCCACCCACGTTCAAACGGTTGGAGATCGGACCTAAGCCCATCTGCCAGGATTTGTGTGTCTTCTAAAGGGGGGTAGATTCAGACTAGATAAAAGGAAGAAATTTTTTACGCTGAGGGTGGTGAGACACTGGCCCAGGTTGCCCAGAGAGGTGGTGGATGCCCCATCCCTGGAAACGTTCCAGGTCAGGTTGGACGGGGCTCTGAGCAACCTGCTCTAGTTGAAGATGTCCCTGCTCATTGCAGGGGGGTTGGACTAGGTGACCTTTAGAGGTCCCTTCCAACCCAAACCGTTCTATGATTCTGTGATTCTTTCCCATCCCCATTCTCGCTCCGCAGGGAAACCCCCTTTGCTGAAGGGTATCTTTAAAAGCTGGTGACTACAAAGGCCCAAGTTCTTCTGTGTCCCCGTCTGCAAGCTGCCAGATCACAATAGCCAAGCCCAGCTTTTATTTAAACTGGAACAGGGTGATTCTCTTCCTCTTAAAACTCTGAGGAGGTAATGAGGGACGCAGGGGAGCTATCAAGGCAACTGGGTCAGACAGCAGGAGACATTTCTGAAACCAAGAGCAGCACGGAATGATGATGTAGAACATCAAGGCTGCAAGCATTGGGTTTCCCTAGCAAAGGGAATAAGGGAAAAAGTCTAGATCTTTAAGGATTTGGTGTTTACTGTGTGTGCTGCCACGCGCTGCGCACTGCTTGCCTGACATCTCAGCTCCCTGCTGCAAACCCTGCGGGCCATCAGCTCAGCCAAGGCAGCCATCGCTCACGCAGCATCGTAGTCAACTGCTGCTCTACCCACAGGGAAAAACCCAAAATACAGCAGAGATCATCAGTCTGTGTCATCCGCATCGGTGCATGCTGCTCAGCTGACAGCTCTGTGAATTTGATGCTGTTTTTGTGAACCATCTGAGAATGAGGGAACATGAAATTCAAGAAACTTCACTGCTCTGCCCGTGGCATCAGGCATGAAGGGGCAGAAGCCATTGCCTGTCCCTCCCGTATCCATTTGTGTGCCAGTCTGTGCTTCTCATGGTCCTTCTTCTCTCAAGTGATGCTTCTTACATGAACTTGTTACAAAACAGCATATGCTTGTTGCTGTGGATAGGAGCTAACGACAGTTTTTATTCCCAGTGGTTTTTTCTTTCAAAGAAGAAAGCGAGCTTTTTTTTCTGATGCTTGAACCAAGAAGATGCAAAAAAAGGTGCCTCTGTCTCAGGTTCAGGATGGTAATGCTTGCTTTGTTTCTTACGGTCCTCCAGCTCAGAAGTGATATGGCCAGAGTACGCCCTATTCTTACTTTCCTATGTAAGCTCCTGGAAAATATGAGGAACAGATCATATTATCATCATAGGGAACGAAATCTACAGGGACTCGTCTGCTTTCGATTGGCAAGAAATTTCCTATCCATAAGCACAACACTTAAATTTGACCCCAGCCATCAGTATATGTTCTGTGCATGGGACATGGCGATACATCAGCACGCACATCGTGCTTAGTGTGATCAGCGAAATAATCAACCCGGGAGTTTTCCGTCAGAAAACACGGTCCAGAGAGGGAAGAGAGAAGCTGTACAGGCTGTTCCTTGGGCCTCACTCTCTTACAGTGACAGGACTAAGCCTTTCAGATTATCTCCCTTCCTTTTGAGGCTATTTGCAGCTCTCTGAAAGACCACAGCATCACATCAGAGGCTCTCATGATGCGTCATACTCCGTGTCCGTGTGTTATTAATTAGCTCATGAGCCACTCCTTCCAAAGATCAAAGGAGCTTTGCCAGGACACGAGGAGCTTGCTTTTAAAAACATGCCTCCAGCAGCTGTAAGGCAATGGAGCAACCTACTGCCTTTTGCTAAACATGCGATCCTTGGGTTGGGTCTCAGCAAACTTGGGGAGAGCAGTTCTTCAATCTCAAATTCACGTAGCAGCTGGTGCTTCTCCTGTCCATCTAGAGTGGATTCTGCTTCCTCAGATTTCTCTTAGATCTAGTAAATCTTTCACCTTTTACTGAAGGTGTAAGTCCAGTTTACTTTTTGTCGGTCCAGGAAAGCACGTTCATGGGATTCACGCTGCCACACGCTCAGAAGAAAGGAGCCAGTGCTTATCCTGCCATCACAGGGGCTGTTGAACCAGCGTGAATCCCATGAGCATCCTTCCCACTGCTCATTTTCTAAGCCCACAGCTAATGTGGGCATCTGCCCCATGCCAGGAGAAGATTCCTCCCGTCTCGTGCACGAGAGGTGCCTAAACGCCCACCCCGAGAGCCAGCCTCCCAAAGTGGCACTTTCAGTAGGTAAGTAACCATCATCTCTTCTTCGTTTGGGGATGCTGCCTGCCCTACGTGGGGCGGCCAGCGTGGCTGCACTTACCAAGCCTCTGAGCATCACTAATATTGCTGGGTGGGGGGGAGGAGGAGGAGAAATGAGGTTCGTACTGCAGGCTCAGTGACTAAGCAGCTTCACTGGCTCTTTCCTATGTCATCTCCTTACACTTTTCTGGTCTTTGTGTAGGCCATTGCCTGCGGAGGCATACACCGAGGAGTAACTTCACACGCAGATCATTTGATTACTCAAATGGATGAGGTTGTTCATTTGTAAAGTATTTGCAGCATCCTTGCGCGACAAGCCTTACAGACAACTAATCTGCATTTGTTATTGCTTCTTTAAAGAGCCAAGTATGTTAAAAAAGGATGACAAATTTTCCTGAGAATTTTATAGGTAGCAGACTTCAGAAAAGTAGTGAAAGTTGCTAAGTAACCAGCTGCTACTTACCTATGAAAATTTATAAGACCGTGGCTTCAAAGAGTGTGGAAATGACTAGTTAAGGGCACTGTAAGTCTTCCATTTTCTGCATAAAGCATAGATATATTTATCCAAAGAAGTACAAATTTCATCATAGCACAGCAATTTTTCTCAGTTCCAAAATAAATATTTATTCATAATCAGTCTTCCTGAAATGGGTTTAAAAAGTGTACTTTGATCAGTTTCTACAGAAATTCATAATGTTACATTAGCAAGGAGATACGCTTTCCTTAAACTGTGTTCCTCATTGTATTGTATCCTTCTCATCAAACACTTCATTTATCTTTTAATCTATTTTAACCACTTTACAGTTTTTCAGAGAAAATGCTTAGATACACAAATAAAACTGTGTACTTTTTTTATTATTCAGTGGTTAGATTTAAGTTTATTGAGATTAAAATCTGCATTTCTGTATCCTTGTTAAGGATGTATTTGTCATGCTAGCCTGCAGTCAGTGAAAGATACATCTTCCTAATAATCTTTCTTTTTAGCGCCTTGGCTGTGTATATCGGCTGTATAGATACATCGGCACCATTTAGCAAACTTACCTGGCTTTGAAGGAGAAGGCAGAGACTCGAGCAGTGTCTCGCTCGAAGAGTGAATCTGATGGTATTGGCTTCAGTGGCACTGCACGGGACCCGAACGCGTGGGGTCTTAGGCTCGTTCATTTTTTGTCATGCTCACTATCTTCGTGAAAGTGATGTTTTCTGACAGAGTTTGTGGCCAGAGAGCTTTCCTTACATTTTTGTGACACGTAAGCTCCACGTTTGACACTTGTCTTTCAGGAGGAGCATTAGGAAATGGACAGTAGAAAGAAAAGGGACAAATCTTTCTCTAGGAACAAGACAGAATAAAAAGAGCCTGGAAGAGAGCTCAGTGCCCTCGGCCATTGCAGTGGCAGTGTCTGGACGCTGTAGGATCCTCTCCCTGCTGAGCTCCTTGGCATGGAGCAATTCATGGTCCCGCTCATGTGCCTTCAGAGCAAGTCCTTGTGCTGGACCACAGGAGCCTCACCCGTAGTATCTGCGGAACGTTCCTGGGTGGTTGAACGACCTGAGGCATTGCAGGAGAAGGAGCTTAGGACTGATGCGTATGTTGTGGTTTAACCCCAGCCGGCAACTAAGCCCCACCCAGCCGCTCGCTCGCTCCCCTCACGCGGGATGGGGGAGAGAATCGGAAGGGTAAAAGTGAGAAAACTCGTGGGTTGAGATAAAGGCAGTTTAATAGGGAAAGCAAAAGCCGCGCACGCAAGCAAAGCAAAACAAGGAATTCATTCACTGCTTCCCCTCGGCAGGTGGGTGTTCAGCCATCCCCAGGACAGCAGGGCTCCATCACGCGTAACGGTGACTTGGGAAGACAAACGCCATCACTCCGAACATCCCCCTCTTCCTTCTTCTTCCCCCAGCTTTATATGCTGAGCATGACGTCACATGGTGTGGGATATCCCTTTGGTCAGTTGGGGTCAGCTGTCCCGGCTGTGTCCCCTCCCAGCTCCTTGTGCCCCCCCAGCCTGCTCGCTGGTGGGGTGGGGTGAGGAGCAGAAAAGGCCTTGACTCTGTGTCAGCACTGCTCAGCAGTAACTAAAACATCCCTGTGTTATCAACACTGTTTCCAGCACAAATCCCAAACACAGCCCCGTACCAGCTACTGTGAAGAAAATGAACTCTATCGCAGCTAAAACCAGCGCAGCGCAGCATCTGGCAATTTCTAGGCCCTTTATCCTTTTATGTAATATTTGTAGTTTGGTCTCAGTGCAGCCCATTCCCTGTCCACGTATTGGAGAAATGCAGGTCCTCGCTGTGTTTACCAGGGATAAGAGCACTGTGAGCATGTCTAATTCATTTTAACTGGAAGAGGGGAATAATATTTTGCCATCTATACCCGTTTTCACAACTGAAAATGACCCGGAGCGTGAGTCTGTGAGGATTTAGGTCTTTAGACTGGGAGAAGCTCAGGGAGAACCTCAGAGGAAGTTCAGCATCCGACTTCAGACACAGCTTAGCACAAATGCTGAAACCACCAGAAACCATGGAAGTTGGGAATTTCCACATTTCTCGCAGCATCATGCCAGTGCTTCTCGAACCAAACGAGCTGTATTCCCAGCCACTAAGTTTAGCTGATGAAGCTGGTGTTCATGACTCTCTCTGCAGTCAGTGGTCCTCCGAAGAGCAAGTCAGAGAGGCTGGACCAGTCTCCTGCTCTGAATCACTTTCCGGAGGATGCTGTCCCTCCCACTGTTGACTTCAGCATGACCTCAAGAGGTCGGCCCCGCCAAGTGAAACTAGACTTCACAAAAAGCCCTGCCTCCCCCAGTGCTCAGCATAGTTTCTATTCTTAGTCCATTGACAAGCAGTTTTCATCTCTCTCTTGATTTTCGGCACGTAAAAGTTTTTCAAAGGAAGAGTGGATGAAAAAGCAAAAACTTTGTGCACGGTTCTTGGGAACACCAAAGGAGCACGTGGTTTTTCTCAGTCGCCATTCGTGAACTCTGTAGAAGTCATCTCCAGACCCTGATACCGATGACTCTGCTTCAGTTACGCGAAGCAGCACGGAGACTCTCTGGCTACTCCACCAGTGTTAACTTCTTGCAGTTTTCATTGCATAAAGCTTCATGTAAAGCCCCAGAAGGTAAGATTTGAGGACTGTTCACAGATTCAGCTAGGGACAGCTAGCCAAAGGGGGTCACACTTCATTATTTCATGTCTTGACTGTTTGAGCCCAAGTAGGCATAGTAACCTTCCCAATTCAGCTCCTGGAGAGTCTCTGCAGTTTGTCAACACTGTTGGTTGCAGACTGAGTGCTCATCTCTCTCGTGAATAATGCATTATTTTTTTCACATTCCAGGCAGCTCCTAGTCCCTGCCCTGCAAGCAGCATATTGCATAGCCTTCATGCGCTCCATGCTCGTGCTGGCCCGAGTGCCTCTGTTTCAGGGCCAGCACTGGAACATGTATGTGTGGCTACAGCCTGTATTTCTAAATTAATCATGCCTGTTTCAGCCATTTCCATGGCACAACACAGGACTGTGCTGTTTTGGCAGCAGGTTAGGCTGCAGCAACACCTGCCTTGGCAGTGTTCGGCACCAACGGAGAACTTCCCAAGCGCAGTCTCCAGTGTCCTTGAGGACTGCATAAAATATTGGGAGAGTGTTCCAGGAAATGATGGAAGCCATGAAGAATTTAAATATTTTCCCGAGTTTTCTGTCCTCGCCCACATTCTGTCTTGATTGGCTTCCTCTCCTTTTTGCCAACAAACTCAAACCTTGAGCCACGTTTTTTAAGGTCCTGCAAAAAACCTTGAGTGCTCCGTTGCTTTTACACTTCCTCTCTGACATGACAGCCACGGATTTAAACAACAGATGAACAACCTTGTAAATCCATCCAGTGTTTTCTCCCTTTCAGCATCTGAAGCCGTATCTTCAATTAATTCAGATGCAGTTAGTAATCGTTTCCATCACCACCCCACATCAGTCTCCCCCTGGGACGACACTATACCTTTTTTCCTCTGCATACATCAGTAAAGTCTCAAGGGCTCAATTTGGAACCAGAATTACTGTTCTCCTCCTTCACCCGATGGCCACTGTAGGTCCCTTTACAAGCGTTTACACCCCATGACTTGTAGCAGTTACAGAGTCCTCCTGGCAAGTGGCAATCCCTGTTACAAATTGCTAAGGGTCCTTCCTCTTCACTCATGAGCTGGCTCTGAAGATCTCTGGATGATTCTCCTGTAGGTGGGAGGGATCCCTGGAGGACCCAGTCCAACCTCCTGCCTGGAGCTGGTCCAGCTGGAGCAGGTTGCTCCAACCACGCGTGCTGAGCAGGGATGACGGCTCCCTTCCCTGGCTCTGCTGACTGCTAACACACCCCAGGAGGTGGTTGGCCTTTGCTGCGAAGGCACGCTGCTGGCTTCTCTTCCATGGGGCTTGGCATGCACCTTCTGCAGTGAGGATGGGCAGGAGCAATGTGTCAGCGAGGCTGGGAACCCAGCTTTGGACTTCTTCACCTATGGCAAATTCATCCGTTGACTCAACATAGCGTTACTCTGTAGTGAGTTATATATAAAATAAGTGCAGTATAACAAATAGCCCAGGAGGAACAGCATTCTCGTGGTTGGGCACCTTGCATCAAGAGGAACATGCCTTCCTGGAGAGATGTACTGCTCTTAAATATGGAGCATCTCATGCTGTTGTCAGGACTGGTCAGATAAAGTCTGATCCAAACCATGAAGCAAATGTAGGGGTTCACTGGGTCTAACAGAAGAGTTTTGACTTGAGGAGTCTCCTTTCTGGATGGCTTCCTTCAATCTTTATTGAGGAGTCTCCTTTCTGGATGGCTTCCTTCAAGCTTTATTGAATAACACAAGAGTTGCAAGCTCAGAGAAATCAGATTTTCAGTAATTGCATGGTACTGTAAGAAACCATTTTCTCTTTTGAATGTAACAATATTCTGTTAATGCATTTTTGTCATTTATCTTTTCCATGAAGCAGGTGGTTTTTGCTCAAAGCAGCCTTTTTTAAGTGACTGAAATGTTTCAATTCCTTGGGAAGACTACTGTTCCCCTACCCCTGTTTTTTATGCACTCCTCCAAAAAGTTTGTGTTGTCTAAATGTAGAAAATGTTTTTTTGTTAAAAAAATCCCCAAGGCTAGGAACTTCACTTTTTAGTGAGTATGTTTATGTTCAGGAGACATTTACATTTGCATAGCAAAGGTTCTCAAATATTCAGAAATGTCAAAATTACGTTGCACATACAGATTTCATGGTGCTCTTAGGTTAATGTACTACACCTGCTCCTAAGGATTAGGCGATAGGCAATATGTGACATAAAAAATGTGGGAGATCGGAGTTTGTTTGCGCATTGAGCTCTCCCCTTTCCAAGCCCATGCTCACCAGGATGGGTGACCACCTGCACAGCTGCACTGTACCAGAGCCGGCCCTGAGCTACGCAAACCCCCGGGGAGGCAGAGGACGGGCACGGCTTTTCGGTGCACCGGGGTCCCTGACGTCCCCATCCAGAATACCCGTGGCTCTCTGGCTATACTGGGTAACAGGGCTCCTCAGGGAAGGGTTGATGGTGTTATCTCTTGGCTTTCTTCTCAGACTGGCACGGACCTTTACAGGCTCCCTCTTGTCACTTGAGTTTCTTGCCCAAAAGTCCAGATGTCCATCTGAGCAGGTCATGGACTCCTGAAGGCGAGTGACCATTTGTCCAGCTAGTCTGACATCCTTTTTATCATAGGACATTTCACTTGGTTAATTCAGGTTTTGAATCCAGTGAAATTCCATTCTGTATTAAATTGTTTAGCCAGAAACGTCTCTGATGTTGTTGTGAAAAACATGACGATACAAAGGATCCGTTGGTTTGCATTGCAAGTTATCCCAGTGCTGCATCACACGTTGAAAAACATGTCATCTCCATCCCAGGATGTACGTATCTGGCTTCAGCTGGTTTTGATTTTACCTTTCCTTGCTAGAGTAAACATCTCTGATATTCCGTATTTTCATCCTGTGAATGTACCTGTTTTTAACATTAGGCTAACTGGTCTTAGCTACCCAATCGTTTGGCTTTTCCGTTTTAATACTATCCAGGAAAATGCGAATATACCATCTGGAATTTGCCTGTTACTTCAAGATTTATTAAAAATGGATATCAGTAGGCCAAAAAACTCTTCAAGCAACTCTTCAGGGACTCTTAGGTTCAAGCTATCCAGCCTGCTGCCTTTAAAAATGAGTATCTTCAAAGAATAGTGTGCTGAATACTGAAATACTGTGCTGTAACCAAGTCAAAACCTGGTCCCAGAACAACAACAAGTTTCCCCAGCATCAATTATTTCATCTTTGTCCACCATCCTGAAGTCCAAGTGTTGGGTATGGTGCACTTTGTGGAAGAAAACTGTGATTTCTACCCTTTCTAAACACTAGCACGGTTCCTAGGGGAACTCTTGCAGACCCATCTCGAATTTAGATCCTCCAAAACCACACAACTTCACTTCTGCGCTTTTCAGGTAGGTGCTTAAAGAAGAGCTCATCCTGCTCCCTCGTTTTAATTCCATTAGCGCTCCTCGTCCGTATCTGTGATCCACGGATCCGTTGCATTCGAGATTCTGGAGTTCTGGGTTAACAATATATCTAAAGGAAAAATATTTAAGATGTGCTACCACCCACACACATCTTTTTCTCTTTATGTTCTTCACCTTTCCTAAACGGGAAAAAGTTGGATTTTAAGATGCCAAGCACGAAAATCCTCTGTAGCGCCATCGGTTTCTACCGTCTTGTTAACCACAGTTTCTGGGGTTTTTTGCTTCTTCTTTGGACTAATACTTTTGGATACCCAAAGGACTTTTAATGTTTTTATATCTGAGTTTTCACCACGCTGTTGTCCTTAGGTAGCAATAATATTTTTACTTTTGCTAAGATGGAAAACAGAGTTTGTGTCTCCCCCCATTTTCTCCTTTTCCATTTCAAATTCCTCTTTCTGGAACAGGACTAACCGGATCGCAGGCGTTGTTCTGCAGCGCGTCTCCTCGGCATTGTGGATGATAGAATATGAGGTGAGGACGCATTAATGGCAGTACCTTCAGAGTGTGCCCTGGGGCCACTTACATGACTACACTGCCCTGGTAACTGGTGCTTGTCTTGGGATTAGTAACTAGTAGCTCATACTTGCCTGGTAACTAGTCACTAGTTGCCATCCTGTGGGCAGCCGGATGCCCAGGCATCAGAAACCCTTGCTCTGTTGTGCGTGAGTGTACCCCACGCCATTTCTATTCTTCTGAGCCTCCGGTTCATGTGTAATATTCTGCTCTGCCTCTGTATTAATGATTCATCCTAACCTTTATGTCATCAGGAAGTTTCATTAGAGTGCAGTTATTTTTGTGCGCGTAATTAGAATATTAAATAGATGAATCCCTGAGGAATTCCTCTTGCATCCTCCAGCCTGCAGGTTGTCTTTCAGCAGAACCCATTTTCTTCTCACTTTTGCCGCGATATAGAGCCACAAATCACAACCCTGCCTTGCTAGTTGACCTGTGCTGACAACTGTTTCAGAGAACAAAACCAAATACCAGGTTTATCTCCTGTAGCCTGTTATTGCATGGTGCCTGGGGCAGATTCCTTGGTAGTTCATTTGCTGAGCATCATCTAACGACTCTGTGTTCTGGCTTGAAGATTTCAGGCTTCTGTCTCATGGTCACAAGTCGACAATCCATCTTTTCATCTTCTCACATGCTCGTTTCCCTTACCTTTCCCTTTGTTGTGTCTTTGGCAATGGTTATCACATCAGGCTAACCAAAACGCCTTTATCCTTTGGATGTGGTGCTTAAGCTTACGCTTCTAGATGTGTATCTTTTTGTCTAGTGTGGCTCCCAGAAGCTGCAAGCTTTGGAAGGCTTTTTTTTCTGGTCTGTGAAAAGGGAGCACAGCTCATCCAGGATTACAAAGGTACTTCTTTGTTGTCAATATCTGTCATGCATTTACACAGACCTGTGGTTCGCGTCCAACTTTCTCGCAAGTCGCATGCCCTTGCCTGCTTAGAAGCTCATGTGTGAACTTGTTTATATACTGTCTTTTTAGCTTCATGCTCTTATTACCAAGGAAGAATTTCGTCAGCGACTTTAAAAGCTGGATCTGTTCAGAGACCCATTAGTTCTGGTTCTTATCCCATAAGCTCTTTAATTGGGTGGCTTCCATCGTCATAGTACCTGTATCCTGCCCAAGAACCACCGCAAGCAATACTTCTCTCTCCTTCAGAGCAGTTCTGCTTGTGCGGAGGGAGAAGGAACTTGATCTTGGGAAGCAAGATGTCGGAGATGAGTGTTGTGCTATAACATGCTGCTTATTGCAGCCTCCAGATTTGTCCCCTCCTGCTGCTTGGTGGTGACACAGTGTATTGGAGCAGTTGGGCTGGTCGGTGGCCACTTGCTCATAGGTAGCCACAAATGACGAGAGACATTTTGATCAGGTTACATGTTTGTGGAGAGATCGGTGTGGAGCCAGAGCTGCAAGAGGTGTGCTCTCAACGACCTGCTTTGCTGAGCACGAGTTCCCAATACAAGCTTTTGATGTTTTCTAGGGGAGATGGCTTCTCTCCCATGTCTGAAGGGCAGTCATGGGTATACTCTCGTTACGCTGCTGCCATGGTATAACCATGCTGAAAGTCAGAGTTACAGATTGCCTTCATACTTCTGGTAGTGCAGATCTGCCTTCTCAGCTTGGGTGAACTTTTCTAGCTGTTTTTTTAACAGTAGGGAAATTGGGCCCAAGGGACTTCACGTGTCCTCTAGTAATGTCTGCAGAACAGAAATCCCGGTGGATTTTTTGCGGAGACAGTGGCTCCGGTGGTTGGTCTGGATGCTGCCAGAATTGAGACATTTCGCTCTGACCCCGTGCAGACCCCCCCAGGGCTGGTGCTGCAGGACGGGGCCTGGGGAGGTTCCTCCACCCCTCCTGCACGGGAGCAGCTCTGCTCGCCTCCGGAGACGCGGTGGAAACCTTTCCAGCCCCGTTAGCGATGCTGAGGAGTTAAAGGGATAAAAGGGCCAACTGAGAAGCCTGAAGACAAAACGCGGATAATTTTGAAAGATAACACTTGCTTTTAGCCTTTGTAATACAAGTCGGTCAGGGAGTCGGGTGGGAATTGAAACCGTAGGAGTCCTGGGAACTGCTGCAAGTGAGAGCGCAGGGCGGCGGGGTGGGCGGCGGCGCTGGATGGTGCTGGGGAGGGGAGCAATCTGGTACACATTGAGTGCAGTTACGGGATCCCCACATGAGGCCCCGCTGGAAGGGGAGGCAGCACATGCCCCATAACTGTGGAAATGGCGGATGAAAGCAAAAATGTCAGGCTTTGAAAGGAGCTAGGAAAAAGGAGGCATTCTGTGTGGTAACCAAGATTTTATTGTTTCCTGATCCCTGCTCTATATCCCACAGCTGGGGGGATAGAGAGGAATGAAAACAAACAACATTTCATGAATGGAGGGGTTCAAGCAGCTATCTCGCACTCGGCGGAGCTGGGGCCGGAGCAGACCTGTTTCTGTGGGGGTCTCGGAGCTGCGGCTGGGCTCCTCGGCAGCCGAGCAGCAGAAGGCTTTTTTTTTCCCCCCCTCTCTTTTTTTTTCTTTTTTTTTCTTTCCAGAAAGAGCCAAACGACAGCGAGGCATAGGGAGGGCATCCTCAGGATGGTAACTGCCATGAAAAAGGCAGGAGCTGCCAATACTGATCACATCTTCTGCTTTATTGTACCAATAAAAGAAGGATTTGGTTGCCCAGTGGTAACTGCTGGAAAACATGGATTCTTCTAAATCTGACCAATGGAAAAGTCAAGTGGAGCTTTCTCTTCTTTCTCCCCCTTTTCTCTATCATAATCGAGGGAGAATCGTCCTCATCGCTCTTCTCCTTTGTAAGACACGGTGTTTAATTCCGCAAGGAGCGTGCATGGCTCTGCTACGCGACTCGCCCTGCCTGATGTGCAGGGAAGAGGCAGGGCTGCCTGTGCGGCCGTCGCGTTCAGCAGCGCCGCGAAGCAGCTCCCCAGGTTCAATGGGTAAACGGTTTGAAAATACCTCCCAAAGCAGTGACCGAAGTTGCATAAAATAGCTGTCCTGAAGCCATGGGTTATCC
Organism: Pygoscelis adeliae; assembly: GCF_000699105.1. Lineage (NCBI taxonomy): Eukaryota > Metazoa > Chordata > Aves > Sphenisciformes > Spheniscidae > Pygoscelis > Pygoscelis adeliae. Next base: position 46,042 of record NW_008825559.1, on the reverse strand, counting down.
GTGCAGTAGAATTAAAGCTGAAAAATCAAATTGTAAAAAGAGCTGAGTAATACAAGACAGTTGCCAGAACAGCAGCGGAAATAACGCTGAAGCTAGATGTCTCCCAGTTTGACAGAAGGATGCGCTCAGTCCTGCCCAGCTGCCGCAGGATTAGCTGCTCCCTCCGCTGGAGGCTCTGCCGGCTCCCGGGGCGCTGCCGGGATGGAGGCGATTGCCACGGGGCCCTGCCCTTGGGATGGGAAGCGGGGACTCCGGTGAAGTGGTTTTAATTTAGCACTAACGATCGTAGCTGCGTTGCAGCCCGGTGGTCTCGGTCTCTGCGACGCGGCAGTCGGGCGGTACGGGGGTTTTGCCAGCCTGTCCGCAGCCCCCAGCCCGGCGCACGGCTCTCACCTGCAGCAAGGGCTGGAGCTGCGGCCAGGAGGGGAAAGCCACCTTCTTCCCAAGCAAACTAGCTGTTAATTAAGACTGGGATTTAACAACAAAGGCTGCTCCGTGCGCAGCCTTGGCCCCCTCTCCTCCCCTCTGCGTGCCCCCCCGGCACGCTCAGCCCCCCTGCCAGATTGCCTGTCTCACAGCCCACACAGTATTGCTGGGTGGGTTTGTGTATATAATCGAATTATGTGATTTTTTTGAACAATTAAATGCAAACCTTTCGGTGCAGTGGGCAATGTGCTGTCTAATAATCCCGTCGACTCTGCCTGGCCCCTGCGCTGCGCCGCTGGGTTAGACAGTTAGCATCACTGGGTTGGCATCGCTGAAAAGCCCAGCATCGGCGGGGATCCAAAACAGAGCAGCCTTGGTTCAGAGGTTGGTGTTTGTATATTTGTAATGCATTCCCCCACGCACGCCCACACGAGCCCTCTCTATATAAATATATATGTTTATTTTATATAGATAGGTGCATAGGTAGATGTCGGGGTGCCAGCAGCACACTCTGTCCGTGCAGAGCGCTTTTCTCGCACCGCGTTTCAGAGCAGCGTGTGCCTCTGGAAATCAGGAGCGTGATGTGTTCAAACCGGCTGCAGTGGGATGGACGCCCTTGTCCAGGCGAGCCGGCTGCTCCCTGGCTGCCGCCCTGCACCTGGGAGGCCAGGGGGACTGGGGGGGCCAGGGGAACCGGGGGGGACCGGGGGATCCGGGGGAGCGGGCATCGCACCTCTCTCCCTCCGTTGCCATGAAAACAGCCCTGCGTTAGGCTTTAGTCAGGGGATTTTGTTAACGCTTCAGAAAGGTTATTAGCCTACCCGACTAATAAGCCTTTTTTGTATTCCTTGACATGATTGTTCTTGGAGAAGAGCAGCAGGCAGCGTGAGGCCTGTTGGAGCCGATAGCCCTGGCTGATGTGCCACGGAGGACAGTAAAATTCAATTTTCCTACAAGAATAAGGTCAACAGGACTGATTGGTGGGGGTCTGATTTAGTGACCTTATTTTCTGTTTTAAATGTTTTCCTCAAAGAATATTTGCGGAGAGGGGGGTTGAATTATTTTTAGCACACGCTTCGATTGAGCTGGAATTATTCAGGCAGCAACAGCAATAGTTTCATTTGCAGCACTGAAAGGATTTTTCTCCTCCATTTCTGGTTAACATAAATAATTTTTAAATTACTAGTAAAAAGGAAAACTGCAAATGGCAATAGAGACCCGAATTCTGGAGAAATACCTTGCAGGGAGATTATAGCCTCGGTGACTGCAGTTGTGATATTCAATTGCACGAGGGGCTGCGGAGCAGGAACAGGGAGGACGGCTCCGGTGGTGTCCCAGGAAAATAGGATTTGGTACCTGCAAGCTGCAGCAGTTGTTGTGCACTTGCATCCTCGTGCTTCTAGCACCTACCTGATCCCTCTGCGAAAGCTGTAAGGACAAGACCAAACGGTCTTACACCAAACCGGCTTAACAGCATTCCAATTTTTATCACAGGTTAAAGCAATTCAAATAAATGTCTATTAGGAAAAAGCAGCAAACAGTGAGCATCCCCTTTGTAGTTCTCCTTTGCAGACCTACTCCAGAGCAAACTCCTATTTTCCTCCCATAGAGCTGGAGCAGCGTAGGCTAGATGAGCCTCATGCAAAGCAGTTATAAATTTGGTTGGGAAAGTTTTCTCCAAGATCAGTTGTCAAGGGGTTTCTGTTAAAATAGAAAGACGTGTAAATTGAAATTCCTCTATAGTTCATTATTTCTGTCCTGAATTAATTACTATTCAGCCTTCCTGCAAGGGACTTGGATTTGCTCTTGACATCAAGCAGGAGGAGATTGCTGGGGCTTTAGAGAAGGGGATGAGAATTCAAAATTATCCTGAAAAAATTGCAGGAATATTTGGAGGGGGGAAAAAAAAAAAAATTGGATTTCAGTATGTATGAAGGAATGTATGCAGTATGTATGCGGGAAGATCAGCTAAGCAGCTATGAAATACAAAGCAACTGGAAGGACAGCCATTCCACAGAGAAGCACCTGGGGCCGTGGTGGATCACAAAGCAAACATGAGTCAATGCTCTCATGGTATTAAAAAAACCCAAAACAAATTAGAGATGACTTTGGGGTTCACTAGACCCACAAACCAGCCCCCTACTCCATCAACCCTTGCTGTGGTCCCACCTGAAGCAGGAGGTCCAGCTCTGGGCTCCAGCTCTCCAAAAAGATGCAGCAAGTCCCGAGGAGGTCGGTGAG
>NW_008825559.1:37183-43361 GCF_000699105.1 Pygoscelis adeliae | reverse complement strand
TGGCTCACCCGACAGGGCTGAGGGACCAGAGTTTTCCACCTGGAGAAGAGAGGACTGAGAGCAGGTTTGGAAGGCTTCAGACACAGAAAAGATCGCTGCACAGAGGAGGGAAGAGCTGCTGTCCTTGCCCTGCGGGGCTGGGCCACGCTGCAGGCTCCACTTGCTGAAAATTTCATTTAGGAGTTTCATTTAGACTTTAGGAAAATCTGAATGAAGAGGTTTTTAAGAGCATGTCGGATAAACATCTGTCAGGAGGAGATTATGAAGAACGGATCCAGCTGTGGTGCGCAGGGATGGACGAGGTATTTTCTTACAGCTACATTTTCCTATGATTCTGTTCATTTCTGCGTCGGCAAATAACATCCTTTCCCTGCACCTCACCTTTGTAAACAGCAGCTTCCATGACTCTTGACTGCAGAAAAAGTACCTGAAATTACAATAAACAGAAGTTATTTTTGTTACTTCAGTGGCAATAGTTGCCCAGTTTTCTGTAGCTTTCCAGCACCTTGGTTCTACGATAGACTCTAATGGAAGAGGTGCTCCATGTCCACGTTGGGGATGTCTATGCACACAAACTGCTCGTTCTTGCTCCAGCAGTGGGGACGGGCAGGACGTATTGAAGTGTGCATGAAAACTGCAAAAAAATGGGGAAAGTGATGCCAGCAAGTGGTCAGGGTGGAGGAGCAGATGCGTAGCGTGTGGCTGTGGCAGAAGAGCCAGGCAGGACTTGGGCGACGCTTTGCTCTGAAGACCAAACCCAAACTACCTTCGATGGGACGTGCCCTTTGGTGGTGCATTTTTTGACAGGCGTCTGTTGCTTAATCTGTGCAGAGTGCACTTTGCTGCTGCTGCCTACTGCTTGCTTTTTTCATCAAAGTCACACGTTACTAAATCAAATGCCTTATGAAGGATATTATTTCTCCGTAATTATCCTCGTCAATAAAACTCATAATCTTCTCAAGGAAGGAAATCAAGTGCTATTTGGCAAGGCCTGTTTTCAGCAAAACCAACTTGTCTGACATCTGCGATGTTTCTGTCATTTATTCCTCATCGTTAAATACTTCTGGGTTTGTTGGTTTGTTTGAATGGTCGTTGGCTGAGGATTGCTGTCTGCCCAACCTGCCTGTGGTACTCCATCATATTCTGTGTAGTAAAGTATTTGCACTCGTCAGGACTCATAAATTTCCCCAATATTTCAAGATGTTTCTAAACAAAATTAACCTCGGTGCAAGGAGCTTCTCGGCTCGTTGTTTCCAGGCTCCTCGATGCTATTTGCTGAGTTGGCTCAGCCCCAAAATGAGCAGAGGAATGCAAGGGCACTGCGGCTTTTGGGCTGTATATATGCATGAAATTTTAAACACAGATGATGTAGGCTAGACGGATGACCTATACATCCATGGAAAGAATAAGTTGATTTCCTACTTGACGGTTTTTTGGTGAAATATGCAGAAAGCATATTTTTTCTTCACTGCTACATAATATTTTGTGGTCACGGTACATGTGATAACATCAGCAGAGGTTACTCTGCCCATTCAAGCGGCGTGGTGTCAATGTTATTTGAAAACGGGATATTGAGGGGCTGAACAAGAAGAGAGCTGCAGAGAAAGCCATGGGCAGTCTCAGCTGTGGGGGGCTCGGTTCGGTGTGCCCCCCCCGGCCCTTGACATGGGGAGAACACCTGGGCGAGAAGAGAGGGGCTTTTGTTTCCGAGAAAGCCCCTGCAGCATGGAGAAGAGCTCCAATTACTTACAGTGAGTGTTATAAAAGCTCTTCAGCTTGAGCCCTGTGATACTTGACGTGAGGAAGCCGGGCTCAAGAGCAATTTCATCATTCTTAAGTAAAGACAAAGGAAAGCATGGTAAATGTGAATTAGACATTGAATGTGCATGATACGCAGATGAAAAACCCTCTGGTCAGGGTGACATATGAGCTGGTTGTGTTCAGCCTGGAGAAGAGAAAGCAAAAGGGAAATCCAACTGTAATCTTCTGTCTCCTAACGGGTGACCGAGGAGAAAGCAGAGCCAGAGCCTTCCCAGAGGTGCACGGAGAAAGCAAGAGGCGATGGTCACACATTGGCTGGGGGGTTCTGGCTGGATTTGGGAAAGAAATTCCCATGAGAGTGGTTAAACTCTGGAGCAGGCTGCCCAGAGGGGTGGTGGGATCTCCCTTTTGGAGGATTTTCAAAGATCAGCTGAAGAAGACCCTGAGCAACACATCGAAGTTGACCTTGCTCAGAAGGGGAGGGTGGTGTGGACACCCTCTGAAGCTCCTTCCAACCTGAATTTTTCAATGCTTTTTTCATCCCATTCTCCTTTAAAAGTCTCCTCTGTCATGGTGGTTGTAGAAAATTTGACAGCAGGTCACCAGAGAGGTGGGGGACCTCCAGTTAAACTGCGGGGATGAGGGAGGCGATGGTGCAACAGCATTTTGTATACCTGCTAAAAGCTATTACAGTCACTGCTTCCTGTACCTCCGTTGAAGTGGTTTCGATGCACAGGCCAGAGCTCTGCCTCTTCTCTTCAGGAGATATTAAGGAGTTTTTTAGGTTAAACCTCAGAACTCTTGTATACAAGACTTGATAAGCTGGGGCAAATAAATCGAAGTCAGCTCCCAAACATTTCAGGAGCTGGGTCAGAGGTTTCCTTCATTGTTTTTCTAAATTGAAATCCATCTTCTGTGTCCTCCCTGCTGCAGTTTCCAGGAAGAACATGCAACAAGCCAATAATTCCTAGGATTTTCTAAGGCTGCAACTCCAACAGAGTCAGAGAGGAGTTTACAAACCTATTCAAATCTGCCTCTGCTCTGTTTACAAAAGGCATCCCGGAGTTTTCCATCCTGTGAGCTCTGCGGCGGTGGCCCTGGAGGAGCAGAGCCACGCACGGCTCCTCAGTAGACCGGTCTCTTTACCAGGCAAAGCTGCAGAAGCAATTGCCTCTGCTGGGGAACGGAGACACTGAAACAACAGCCCCAGCACAGGCTCACTTCAGCAGCTTCAAAAACCACAGGGATAACCTCAACCCCAGTGTTTATTGGACCTTGCTTCATTCCTTCCATCACTCCTTTTGCCTTCAGCCATTGGAGAAGGGAGGTGAAGGGAGCCTTCAGCCTTGGGAGCCATCCCCGAGCGTACCCAGTAACAATCGTGTGCTGCCTCCGGGCTGTCCCGGTTCACCTCCCACGTCTGCAGAGGCACAGCTACACCCTCCGTGTCCTCCCACGGCTTCCTTTGCCCCGGGCCAAGCCCCGGCACCGCGCCGTAGCACCCGTGGGTTGTGTGGTGCCTGCCTTTGCTGGCAGGGCTCTGCGCTGCTTCCTCTGCGTCCGCCCCAGGTGTCTTTCTTGCTTTCTCAGTAGATAAAGTGCTTTCTAGGACAGGGCTGGTTTCGTGCTGTGCAGTGTGAGCCCAGCTGTTGGTGAGGCTCATTGTCACCGTCGGTGTCCTTGGCTTTGACTCGTGTCCTCAAGCATCCTCCTTTGGGTCAACCTCTGAGTTCCCTGTGGCTGCAGATGCCATTGGGGTCCCACAGGCAACACGCTGCCTGAGAGCCGTGGGCTGAGGGGTGGTACAAATAGCGTTAACGGTTAGGAAACGCTAGCTCATACATTCTTATTTCTGCTTTCTGTATGTATATGCATCACAATTAGAGGTCATATACCATTTTTCCACATGCATCATTTTTCCACAGGACTCATCATTGAGTGCAGAGGGAAAGCATGCAAGTGTGTTAAGACTACATGCGCTGTACAAAGTGCAAGAAGAGAGAGATCAATATGTAAAATAGATATTTTATTTTATTTTATTTTATTTTATTTTATTTTATTTTATCTTATTTTATCTGGAATTAGACAAAACCAGATATTACCAGGTGCTAGAGAACCACATGCGGCCCTGAGCCTGAAAAGCACCTATTCCCTCTCCTGCGGGTATTTGTTTATGTGTATGCTCGCGCTGGGAGCACATCTGCCCACTGGAGACAGCAGTATTTTTTGCTCCATCATTACCTGCAGAGTGCGTTCAGAAAGTCTTACCCAAACTGCACGCAGCAGTGAACACCCCACACACGCCCTGAGGCTGTTGCTGAGGTTGAATTGACATTTATTGGCTTGTAATTTGGTGAACGCATCATTACAAATTTGCTTTGGACTCAGTCTTTCCTCCTTTCCCTCCCAAAGCTTCGGTCCACTGATGTCAGTGCTACTTCTGGGTTTTTGGTTCTGCAGTGATGGTTGCTACTTTTCCTCCTGCCTGGTTTCCGTATGGGCCTGGGAAAGCTCCGTCAGTGCTCAGTCTGTGTCAGGTTCTGCCACGAGCAGAAAGGAGTCGTCATCCCCAAAGGTATTCAGCTCTTCATTCAGCCCAGGCAGCCCAGAGAGGCTTGGGCAGGTCTCCTGTCCCATTCTAGACCTGTTCGGGTGTCATCTCCACTCATGAAAAATATGGCCACCTGATGGGGCCTGGGGCCTGGGAGACATCTCCCAAGAAACCGTCCATGAGGGGACCAGAATCTTTCTTTCCTCCTAGAGACGTAAACTTGGAGGGCCTTGTAGCAGCCCCTGCAAGCTTGCGCACGCAGTGCACGTGCAGGTACAGCTCAGACCACGGCATTTCCCACCTGTCTTTGGTAGATGCTGCACAAGAAGGTTTAGTGTTGGTGTTGGCCAGGAGTTGCTTCTTCATTCATCTTCTAGATCAGGAGTGAGAGGTGCATCTCTCCTTGGCTAGGAAGTCCATCCTAGGTCAACCCACGAGTTTTTCTTGCTTTTGCTTTTCCACTTCTCTCCCCCATCCCACTGGTGGGGAGTGCACGAGTGGCTGATGGGTGCTGAGTTGCTGGCTGGGGCCAGCCCACCAGTGCAGCTACTGGAGCCCGTGGGGTCCCAGTGCAGCTCTGGGAGCACCAGCAGCTTGGGAACTGCAGCCCTGCGGTCCTGAGCAGCAGCCGCGTTGCCAGCAGGCAGTGTTTTTTGTGAAGGTGATTTTCAAGTCTTCACTGAACCAGAAACTTTCAGATCCTCCTTCAACTACTGAGTGCTGTGGGGTGCATCACTTGGCGTCGCTGAGCAAGGTAGTGTGAGCATGCATGAGGACAGGGGCAGCAGGGAAATGCAGCTCTGCCCTGTAACCGCTCCCTGTGGAGATACGTCGTCTGTGCGTGACCGCACGAGCTGCTCTCAAAATCACTACGGTTTCCAGGAACCGCATCATCGCGTGGATGAGGGGCATTCCCAGCCCCTCTGCTCCGGTGGCTGCAGTATGCAAATCGGCATGGCCCATCTGCGTGCCCAGCGGTTAAAAAAAAAATTATTCAAGTGCTTGGGCACTTACTCTAAGAATATAAATGTAGACAGCGTGTCTCAAAGATGGATGACAGTGAAAAAAAGATTACTTTCCCCCCAGGGCTGAAGCCTCCATGTGCGTGGAGGGTGTCTGGGTGCTGCTCTCCCGGCTTTTACTGCCAACCCACCAGCGTGGGCGTCTCTGGGGCTCAAGGTGTCCCCTTGGTCCAAGCAGCGAGCACATCTGCAAAACTGCCGTGGGCCAGATGTGGAGATGGGCGGGATGGGTCGAGTTTGCCACGCAGGGTAAAATCTGTCCCCTCACAGTTTAGGCAAATGTGTTTTGGGGAGAGGAGGTCAGCGGTGAGGTCTTATTTTGTTAATTGAACTCTTGCTTTTCCAAATAACAAAAGCTCTAGGCAGCTTTTCATTCGTAATCCCTCACCATCAGCGGGCCTCAGGTGGTTTACAGGGACGTGTGCCGAGGTCCCGCAACACGAGGTGCAACCTGGGGAACAAGCTTCAAAACATAAAATATTCCCCCACCCTCCTCTAGCTCCCTCCTGGGGAAAGGTGAGCTCCAGCTCATCGGCCTCTGCCTCCGATGTGGGTGTTAGCGCTGGGTCTCCGCCTGGTTTTCAGTCTTAATTGGTGCATGGGCTGTTTTTGCTCATCTGAGCAGCTGCCAAGGCTGGCGCTTGGTCTGGGAGGAAGAGAGGGAATGGGCAGGTTCCTCCAAACCGAAGCCATGGGATGGGTGAACACTGCCGCTTTCACCATGGCGCATCCCACATGCCGGACTGGGAGCGCCAAGCGGCGGGCATACATCTTTTGCCACAAATTTATGCAAATTCAGACACTCCTGCCTGTTTCTGTGCATTTTCTGGTCTTTTTTTAAGGT
>NW_008825559.1:31210-37118 GCF_000699105.1 Pygoscelis adeliae | reverse complement strand
GTGCATTTTCTAATGATTTTACCTTCGAAAGATGTCCTTTCCCTCCTGCAGCCCTCTCCCCTGCAGACACCCATGTCACAAGGACATTCTACTCACTTCTTTAAATCCCCCTATTACTAATACAGTTTCAAAATGACAATTTTACACATGACTAGGTTTTCACGTTAGTAAGAATATCAACTTTGGGCTGGCAGGGAGACGGGGATTAGCCGGAGCCGCAGCCATCCCCACGCGGTGCCGACCAGCATCCCATTCCTGGGTACTGCCGTGGGAAGCGGGACCTTGCAGCAGGGCAGCGCTTGATGTGAGCGCGGGTAAAGGGGTGCTGGCCGTGTCACCGGTGGTGTCACCGCGCGGCATCACCGCTGCACCGGCCGGGTTGCCCCGGTAACTGATGCACGTCAAAGGGAGCAAATGATGAACAGGCTTAAAAAAAGACGACAAAGCAAACAGCACAGACAAACCAGGTATTTGCTCAGAGGGTTTTAATGCCCTTAGTGTGTAATTATTTATGAGTAGCTTTCCTTTAATCAACGGCAGCATAGGGACCGTGCTTAAATATAAATACAGTCACAGATCATAAACCCTTGCTGGCAAAGCCAGACAAAACCGATCACTAATAACTTTGCATTTGAGCAAGAGGGTTCAGAGGTTGTTGACAGACACGAGTGGCTGCAGAGAATCCACAGATTATTAACAATAAAGTAGTACTGTGCACATGCAAAGCACTCGTAAATAATGGCTGGTGCTCCGGGGAAGGGTGACATCTCTGCCTCTCGGGTGGGGAGGATGGATGCTGGGGGAGCGAGCGGCTCCCGGGGGCGAGGGGCCCGGCCGGGCTGCGCAGACCCTCTGCCATGAACGGCCGGAGGAGGGAGATGGGGAACCAATCTCTCTGCAAATGTCCTTAAATACCCAGCGAGGTGCATCACTTGATGAATGTCTCCTTGCTCTCTCTCCTGCTGGCACCACACGCCGAGTACTTAAGTGAGATTATTTTTTTGAAAACACGGAGCCAATAAGTGCGTGTCAGTAGTCTCCTATATTTATCTCCTCCTCATACCTTCATCAGTCCCTCTCCTTTCCCTGCTCACCAACCTCGGGTTGTGCTCCAGAGGCTTTGCTGGGGCAGCATCTTCCTCGAAGCCAGTGAGAGTTTTGCCCAAGTGAGTATTACAAGGGTTTTCTCTGAGCCTTCAAACCGCAGAGAAAAAATTACTCTGTATTTGTTTGTGATTTGCTGTGAAATTCAGCAGACTTTGAGTAGATAGGCAGTACCTGAAAGACCCTTGGTACCATCACTCGCCACCCGTGGAGAGCTGTAGGGGAGTTCCAGAAGGCACCGGCACCCGCGATGCAAAGCTGCTCGCGGGGCTCTCGGGGTGGCACAATGGAGACAGGGTGGGTTTGGCTGGAAGGAAATGTAAAATAAAAAAAAATAAAATCACTTTTTTAGTAATAAATAAAAATATATAAAATACATTAAATATATATGAAATATATAAAAATGAATTTAAAAAGGGGATGGACCTTCAGCAGAGCCTCAGTGGCACCGCGGAGCTCTGGGGGTCTCCTCACTGCAGCCTGTGGGAAGGATGGGCAGATGCAAAGCGGTTGACGGGTCCTGCTGGAGCACACGGCCGGGCAGGTCACTGCGTGCCTTCCTGGGGTTTTTTCCAACTTGACGTTTGACCGGTGGCACAGTGAGTGCATGGTACAGAGGCCGCGGGTCAGATCCTGCGCCAGAGGCAGCGTAGCTGTGAGTACCACGTGCAGCCCAACCGCGGGTGCTGCAGCCCGAGGCGTGATGCGCTGCGCCCGGCGTGCCACCACCGCGGGGTTCTCCCACAACACCTACCGATCATGCATCACATTACTCAAATTGAGTGTTTTGGTGAAGCGTCTTTCCTTATGCCTTTTTTTTTTTTTTTAACAGAATTCTTTTTAGACATTGACCCAAAAAAAAGTTAAAAATTTGGAAACTGTGTCTCATGTCTCCCGTGCAGGCGCAAGCAGCAGGCTCGGCACACTCCTCGCCCACCCACGGAGCCAGCCACCCCATGCCCATGCCCGTCAGATCCACCTCCGCTGGCTCTACCCCAACTCACGTCCCGCAGGACTCGCTTGCAGGTGTCGGGGGAGACGTGCAGGAAGCTTTCACACAAGGTGAATATCACACAAAGCAGAACCACATCTGGTGTTAATCCTGCCATCCTCATGTAAAAGAGGGGAGATTGAGACTGGATAGAAGGAAGACATTTTTTACGCTGAGGGTGGTGAGACACTGGCCCAGGTTGCCCAGAGAGGTGGTGGATGCCCCATCCCTGGAAACATTCCAGGTCAGGTTGGACGGGGCTCTGAGCAACCTGCTCTAGTTGAAGATGTCCCTGCCCACGGCAGGGGGGTTGGACTAGATGGCCTTTAGAGGTCCCTTCCCACCCAAACCGTTCTGTGATTCAATGATTCTATGTACAACAAAAGCGTAACTCACCAATATCGACACAATAATTACGAACCCCTTTCCTGTGCTCTAGACCAAAGAGATTGGGGGCACATTTTTAATCTTTACAACTTAATGAAATTATTTCTGTGATGATGATCTTCCCTCCAGGGAAGGGATCTTCCATCCCAGAAAGTTACGCCTGCAAGTAATTTAACAGTTAGGCATTAAAAACTGGTCGCATTTACAAATTTGGTGGTTGAACTGTGCTATGATCTGCAAGAGGAAAAAAGCAGTTTCATGACCAAAAGCAAGAAAACAAGCAGCCCTCTTATCAGAAATATTTAGCTAACAGCTGCTCACCTCTCTGCTTGTTATGAGGCAAAAAGGAAGCTGAAATTTTGCAGCGCAGCTCAGTGAAGGCTGTTCCTGACAAAGCGGTTGGCTGGCATGCACATCTGCAGAATGGCTTGCTCGCTCCGCTGGAGACATGCGGCAGCCCTGTGGGGAGAACAAGAAAAAAGTGCTAAACATGAGATGGAGAAGAGGAGGAGAGGAGAGGAGAGGAGAGGAGAGGAGAGGAGAGGAGAGGAGAGAGACAAGAAGAGACGAGATGAGACAAAACGAGAAGACCATAACGAAGAAGCAGAAGGACACACAGGACGATGAACTTTCTCTTGCTCCAACAGTCGGAGCTCCTTCTTTTGCACCTTTTCTATATGTTACTCCCCTCCGCTTTTGAAAAAAATATCACTTTCTGGCCTAAACTCATTGCTGCCAACTGCTCCATAAGAACATATGAAGAGACGTAGACGTAAGTAGTGCTGGATTATCAGGTAGTTTCAGCTGTATTCCTCTCTGTCCAGCTTGTCCTCCGGTTCTTCGGTAAAATTGGTATGGTTGGATCAAATGGGTAAGCTGTCCATTTGTGAATAGTACAGCTTATTGTGCTTTGTAGAAAATCAGGGCAGCAGTTGACATACATATTTTTATTCCCCTACTTCTGTAGGTAGTGTGAGTTTATACTTAGCTGCTGTTGCTTTTTAGGAAAAAAAAAAAAGTTTCACAGTCACGCGTTTCAAAAAAGTCAAACTTTTCCATGTCAAAGCCATTGTCAGCTCAAGAAGGGCTCCAAAATTTCAAGACAACCAGATGAAGTGGAAACTTGTTCAGCTCAATTGCAGACCACTGCCTCTTCCTCAAATACCAAAGAGGCTTGACTATCTGGAGATGTTGGAAGGTGGCAAGCAAAGACATGACTGTCAGTCTGATGTCAAGAAACTTGGCAAATATTTTTTTACCTTCAGGGACCATCTCACTGCAGACCAGGGGGAAATTAGTTATTCTTCAGTCCTACCTACTTCAACTCTGCTCATGGTGAAGGAAGCCATTCCCAGTAGGAACGGGTGCCCATACTCTGTATTTCTCAGCAGTGGTGTCACTCGGGGTTTGTGTGCTCTTTTCTGCTCTTTTGCCCATTTTGGTCCAGAACTCTGCATCTTTAGTACTCCAGAAACATCCTGGGATGTAGAGCTGTGAGAAAAACAGCAGCAGGACCTGGTCTCCCCAGGTACCTCTGGCAGACGCGGAGGTTGTTTCTGAACATGATCCACGTTTCTGGAGATTGACATCAACTCGTATTTTATATTCCTCTTATTGACAATAAAAGAAAGAAGGACAGAAAATCCACCTCGCCCTAATGCACTGGCAAGGGCTTCGGCTGTTTGCGGGTAGAGACAACCAACGGGCAGCGACTCTTCATATGGACCTCTTGGTACTCCATGGGAAATCCCACTGGGTATTGGACATCTTAGAGCCTGCAGTGCCAGGGTGCTGCAGCCTCTCGTGTATTGGTCCTTTGCAGTAAACAAGAGCCCTCGACTTGTTGCAGAGGCCAAGTTGTTTATTTCTTTAAAAGATGACAAGTTGTATCATATGGAGTCACAAAACTGGAGGTGGTGCTTTCTCATTGTGGGTAGGGAAGATCATGAATATTAGCGTCAAATACCTTTGTCAGATGGGCGGTCTCCCTTTCAAAACAAAGAAAACGTGAAAACAAACTTCCCAGAACTGATGATATATCTCAGAACCAAACAGATTTTAAATAACAATTTGCATTTATCACCTGATCATTGGAAATATCCTTCTAGAACAATCTTCCTTGCCTAAATAAGCTGCTGCCAGAAGAAGGTGAGGAGAGAGGCTACAAAATGGCAGCAGAGGAGCAGGAAGTATCAGTGAATACTTTTAATTGGTATTTAATGCCTGGAGTGCTACAGCAAGGACTGCAAGCCCTTAGCCCCCAGCATACTCAATAGGGGGAAAGGCTGTTACTTGTTCTCCAGAACTTCAGCTGGTGAACTGGTCAGGTGATGGAGGACGTCCGTCTGAAAACACCGAGTATCTACAACTCATCTGTGAGAAGGATATGTCTTTTTCCGATCCCATCGGTAGGAACAAGCTCCTCATCTCTCTAAACACTTCCAGAAACGACAGCAGAAGCAGGCATTTCCAGGGAGGCAAGATGCCAAATACCAGAGGCACAACACTCCATCTGTTGCTGTGGGTGGTCCAGTCGCCTCCTCTTCATCTCTACAGCGAGTTTGATGGTACAGCCGAGAGCTCTCAACTGATTTCTTTGGCAGCTGCCTCTCCTTCCCCCCTTTGCAGATTGGCTTTCTTTTTCCAGGCTGCGTAAAGTGGAACAGCAGCGCAATGAGTTCTACCAGTTACTGGGAAAATCTGCTCTATCTGGTTCATCATTTTCCCCTTTCCTTTTTTAATTAGGAGAGCACAAAGAGATGAAATGATCTCCTTTCTGCTGCTAGGAGTAATGAACACATGATTATAGTAGTGCATTAACTGTCCTACTTGATTTTTTTTTCGTTTTACAGTATTGCTTTGGCATCCAAATTTGCTCTCTATCCATCTGCTTTTTTCCTGGGAGATACAGGCAAAAGCCATGACAAAGCAAACTTCTCTCTGCACGGTTTACAATCATCAGAGCTGTCTTCAAACTCCTGGCTCTGGTAGAAGCAATTAATCAAGGGCTCATTCATGCCTTTTACCTGAATGACTGGTTCATAAGGGGATAGTCTTCGTCAGGACCTGTTGATATTGCCCAAAGTGAAAACTTGTTTTTTCTAGGTTTTTAACACCTGACAGCATCTCAGATATACGTTGCAATGAACCAGGTGTTGTATAACACTGTTCAGGGCTGCGCTACGGACTTGTGCAGCAGCCGCATCGCCACAGCTTGGTGTCAGTGCTGGTGACGACTCCCCAGAAGCAAAATATCTATAGGCAATGCCTGCAGTACACGTATTTTATGGGGTTTTTTTAACAAAAACATTTAAATTACTTTTGCTAACTTTTGCATACCCACCAGATTCTTATAAAATCTCATAGTGGGAGAGAGGAGGAAAAGGGAGTGAAGATCTCGGTGCTGTTCCACCTCTTGCTGCCGTG
>NW_008825559.1:29250-31165 GCF_000699105.1 Pygoscelis adeliae | reverse complement strand
GCCGACGTCTTATCTTTCCTCCCAGGGCACAAGTCTTCTGCGAGCTTCCTCGTCAGTGCGGGAAGGTGTAGAGAAGGAAACCTTTAAAGAATTGAATCTCAGTGATCTTGATCATATAGTCTTAAGATTAGGTAAGTTTCCTCCGTAGGTGATCTCTTGATCTTCCACTTGGCGAGAGGGAGAACGCAGTAGTACAGTATTAGAATAAAATGTCCTGATGGTATTCCGGTTGAAATATTCAGATACAGGGGCCACCATCTAATTAGAAAACTAATGCTGCTGTTTGTCGTCTTGAAAGAGAAGAAAACAGTCCCTCAGGATTTCTCAGATGCAAATACGATCCACCGCTGCCAAAGGAAAGGTGGAAGTTCCTCTTGTGATAACCGCAGTGATGGCTTATTCCTCTCAACTACTAGAAACACTCCTGCAAGAAAAAAATGGCCAACAGACTCCATAATAAGTTTCCTGGAATGATCTTCCGGAAAAGCAATCTGCACAATTAGCGCTGTTTCATATTAATCCTGCCAAATCAGGCAAATTCAAGGCAAGTGGAGAACACAGGAAACAGGATAAAATTTCTATGTTTTCACATAATAAAATAATTTAATGTCGCCAGCCATGAGGGCTTCAGGTGGCTCTTGCACGTAGATGTCCAGATGAGCTCATTAACATTATTCATCTGTTTCACAGGGGAGGCAGGCTGGTATTTTGCAACCTTTCACTCCCAAAAGTAACGCCGGGCAGGGCGGTGGCCGTGCTTCCCTGTCATGTGCAGTGACAGGACTCAGGACATCTAGAGACCTGGATAAAGTAGCCTCTGTCGTGTAAGAGGTGCAGAGGAGTCCCCTAAGGCACAGGTCCCAGACTTGTTAGCCACAATCTGCATTTTTTCCTGGGAATTGCGCCCTGTTTGTGCATGCACAGGAACACCCAGTGCCTTGCTGCCGCCTCAGGAGTGGTGCTGGTCAGTTGGCAACCTAACCTGGAGGAGAAAGATGCTGATGGAAAGCACGTCAGCTCGGTAGCCTCCTCTGGCAGCGCTCAAACAGCGCTAAAATCCATAGGCAAAATGAAGGAGCAGGCGCTCTGACAGCACCCCAGCCAAGGACGCAGTAAAAGCCAGCACAGCATTTGGGAGATGAAAGCAGCACGTCTGGAATGAGAGAGGCACCCGACTTCAAACAAAAGTAAACGTGTAACGTACAGTTGTCGTTACTGCAGTTCAGTACAGCTGCAAAATGTCACATCAAATGTATCTGGTGATTCCACATGTGTTGTCTTCATGCCCTCGCTGGAGCAAATGGCAGGACGGGATCCCAAACGCCGAGATCTTAGAGCACTGTCAGACACTCAGCATCAAAGCGGTGCTCCTGGAGGCTGCGCCGGTACGGACATCTGGTGCCTGTGGGGGATAACAGACCGCCTAAAGCCATTTTCTGTGATCAGCTAAAGCACGGGGACGGCTGAGGTGGGACCAATGAACCGTTACAGGGACCTGCTCCCAGCAAAGCTTCAGCTCGGGGCCATCGGCTCCGCAACCAGAGAAACTGCAGCTACCAACCACCTGCGGGGCAGAAAACATGACCCCACGCCATCAAAGCCTCCAAATAAAACCGAAACAGTGCAGCGCAGAAAGGTGCCGGAGGAAAGGGGCCTCGGCGATGGACGGGGAGTCGCGTCCCCGGTGTCTGCGGGTGCTGGGGCACTGCAAAATTGGGCTGCGGTCAGCATGACGCTCTGCCACGAGAATATGGCTGGCTCTGCCGGCGGGACCAGCATGGGGAATAAATAAATAAATGAATAAATAAATATTAAAAAAAATAAATAAACCAGAATAAATGGCGAATAAGATCATTGTCTTCCCAGTGTCAGCAAGAGGCAATAAGCATCGTCCCCGACACGCAGGCTCCTGCTG
>NW_008825559.1:17732-29235 GCF_000699105.1 Pygoscelis adeliae | reverse complement strand
CCCGCTCCTGCTGCCTTTGCTCATCTCTTTTCCGGGCACCAGCCAGTTTGACGGTTCCTTTGCAGATTGTGGCCCCTCGCTGGTCCCGGTCATTCTTGCGGAGCCATGGCAGATGTTCAAGTTGCCGATGGGGCGAGCGGGTCCCTCGAGCAGAGGATCGCACAAGACAAGTGTCCGGACTGGAACTAGGCAGTGCAGCTGTGGGTGACAGCAAAGTGCCGTGCTCCCTGGCTGTGTGGCACACCGAGGAAGAGGATTGCTTCCTCCGGTGACTCAAGAGGAGAGCTCTGCAGGGGGAGAGAATTCAGTTACCTTTTATTCCCCTCAAACCTCAGTGATATTGATTGCAACAGAGAAGCCAGCAGCGATAATGACTCTGCACAAACAAAGAGCATGGATCAGCTGTGCCACGGCCAGCACCCAGCGACTCTGGTCTTGGGGAGAGAAGCATCTGCTCTCGAGCTGCCGTACGGGCGCTGTCCTCGTCAAGGAGCAGAGCAGTGTGATAGCTAATTAGCCAAACAGACGATCAAGCGGCCAAGCAGAACTGGGCTGTTCCAGAGCAAATCACCATCTCTCGCTAAGCCGAGCTGCCTTGACGGGGCCCTGCCGTACGCTGGGGCGTCCAAGCTCTGTCCCGAGGGGGGGATGCTGGTGGGGACCGGTGAGGGATGCATGGCCGAGCATCGTGGCGCAAGGAGGTTGGGCAGTGGCAGTGCGGCCCATGCGATTCCTGCTCTTTGTGTGTCTGCTCTGCTCCCAGGTACGAGGAGGAACCTCCGCAACGACCTGCTGGTAGCAGCCGATTCCATCACCAACACCATGTCATCGCTGGTGAAGGAACTTCATTCAGGTAAGAATTAATTTAGCGGCACATGTGTGCAGCAGAAAAAGGAGAGCTTGAAGCCACGAGTTGGAGATTTGTCTTTAGATTTATTTTTTATAAAAGCTATTTAAAGCCTAATGCGAGATTATGTGTTCATTTTTTCAATGATAAAATGAAAAATAATCTTTATGGCTAACATCATTGAGAGCTCCAAATACCTTCCGAACAGGCTTTCCATTGATTTTATCACTTGATAGTTAAGGCAGTACTCTGCAGGTACAAACCTGGCTGATAGCACCGTTGGTGATTCATGAAGCAGACCCACATCTAGCTCCCTCGCTCCTGAGCATATTGATCCGTGCATGTGTAACAGCACTAAGCAGCTTTTCCAGAGTACCCTGCAGGCATGTCCTGGACCACTTACTAGGCAGGAGAAGTGCCACTTCCCACTCCCACTTCTGGAAGTCAGAGCTCCGTAACAACACAAGCCAGCAAGTCAGAAGCCAGGGCAGATTTGTGAGTGAGTCTCCCCAAACTATTGCTTAGTGATGGCGATACTTGAGCAGCGGGTGAGACTCCTCTGCAGTGAATCCCCATTAGACGCCGTAATCACAGATATATAGTAAATGCACCTGAGGCCAATTGCAACAAAGGATTAAACAGCAATGTGGAAAAAGGATAATTATTCCCTTCATGCCTTTTTACTGTGCCGGTGCAGGTAAAAACCCTGATGGGACTGGAGCAGCTTCTGCTGTAGTCCAGGGATGCATCCTGTGGCTCTCGAGCTTTGTCGGCAACGGAGTATATGATCATTTAGGATTCCATCAGCTTGTTTGTGGGCTGCCTTCTCTTTTAAGAAAGTAAAGCATTCTGTATTCAGACTGAACCTCACGGTTTCTGTTTCGCGCCTCCCCCGGCCCCTTGCTGTATCTGGTAGTTGCATCACATAATCCCCCCCATAAACCTATCAAGCTCTGTATTAAAACCAGTTAGGCTTTTTGTTGCCACTGCCCTTAATGGAGAAGTCACAGTTATAAACCGGGTTGATATTTTACTGCTAAGCAGTAAATTCACCCCGTCTAAACCCTGCGTCTTGGCTGCAAAGGCATCTGTGAGTTAATAAAGTCTTTCATGTATGACAGCAGCATCACTGGTGCCACTGCAGTGAAGGGCCGTGTGTTTCTTCAATAAATCACCATGCTCAAGACACACAGCTCTCTTCCCTCTAGGCTGAAACCCGGTGAACAAACCCTCTGCCCAAAACAGATGTCTGCAGTAATTTATTTTTTGCTTTTAATAAAAGAGCGCATTTGCAGCGGTACGGCTGAGCTCAGGGTCTGGTCCGGGGTGGCTGGTGACAGAGCTGCTGTGGGCTGGACCTGCGGCTCTCCTGTCCTCCTCTGAAATCCCTGAGAGTTTGGCAAATGCAAACAGCCCGGGTTTGCGCTATCGACAGCCCTTTCAGGCTTGTCAGGGATCGTGCAAAGCAGTTATCATTCACAAGGGAGTGAAAATGGAATTAATTACAGTCTCCTACTTGAGGTTATGCAGATACTAAAGAAGGCTCCCTTGAAAGTATCTGAAATCATTTCATTTGTGTAAATTAGGAAAAGCATGAGTTATCCTCAGCTGATGGGAGTCAGTGGGATTTAACACATATTGTCCCGGAGGTAAGCTGTGAGAATAGACACCTCCTCCAGCCCCAGGCTCGCCCGATATAGCTGCAGGCATTGTGTTTTGAGCATTTTGTGAGACACTGGTGCGTGCACCACCCACGCCTCTGTTTGCCTCTCCGTACCTTTGCACGAGCTCAGAAGACAGATTCCTTTGGGAAGGAAACACTGCTCAGGGTTACCCCTTCCTAGATGGGCTTCCAGAGATGCTCTGATTGTCCCCCCCGTCTGCCTTCTCCTGTGCTGATAGTCTAATGCTCCTGGTGCCGTCAAGGGAACACTGACATCATTTTTACTCCAACTGAGCTTAAAAAGACACACACTGCTGATCTCCAGGGACCAGGCGTGATGCTGCTGGAGGTGGCTCAGCCCCGGCCCTGCAAAGCTGCCGAACGGGAGGCAGGTTCAGGACCCGGAGCGGCTGCTGAGCTCCAGGTCACGTCTCTTGTCGTTAAAAATGCGTTCGGTTTTGTCAGTGATCTCTTCTGCATTCGCATTAAGGACTCATCGGTAGCCATCGCTGAGTAGGCAGAGACTGTGTGACTCCCAGATGTCTCATCGGTCCTGCTGTCAAAGCAACAAAGAGAGCAAATGTTTGTAAGATCCCCTTTGATCAGATCAATTCAAAATGATTCAGTTTTTCAAATTGTGCCTTTTGTTGCAGGGTTTTCTCTCTTGCTCTCAGCAGCGTGTGAAGCAGGCAGAAGTGATATCGCTGCTGGTAATAACTGATACCTGTTTACACAGGTCTCATTGAAATGTTGCACAGAGAGATATGAGCCACCATCTGCAGAAGAATGTGACCTTCTGCTCCCGCTCTCTGCTACATAAATAAGAGCCTGGCCATAAACTCTCTTCAACTTAACCGGAGTTAAATATAATGAACCACCAGCTCTCAGACATAAAATGAACGCCTGTCTCTGGGGGCACAGCCTGTCACCAGTTATGTGGCTTTGCCCCCGTGTGAGCCATGGCGGCACTGAACACCTTGCGCGGGCAAACGGTGCAATGCCAGGAGGGACCCTCCAAGGCTTTCGCCTCACCATAAACCGTTCTCATTTTTCTCCCTTAGATTTGACCTCAGCCTAAAAGCCGTGACTTCCTTCCCACGGTGTATATTGCACGGTTCTTTGTTTCTTACAGTGCTGAAATAAGCGTGCACAAGGGACTTTGGTCCTAACGCTACCTGGGCCAGGTAGTAGTCCACTAGTAGTCCACTCCTTTGGACAATGTAGACACTGCTTCCAGCTAGCACTCTACAAGCTGTAATCATCCGACCAGGATGAAGTGGGGACTGTTTTGCCACCAGCAGTGAACAGGCACCGTGCCACAGAAGGGATGGTGATGTTTCCATCCAGGTTCTCCTTGGGAGCCTGAACACTCGTCCTCCTTCCCCTCCAATGCCAGCTATGCCTGAGAAGCCAAGTTCTTCCTTGCTGCAGAAAAGGCCCCCGAGTACCTGTTCTCTCACCTACTTGTCTCATGCGCGCTTTTTTCCTTTTTTTTTCTTGAAGCAGAGGAAGAAGATGAAGAAGAAATGGAAAAAATGCAGAATGGAAAGGACCGAGGTAAGGGGACAAACTACGGTCTCTGAGCCTTAAAGCATTTTCTGGTTTGCTCCTCTGCAGGAGATCAGTTTGCCGTCTCCATTTGGAGTCCGGGGAGAGGGCTCTGAGCGCAGATGGCTCCGGGTGGAAGCAGCCCACATTGCTGCTGCCGCTGTTACGCCACCTGCAGACACGGCACAGGTTTATCTGCCTGCTCCGTCCATCGCCACGCTGCCAGGTTGCTCTCTCCAACATCTGCCATGGCTTGAGATGACATCATGGCCAGGGTTTCTTCACCGTGTGTATTCGGCTTTCAAGAATGTTATTCTTTCAGCAAAGGTCACAGATCTTTGAAATGTGTAAGAGGAGGAGGAGGAGTTGCTTTGAGTGCTGCAAGAAACCCAGTTCAGACGAATATGTCAGAAAAAAAACAAAGCATGGGCTGGTTACCAGTGAAGTTCCTGAGCGGTGGGACCGTCATCGGCTGAACCGCTGCCTCCTGTGACCTTGGCTGGACAAATGTTCAGAATTACCCTGCTGATGGTAATCCCGTGTAGGCAGTGCCATCAGCTGAGCGGGGTTTCACAGGAGGTCTCTTTCATCTCTGCTATCCCTGGATTGCAGGTCTAGATACTAATCCTCCCCAGACCACGTCTTCCTTTGGTGTGAATGAATCCATAACATGTGCTAGCAGAGTTATTCCTGGGGCTGGAAGTGATCATCGCAGGCATGGAACGCAGCCCCGAGACTTGCAAACAACCGTGCAGCGTACGGTTGAGTTGGAAGGGCTCTGCAGGAGATCTGTTCCTCGTGTCGCACTCCACAAGCGAACAAAAAAGCACCTCCCAGACCCTCCTTGGGAAGGGGCCTTGCTCAGGGGTCTCTTGACTTTTGCTTTCTATATTTTAAACCAAAGCGTGAGAAACGGACTTGGACAGGTTTGAATCAGCCCAAGCATTTCTGTCTCACTTGAGCCAAACCTAATTTCAGCATCAACAAACTGGAACTTTTTATCCTTTTTTTGTTGTACGCACATTTTCCTTCTGGCTAAGCTGAAGTGACAGGGCTCACATTTCTCACTGAAAGAGCTTGTTTTCCTGAGTTTTCCTGTCCAGCGAGTTCTGCAAAGCATTCGGGTGTTTGGAAATGCTCTGTTTCCTGATGGTTTGTCCATCAGTATTAGACGTTATAAGTTTGTAGGAAGAAGTGCAGTAGAACAGGAGTTTTCAAAGCAGAATCTCATTGGCTCTAAATCACAGGGCTCTCTTTGCCCTAGAACATTCCTCTTCAGTTAAATATTTTAGATGCTTAGCAGATGACCCTTCTGCTTTTTTTCCAAATGTGCATTGTATCTTGCATGGGAAATAGGGAAAGGGGGATTTTGAAGAGTTGAGATGTGATGTATGGTAGCAGAGATGTAGTAAGACAAATTCAGCTCTGTTACTCATTGCAGCAGCGTTGGAGTCGGGGAGGGGACGATGGAGACGTGTAACCAAAGGCAGAACTTGGTCCAAAAGCCTTCATGTGGAATGTAAATATTATCTCTGCCAGAGAGTAAGTGATTTCTTAATGTCACAAAGTTAGTGAGATAAAAATCTGGCAGAAAAATCAAGGAACGATCGATACATAAACTGCAGTCCTCCTGCGGCATGTGTACGCTATGGGAGCTCCTCCAGACACCAAAGCACACGTGGCGATGGGGAGTCCGGCTCTGGGGTTTGCGCTGGCTACGTCGAGGACGGGCGTTAGGAAAGCGCTTGCTCTCTGCCCCATGTTACCTATAGGGACCCGTGGCCGGGATGCTCCGGGCGCGCAGGGTCTGACGGGGCTGGCCAGCAGCGCCCCGTGCCCACGCCGAGCTCTACCTGCCCCGACTTCATTCTTTGCGCAGTGACTGTGTGTGCATCCCCATCTCAGCAAAGCTCTCCCTAGCTGCAGCATCAGCCCGTTGCTTCTTCCCATCCTGAACGGACAAGAATTAAAATTACTTGTAGCTCGTGTATTCCCCAGCTTCTACACTGGCATAGACAAGGGAGATGCCGGTCCTCGCAGGGACGCTGCTGCGATGTGTTTCCTAGAGGCAGCATCGCCCTTGTGCTTCCTCACAAGTTTCTTCACAAAGTTGTTTCATATTTCTCTGTGTCCCAATTAATCAACCTCAGAACTCGCTTCCCCGCTGGAGAGGCTTACGTTTGTACACTTGATATAGCAGCGGCGTGGTACGGCTTTAGCAGGATGAAATCATTCGGGAAGACTCCAAGTTGGCTGCGTCTTTTGTGGTTAGGATTACAAATTAAGCACCATCTCCAGAGAAGATGTCTGCGCGCGTTTCCAGGCACAGAAGAGCACAGGCGGGAGCTGGCAAAGCCATGTCCATCCAGTTGCGTTAGACATCGCCCCACGGCAGTTCAGCCAGCCTTGGCGCTCTCTTTGTGTTACCCCTTCTTGAAACCTGGTGTCACGTACCCATACATTGCACGTGTGCCAGACGTTATTTCAGGGTGGACGCCTGCCTGGCTAGGGCTGTCCCGCAGCCACTGTTTGCCGTGGTCCTGCTGCCTCTCTCCAAGACAGCACGCTCCTGTTGGTGACCGAGGGGTGGACCCATGACAGTATCACCTGAAACAAGACTCTCCACGTGCTGGTCCCTTCATGTATTGTCCGTTTGGATTTTATAACCCCCAAACCGCTAGAAAAGGGACTAAAATGCTGTGATCTGCTCTCTCAGACTGCTGGAAGGAAGGGCATGGTTTGCAGCCCCATAAAATTTGTTAGACAAAAATATCCAGTTTGAAATACACCTGCCCATACTGATCAAAACTGGAGTCCATGCAGCCGTCTGTTCTTGGAGGATAGGACAGAGTCCATCCTCGGCAGGTTTACAGATGACACCAAACTGGGAGGAGCGGCTGATACCCCGGAGTGTCGTGCTGCCATCCAGAGGGACCTCAACAGGCTGGAGAAATGGGCTGGCAGGAACCTCATGCAGTTCAACAAGGAGAAGCGCAAAGTCCTGGGAACAGACCCAGGCACCAGGACAGGCTGGAGGCCACCTGCACACAGCTTTGCAGGGAAGAACCTGGGGGTCCTGCTGGACACCGAGTCGACCATGAGCCAGCAATGTGCCCTTGTGCAGCGAACGCGAATGGCATCCCGGGCCGCATTAGGCAAAGCATTGCCAGTCGAGGGAGGGGATCCTTCCCCTCTGCTCAGCACTGGTGAGGCCACCCCTGGAGCGCTGCGTCCAGTGCTGGGCTCCCCAGTACAAGAGGGACACGGACAGACTGGAGAGAGTCCAGGGAAGGGCCGTGGCGATGATTAAGGCATTGAAGCATCTGTCACAGGAGGAGAGGCTGAGAGAGCTGGGATCAAATCAACGTGTACAAATAACTGACGGAAAAGAGTAAAGAAAACTGAGCCAGAGTCTTCCCAGTGGTGCCCAGAGAAAAGACAGGAGGCAATGGGCACACATCGAAATACAGGAAATTCTGTTTGAACACAAAAAATACTTTTTAACTGTGAGGCACACACAACCTGTGTTGCCCAGAGAGGTTGTGAGGTCTCTATCCTTGGAGATACTCAGAACCTGATGCGTCAAGGTCCTGAGCAGCCTGCAGTGGCTGACCCTGCTTTGGGTGGGGGGTTGGACTGGGCGATCCCAGCGATGCTGGCATTTCTGGGATTCGGTAAGATCAGGAGCACTTTTCTACCTACCTTGCATTTCAGAGGACTTGCCAATTATCCCAATGCCTGTAAAGCTGTTTGCAGTCCTGAGAAGTTACCCATTAGAGCAATAAGAGATGGGGAGGGTAGATTTTTCATTTTACAGGAAATAAAATTACCTGCTTTCTAAACGTGCCTTTCCCCCTGTGTTGCAGGTTAGGTAGACGACTGCAGGCTGTACAGTAATTCAGGTAAGGATGGATATCTTTTTTCTTCCCATCTCCAGCAGCGCTGCTCTGTACGCGGCCGTTGCAATGCACAGGACCAAGTCCCTGGTCAGCTCCTGCCCTTGTCCTTTATCTCCTATTTCTGTACAAGGAAGGTTCCCCTCCTGCCCATCGCTCCACAACCGTTCAAAATGATGTTGAGGTTTTTTTCCTGTTAAGACCCATTTTGCTCCTGCTGCAGACGGTGGGAAAACATCATTAACTTCAGGGAGAACAGCATTATCTCCTATTTTGTTAGTATTGCTTCTGTACTGAGAGGCCTCAGCCAGGAAATAGGACCCTATTGTGATGGACGCTATCCAGATGCACTAAAAATACAATCTCTACCCTCAAAGAGCCTGTGCTTTAAGTTATAATAAGGCACAACAGATGGATAGACAAACAGGTGGTTGGAGAGCACGAGATAGCGCTAAGGGAGAAAGCCTGAGCCCTACGGTGACAATGCCTCTGAAGGACCCGAATAAGATCCTTATCTTCACCCGTCTGAAAAGCTTGTAGGACGGCATCGGATCAGGTTTCCACGCTCCCCATGCACTCGCTGGATATTTGCCTTAGCCACAATGCCCATCTTCCACCATTCCCAGTGGGGAAGAAGGAGGGTTCTCCTGGCAGAAAAACATCGCATTGGACACGCGCGTAATTAGCCAGAAAGGGATGGGGACTGGCGTAGCAGGTAACCTTCTTTCTAGGACCTTTTCCTTTACACTGTAGGTTAGTTAGAAACCAGACAGGGGGAAGTCTTTTATCTTTAACTTAGCAGTTCACACCCAGCCCATGGTGATAGTGGGCCAGATGAATTAGTCATGATGGATCCGAAACACAATTTTGCATGATAAAACCACCACAGTTGTCCTCTAGAGGTAATTTGCACAGGAGAAGAAAGGGGGTTTGCCCTCCTTGCAATTTCAGTGCTGGATAGAGATAACCCGAAAGTGGCTTGAGAGTTTTTCTGGTAGTTTTTATATTTGAAATTCAAGTCCTGCCTCATCTGAGAAACAATCTGGTAACTCAAGAAGGAGTGAAATTATACCATTAGAGAGGAAGCCAGCAATGGGGAGCTGTTTATACTGGCTGTGTGTGGCTTTTTCTTAATGTCCCTTTAACTCTAATGGCTTTGGAGAAGAGGATGGCTTTGACCCTGGTCACCCCTTAGCCACTGATCTGGAGATGAAAAGCTCCCTGTTCTCGGAGAAGCCCAGCAGTGCCTCCAACAAAGCAAGGACCGGTGCTGATGGGCGCTAAATTAGAGACAACTGAAAAAATACGAGAGAGAAACTACGTTCAGGTTTCTTTATCCTCCAGAAAGATTGAAGACAGACATGTCCGTGAAAGAAGAGAACCCTTTAAACTGTGGTGGTTCTTCTTCAAGTTCCTCACATTCCCATTTGTTGTGCCAGGACCTCTGATGGGCCCTCTTGAACCTTGCTGGTGGCAGAGTCCGGCCAAGCCGGACCGGTGGCTCCGGCCGCCCTTTGGCTCTGGTTGCCCACTGATGACGGAGGGGGCTGGGATGGGCAGCATCGTCAAGGGCTTTCTGTTAGCAGATCTTGGCTATTCTGGGGAAAAAATGCCCAGCACCAACCTCACCTTGGCTTGCGAAGTCAAGCGTGTCAGCTCATGGGCCCTTGCTCGCAGGACCTGGGGACCTGCCACGGCACCATGCTCCTGGTGTCCTGGTGTCATTGACTCAGGAGCTCATGTTTCCTCTGTTTTCCGGGTTGTCCGGGGTCCAAGGTGAGGAGCTCTGGGCTCAGCAGGATACTTGATGGTCACGGGGGGTGCTGCACATTTGGTCCACTCAGAGCTTGCCGCGGGTGGCCCCAGAGATGCACAGCCCCAGCCAGAAGTTTCAGGAGGTCCCAGCAGAGGAGCTTGGCTCCTGCCCTGCGACCGTGCGGGAGCTGATCTCCAAAACCATGACCAGTCAGGCTCGAGCTCTGCTCTCTGCAGATGCTGACGGCGTGTTGTGTGTTTCCGATGACGCAGGCACGGAGGGTTACGCTTACGATGAAGAGACGTCTCCCCGTCCTTTGGAAGAGGCACGTTTCAGCTGATACATTCACCATCGTGCAACTGTGACCGATCTCAACCACCTGCTGACGAAAGCGGCTTTCTCTGAACCGCCTGGAGGGCTTTCGCCGTCGGCATTTGCCTCTTAGGTCATTGCATGTACTATTTTCCTCCATGTGTTTACTAACGATAATCAGACAATGCCCCATCAAACTCAGCAATTTATGGGAGGTTTAAAAAAAAAAACCACACAAAAGGAAAGCTAATACCCCCTGCTCCTGCTAAGTGTACTGATCTTTTTTGATTGCCTCCCAAATGGTGTCATCATCGCGTCACATGCCGGTTATTTCCTCTTGACTTCTGCCCCTCGGTATGCATGAAAAAATGGGTGTAGAGCCTCCTGGGTCCCTTGCGTGTGACACGAAGGGGATTCTGCCTTCAAAAAACCCACCTTCTCAAAACACCGCTGTCTGTCAGTGTCTGGTTGCCATCGTGTGTGATGTCACGTGTCATCCTGGGAGTAAACGGCAGGGCATGTCACGGGTGGAGGGATGCACAACGAGAGGAGCGGCGGCAGCAGCAGCAGTCACGGGCCACCAGCCGCCTGCCTCCCCGCGTTCCTGGCTCTGCTTCTCTTCAGACTGTTAAAAAATCTCCCTTTACAAGCAGGGAATTCAGGGACGACCATTGCTAGGCTTAGATTAGCATCTCTGCATTCATTTTCAGGAGTCGAGTTCAGTTTTGTTTAAAATTAAGGGAAATAACCGAGTTGTGTAGTCTGAGGCTGGCAGCTCACCGCTCTGATCCTTGCTAGGCTTTTCTTCCATAGCTGCTTAGAAAACATTGTAATCGGTTCCAATCACTTCTGATTTTTTTATTTTTTTTTCTTGGTGCTTAGGAATGTTATTTTTAGTGGAAGGAGCTGAGTGCCCTAATGCATCTATAAATATTTATCAAGGGTGATGAATGGAAAGGACTGATAAACCCTGAAACCAGCTCTCAGCTTTTCTTCCTATCTGAACCGATACGCAGCCTCGGTTCTCGGTGGAAAGTGCTCGTTGGGTACCTACAGCCCTTGGGGAGAGAGAAAATAAACATACGTGGTGGCCACAAATTTAGTTGAATATAAATATTGTGAATGAGCTGTCAAGAAGGAAAGGAAAGTGATGATAACCTGGTGCAGCATGTTAGCTTTAGCCTGCCAAGCAGTGTGCTCGCGGGGACAGGGAAGGTTTCATGTGCATTTTCGGCTGAATTTGCTGAATTAGGACCTGCAGCGGCTTTGGCTTCAGCCACGGGCAGGTTTGAGCACCGAAAATAGGAATGTCTTGCTGACAGCCGTGGTGAAGGCCATCGGCAGCTGGAGGTGTTACGGCTGTGCTGACCAGAGGCGTGAGCAGCTGGGGGGTTTGCATTGCGCCGGCGGGTTCTCCTGGCACCCCATGCGGGCAAGAGCCTGGGGGTTCCCGGCCGAGCCCTCCCGGGTCCGGCGTCCGA
>NW_008825559.1:17319-17606 GCF_000699105.1 Pygoscelis adeliae | reverse complement strand
CCTCCTTACAGGCGCCAGGGCCCAAAATGTGGCACAGAACAGGAAGGAAGGGATGAATACACATCTCATGTAGCCGTCAGGGAAGCACGTTGCGCACGAAGCCTGGATCACAGGGGAGCATCACGTTCGCTGCTTTTTTCCTGTTATTACTCACCCTGCAACTTTCCTTTCTCACTTTTGCTACCACGACTGCCAGGAGGCAAAGCCTCCTGCCGCAGCCGCCACCTCAGCCGCAAGCATCTCTCTGAGCCTGCGGTCCGGCTGCAGCTGGAGGAGGGGAAGGGGGA
>NW_008825559.1:16638-17277 GCF_000699105.1 Pygoscelis adeliae | reverse complement strand
TGCCACCACCGGCCACCACCGCTCCGGCTGGCCGGGCACTCAGAGGGGAGATGTTGGGGGGGGCCCCCTCCCGCAGGGGCCTTGTAGCCCACGCTGCCTGGCACGGGGACGGTGACAGCCGGGGGAGCGGGGGCGTCTGGGCTTTGTTTGGAAAACCTGGCAGGATCAACGGGGTTTTGTACAGACGCAGCCGGGATATCGTCTGTGTATGTTAAATGTGACCCTGCGTGCCGTGGCTCTGCATTACCTCACCCACGGTGCCATTTATTTTAGCTGGCAAAGTGCTTTAGCAGATGCTTTACATTATTGCAAGGCTGGGGCTGCAGGTTGGTGCGGGCTGCTGCCGCGCTGGCTGCTGCCGGGGGGACGGCGTTCGCCCAGCAAGCTGCCGCTGGAGCGGGAGGAATCTGTGCCGCCCCGATCTAGAGGGTCCTGGAAAGGCCGCGGTCCTGCAGGCACGGCTCCGGTAACGTGCACCCTGCAGCCAGCAAGAGCAACCAGGCACCGGGAGCGACGGAGAGCGAGGGCGGCTGCTAGCCGGGTCCGGGCTGCTTGCGTGCTTCGGATCACCGAGGCCTGAGCTTAATTGCACTTGACCTTGTCAGCCTGCTGCTGATAGCTTCACTCCGCCATCGCCTC
>NW_008825559.1:15072-16443 GCF_000699105.1 Pygoscelis adeliae | reverse complement strand
CATGTCACTCAAGGGCGTCATTTAGGGAGGCCACCACCACCGGTCCCCAGACCCTGTCGGTGAAGCCCAGCCGGTGCAGGCTGTCCGGCTGCCCCAGGGTCTGCCCTCGCCGTGCCGCTGCCCCAGGCACCAGTCTGGCACTGGGGTAGGCAGCGTGGGTTCAAAGCAGGGCGTGGGGCACGGGCTGGTCCAGTGGAGCCCGGGAAGCACCAGGACAAGCGCAGATGCTGGGGTCCGAGCTGTGCCGGGGCCATCGAGGGGGTTCCTGCGCCAGGCAGGACGCTCAGGACCATTTTGCACCCCAGTAACACCAGGCATCTCCTCCGGTGACATGCTGGGACATTGTGGAGGGGAAAAACCACCCACCACCCCAGTTTGCTTATGGTTAACTTTGAAACCTGCTTATGAGCTATTGTTTGCCTTTGGAGTAATCGCCTTAAACCCACCGGGAGGAACAGTTCAGGCCAGGCTTTAATGCATGTCCCCAGGCTGTGTCCTGCTCCAGCGTTAACTGCACCCCGGTCCCAGCGTGTGCGTGGGTTCCTGAGGCCGGTGGCACCGTGCCGGAGGGACCGGCCGCTCGCCCCAGCCCTTGCTCAGCGCCCGGGATGCAGCGTCCTGGAGGCTGCCGGGGAAATCTGTTCCGGGGCACCGGAGAGCTCCCACGGAGCTGCAGCAGCACCGGCGCCGGGGTCGGAGCCGTGTGTGCGCGTGCACATGTGTGTGTAAGCACCCGCATGCACTGCAGGCAGCGTGTGGCGTGCCGGTGCTGCTCTCGGGAGATCTGCTGGGTCCGAGCGTGCCTCCCGGTGCCTCCCTGCCCATCTCCGCTGCCCAGCGTCTGCCCACACCCCTGAGGCTGCCGGTAAAAAATAAATAACCACAGATACGATCCTTTCCTTTCAAATTTGGGGGTTTATTTTATGCAACCGGATGGTCATTTTTTGTCAGGAGAGCCAGTAATGGGAGTCACCAGCAAAGAGCGGGGCCAGACCCGGAGCCCAGGGAGGACAGCAGGGCCCCCGCGCAGAGCCCAGCCGAGCACGGCGCTGCCAGAGCTGTGCAGGCAGCAGGCGGGACGGGCAGGGCAGGGGGCCACGGTATCGGACATCACCGCTGAATCCTGGGAACAGTGCATTGAGGCAGGCCGTAGGGGAGGAGTTGCTGATTGCTCTCGGCTGACTTTGGCCCTGTCTGTGCTTTAATTCCCTCGCCAATACTGACCAAACCGCCTGCGATCACCCTGGCAGTGATACCTGGCTTGGGTCGCCCTGGTTTTCCTGGGAGGCTGCTCCACTCCCAGGGGATGGCCGGTCCCTAGCATGGACCCGGTGCCTCGGCAGTGATGGGAAGGCATGCCGGCACTGCGGC
>NW_008825559.1:13757-14541 GCF_000699105.1 Pygoscelis adeliae | reverse complement strand
GAGCGCGTCCGCGGGCACGGGTGAGTGCGGGAGGGAGCGGGAGCCTGCAGGAGCGTGCGGGAGCATCCCTGGGAGCTGTTGCCAACCCCACCCTGGACCCAATGCCGTGAGTGTGGGGAACGCCTCTAACGGAAACCTGTAAACTGGAAGCCATGTTCTGTCATCTGCCAAATATTTAATAAATTCATCTCATCCCTAAGGGGTGTCTTGTCCCTTCACCATGTGAAAAAAGCAGAGATGTTCATGAAACAGCAAAAAAGAAAATGGTTTGAATAGGAAACGACTGCTCCGAAGCAGTGCGCAGTATGAGAGCAGCTGCCGGCACTTTGCCGTGGGTTCGTACGGAGCGGCGTAGCCACGGCAGCTGTAATTAAACCCCTCTTCAATTCCCACTTGGGCTGGGCACGGGCTGGGGCAGAGCCGTGGGGCTCGCAGCGCCTTCTCCCGCCGGGCAGAGCCGGCCAGAGCACCCATGAAATTCGGATTGCAATGAAACTTTGCCATTCCCCTCGGGCAAAGCCCACCTGAACGAAAAAGCAAAATGCCACCTAAAAATGTATTCTCATGGGAAAGTTACCTGGACAGAGCCATGTCCCTGCGTTGGCATCCCCGGCCGGTGCCCCGGTGCCAGGGGTTAATGCCAGGAGAGGGAAACCCCCAGTTTTCCTGGGGTAAGGAATAGGGACAGGCGCCGTGCGGTGTCCCCCACACCCGGCTGGTCTGTCGGTGATGTGCGAAAGGAAGGCGACCGCTTTGGCTGCTCGTGCCGCTCCTCAACACGCGT
>NW_008825559.1:11823-12237 GCF_000699105.1 Pygoscelis adeliae | reverse complement strand
GCACCGTCCCTGGCAGGGGTCCGGCTGTGGCCACCACTTCCCTGGGCCGTGCCAGGCAGATGAACCAACCTCCTTCCGCGGGGACCTGGCGTTTGCCGAGTGCGGCAGAGGGCGTTACCGGCACTGCTGGGCTCCGTTCCCCATCCCACATCCCTGGGGTGGCTCTGCTCCCCATCCCACATCCCCCGGCCGAGTGTGTGCCCGGGGAGGAGCAGTGGGTGCTGCGTCCCCCGACCCCATCAGCAGTGCCCAGGACCACCCGGGGACAGAGACAGTTTGTGGTGCCTGTCACCTGTGTCCCCTTCCCTGTCCCCTGGCCTCGCCCGACTGCTCCTTCCCACCCCTGCGCTGGGGGGCATGGGAGCAGCACCCCCCCTTGCCCTAAATAGCCATGTTTAACTGTCGTTGCTGTCC
>NW_008825559.1:9927-10558 GCF_000699105.1 Pygoscelis adeliae | reverse complement strand
GCAGCACCGAGGTCCCAGCGGTGGCTGGTGGGGTCTCCGCATGCACTGAGCTGCTCCCGGACACAGCCCTGACACCACGTCCCCGAGGGCGGGGGGGGTCCCCCGCCTGCCCTGCACCCCTTCCCAAGGAGGGTGTGGGTGCTGCGTGTCATCTGGGTGCTGTGCCGAGGGGGATGTGGGTGCTGTGCATAGATGATGTGGGTGCTGCGTGCGGACACAAGACCTGTTTGCAGGCTGCAGCCAGGGTGCCCGTCCAGTGGCACCTATGTCCCTGTCCTTGTCCCCTGACCCTACCCGTGCCCTCCTGCTCATTCTATGGCTGATCACATTTTCACACCTCATTAGTGCCGTATTTAAACTCAATTACCCCCAGCCCCAGGAGGGGGATCAGCTCCTGCTCAGCATGGCGCAGCAGATGGGCTCAGCCCCACGGAGACCCTAGGGACCCCGTGTGCCCCATGGAGACCCCAGTGACCCTGCGCGCCCCAAGGAGACCCCAGGGACCTGTGAGCCCCACAGCCAGGCTCAGACCTGGGTGCCCCTTGCCGGGCTCCCCCCGGACGGCGCTGGCAAAGGCCCCAGCCGGCCACCCACGATGCCCACCCCTCTGCCATGCTCCGGTGCTGCAGCA
>NW_008825559.1:2905-3107 GCF_000699105.1 Pygoscelis adeliae | reverse complement strand
CAGGGCTGCTCCCCCCAGGGATCCCACACGCCATGCCACCGCCAGGCCAGGGCTACGCCGGCGTGACCCTGGGGCCAGATCCCTTGTCTCACATGCTTGGGCGATGACATGCCGCTGCTCGCTGCACCCAAGCCTTGCTCTGGAAGCACCGCGGGGCGATGCCCAACACAGCACTGTGGCCTCGCCATCGTGGACACGGTCA
>NW_008825559.1:2324-2678 GCF_000699105.1 Pygoscelis adeliae | reverse complement strand
CCCGGCGGGCACCTGCCCCCTTCCAGTCTGGAACACCCGCACACGCTCAAGGGCTCCTGCAAGAGACCCATAGGAGCGGGAGGGAGGGAGGGAGCAGCCTTCCCCTGCAGCAGCGAAGGAGACGGCCCTATTAAGTCAGGGGAATGCAACATTAATTATTATTATTAATTAATGTCTTATTTTACAGTGCCCCCATGTGCACTAGGAGCCTTCCAGCACTGAAGGCGAGCCGGGGTCCCTGCCTGGAAGGGTTCCTCTCGGGGCTGCAGCCCGGCACGGTGGAGCACGGCGCGCGTCACGGGCGGGGGGGGTGGTGGGGGGGCTGTCAAGTGCGTGCCTACATGTGGGTTGGGG
>NW_008825559.1:0-1032 GCF_000699105.1 Pygoscelis adeliae | reverse complement strand
GGCTGGCCCTCCGCTGCTCGGCTCGGCCCAGCACTGCGGCACACAGCTGGCGTGGCTCGGCATGGCAGTGCATGACTTGGCACGGCACAGCTCCACTCGGTGCTGCACGGCACAGCTTGGCACCACATGGCACAGCTCACCACTGCCCAGCGTGGCTTGCTTTGGCATGGCGCTGCACAGCTCAGCATGGTTCCCAACCGCGGGTACAGCTCAGCATGGCATGGCTTGGCACGGCACGGCTCAGTGTGAGCGTCACAGTGCGCAGCTCGGCACAGGTAGACACCACACCACATGGCACGGCTCGGCACGGCTCAGACCTGCACCGCACGGTGCTACACTGCAGAATTTGGCTCTGCGCAGCTCAACATGGCTTAGCCCTGCATGGCACGGCTCAACACCACGCTGCATGGCACAGCACTGCATGGCCCTGCTTGGCTTGGCACTGCTTGGCACAGCGTAGTACTGCGCGGCTTGACCCTGTGCAACAGTGCATGGCAGTGCTTGGCTTGGCACTGCACAGCACCGTGCAGCTTGGCATGGCACTGCTCCAGTTGACACTGCATGCCACTGCATGGCCCTGCATGGCCCAATACGGCATGACACCACTTGGCTCGGCAATGGTCTTTATAGCGTGGCACGGCTCAGCTCGGCACGCACAGCTCAGCACTGCATGGCCTGGCCAGCCTGCATGGCCCAGCTCAGCACTGCACAGCGCTGCGCAGCCTGGCACTGCACGGCACAGCTTGGCATGGCATGGCCTGGTGCTCCCCGGCTGGGCACGGCACTGCTTGGCTCAGCACTGCATGGCCTGGCACTGCTTGGCTTGGCACGGCACTGCTCGGCACGGGCTGGCACTGCTTGGATCCACCCCATACCGCCCAGCACGGTTCGGAGATGCTGGGCTCAGCCCGGCTCGGGGTGGCTTTGGCCCAGCGCCACGCGGGATTGCTGGGCTTGGCTCAGCTTGGCCCAGCCCAGCTTAGCCCAGCACGACATGGTGCAGCTCAGTCTGGCTTGGCTTGGCCTGGTCCA
>NW_008825558.1:4954923-4955474 GCF_000699105.1 Pygoscelis adeliae | reverse complement strand
TTTCAGATAGAAAGGAAAAGAAAAAAAAAAAGGCGGACGTATGATACTACAAGACAGCCCGGCTTTGGGGAGGGAAAGCCATTTTCTTTTGTCCTTCTCCAAAGAGCAGATGGATCTGCTTCCCAGCTGATCTCCCCAGCAGAGCAGCAGACACCTCTCATTGCTGGCACATCTTCCCCCTTTTCAAGGCTCCGAGAAAATTCATGGCGCAGCACCGCCTAGAAATTTATTGCTTTCAAGCAAGTGTGTGGCCTGTGCT
This sequence comes from Pygoscelis adeliae, assembly GCF_000699105.1. NCBI lineage: Eukaryota > Metazoa > Chordata > Aves > Sphenisciformes > Spheniscidae > Pygoscelis > Pygoscelis adeliae. Next base: position 4,955,215 of record NW_008825558.1, on the reverse strand, counting down.
GCCCTCAGAAGTTCCCTCTATGAAGTACACCCACACTCTCCAGGGCGGAGAGATCTGCCCTGACATCATTAGGCAGCAGCCGAGCGCTTGGCAAGCCGCCGCCTGCACCGAGCAGATCTCCGAACCCCAGAGGGAAGAGAGGCCGACCCCTGCCAAGAGGGAGCGCGTAGGAGCTACCGCGCGGGGATGCTCCCCGTGCCGTCGGCAGCTCCGGAGCGAGTCCCCACCGGCCGCGAGGCTGCCTGCTCTCTCCCCACCGCGGTAGGGGAACCCCTGCCCGCCGTGCGGCTAC
>NW_008825558.1:4952871-4953710 GCF_000699105.1 Pygoscelis adeliae | reverse complement strand
GCATTTCGCCGCTGCCACAAGGACCTCGAGAGATCAGATCAATTCGCACGGACGGAGCTGTCAGGGTTGTTCTACCGTGAGGGAAGGAGCCGCACGCCAAGAGCGTCATCTCCAGAGGAAAAGCCAGCGCTTAAATGACCGCCCCGCCGTAATCGAGGGTGTAAAGTCAGAAGAGTCCGTGCTGAGAAAAATACCAGCCAGCACATTTTACAAGTGAAATGCCTCAGCAGGCAGGAGTTCAGACTCGGAATATCCCTGGTCTCCTGCTTCTCAGGCCGAGGAAAGAGGAGCTTTCCTCCTGAAGGAGAGCCAAGGAAGAAGCCTGGAGGGTTTAGGCTGCTGAACAGATTGCAGCCATGGAATGTGTTGCTGATCCTCAAGGCCTCTACGCTTAGCTGCCGCTCAATAAAGCGGCACAGCCCCAATTACCAGGCTGCAGAACAAGCAATCCCCAAGTTACTGAAATGCAAAGTTACCATGAGAAAACTGCTGCGACGAGATCTTGGCACGCTGTGAAATAAACCTCCATTAACTCTCACTTTCCCACCGCCCTCTGGGGTCGCTGCCAACGAAAGCTTGAAAAACTGTCTATGCAAGCGTGTACTGGGGCGGGAACTGTTACAATACGTTTCCTACTTACTAGTTTAACAGCAGCTTTGTGAGTTCCATATAATAGGGACTGGGCATCGGAGTGAAGGTGTCCTCTTTACGTTCCTGGTCCCGGATTTCCTCCAGTTTTTCTAAAACACAACCAGGAACGGTCAGGCGTTGCCAGACCTTCAACGCTCCAGGCACATTTCTAACACACACACACACACACACACACCCCCCGCCCCCCC
>NW_008825558.1:4951070-4952029 GCF_000699105.1 Pygoscelis adeliae | reverse complement strand
TTCTATGATTCTCACTTTTTAGAGAGCGAGACGCCCTCCCGTTTCCGATGCCCTCGAGGAAAATGATTTCACGGAGCGCGCGAACCGGCGATGAACACACAGACACGCTCTCCGAGGCCTGCCTCCTCACGGGGTGCCAGCCGGGGTCCCCAAAGCTCTTTCCGAACAAGCCTCGCACGAGAGGCAAGTGCTGCTCAGAAAGGCGGGCGGCCGCTGCTGAAGACGAGTGTCAGGGCTGGGGAGTCAATCTAGGCCTCGTTCTTCCTCCCCACCAGAGGAAGAGAAGTTAAATACCTGACTTAACCGGGAAGATTACATCTCCTGTAAATATAAAGAATTCCAGCGGTGGAGCATTAGATCCTTCTCTCGGAATTACTTTGCGTTTGCTGAATTAAGCTTCCCACTAACGGTGAAAACCAGAGATGGGTTGTTTTTTTTTAATTTTATTTGGTGTTTCTGCTGCACCCGCTGAAGCCCGGGGCCGAAGCCGCCACCCTTACCAACGTCCATCCATTCCGGAGGGATCAGCCGACACTTCTGCCTCTGCTTCAGATTAATGGCCAGCCAGACAGGCACTTCCACCGGCAAGCCAGGATTGAAAGGACCCAGATCTCCCTGGAAGAGGAATTGAAGACGAGAGTAAGGCAGCAGCGAGGGCCAGGACACCGCAGCGCTCGCCTGCTAATCCGGCCTCGGCCATCCGAGAGAGCACGAGTTTCCAGGGGATTTTGGAAAGCCCGAGGCAAACAGCATCTGAATTCCCTCCTCTCGCTTCCACCGTTCTTGCTCTCAGGCTTTTCCTCCTCTCCCTCGAGAATTAATAACTAACGGTTCCGGTGCATTTCCCATTCCGAAGCGTTTCGCGGAAGTTACCGCCAGAAATGACGCCCACCGTGGAAACGCAGCCCCCCCGGGCTCGGGCCGAGGCGCTTTCGGAGGCACGTGGCGGGGGAGCGCAG
>NW_008825558.1:4944999-4946133 GCF_000699105.1 Pygoscelis adeliae | reverse complement strand
CCCCAGACGCCTTGGTGGAGCGGGAGAAACCCCAACGCCCAACCCAAAACCTACCTTTCAGGCAGGATAACTTGAGCCCCATGTTTTCATCCTCTTAGCGGGACCCAGCCCTCCAGCCCCGCTGCCGGTCCTCGCCGCCGGCGCTGCGAAAGAGAGGCGAGGGTTGCGGGAAGCGATGCTGGGAGGAAGGAGAGCGCGCTCGATCGCTCGCTAAAAGCGCGCACCTATGCGGGCGTACGTATCTCTCTCCCTATAGGCGCCCGGGCCCCTGGGCATAACAGGAAGCACGGCTGCTTGGTAGCGAAAACCGCTAGTGATGTCACGGCGTGTTTTAGTGACTCAATCTCGGCCGCCGAGTTTCGGGAGGAACTTTTCGGGAGGGCGGAGAAGGAGCCCGCGGCCGGGTGGGGAAGTCGCATCCCGGGTTCTCTCCGCCCCCGGGGTCAGCGCTGGGAACGTCTGCAGGCGAGAAGGTGGCGAGCGGGAGGAATGGGGTGGTTGTTTAGGAAGGCAGGCGGTGCTTTCAGCGAAACCCCTGAGCCCCCCCGCGGGAAAGAGAGGGACGCTCGGCTGCAGCATCGCACCCGGGGCTGCCTCCCTCGGGGCTGAGCCGGAGCGGCCGGGGATGCGCTGCCGGGGGACGCGCGGTCCTGCTCCGTTTGGGCATCCCTGATGCGCCGAGAGCTCTCGGGCGGGTGACTCCCATTGCGGGACATCGCTTTTTTTTTTTTTTTTAAGACGCTGAAAATTATTCTGGGCAAAAATCCCTTCACTGGGAAATCTGCATACCTCCTGCCCGCAGCTGCTGGGAAAAGCTCGTTGGGATGAGGGTCAGTGACTCGTTTCCGCTATTCCAAGCTCCGGGGCCCGCAGCGAGGCAAGCGAACCCTCCGCTCCCCCTGCCCGACCTCCGCCACGGCTTCACTTCGCCTCTCCAAGCAGCCCCGGGGGGGGCCGGCCGCAGCCGGCAAGGGGAAGCGGGAACTTGCCATTGCTGGTTTTAATTCTGCATTTTTTATCAGCTCCCCGCAGGCACCCCGAGCTGTGACACCCCCGCGGCCAGGGAGCCGTGCCAGGGCTGGGAGTGGAGCCCCCCCCCCCAGGGACCCCCACTTTGCAGCTATCGCAGCGGCC
>NW_008825558.1:4942488-4944258 GCF_000699105.1 Pygoscelis adeliae | reverse complement strand
GTTCCCACTCAGGACCAGCCGTGCCCTGGGAGGGCGGGAGGAGGTTGCAGCAAGAGGGCATGGATTTTTGCAAGGTTGGTTTCCAACCTGGTTAAATCAGGTTAGTGGAGTCCCGGCTCCTCCCATCCATCCCCCCCTCCAGCCCCGTCCAAGCCCAGCAAAGCCCCTGGGTGATGAGGAAATGCTGCTTCACTCTCACCCCGCTGCACGATCCAGCCCGGTGCTGAGAGAGAGAGGAGCAGGAGTGCCCCTTGCCTGCAGCCGAAGCCACCGGACCACGGAGCATCCCTACGAGCAGTCGGACGGGCTACCAAGCGCCTAGAAAGGCAAGTACTGGTTTGGTATGAGGGTGCCACACCCAGCTCCGGCATCAGCATCCCTGAGGTCCTAACGTCTAGAGAGCAGCGATGCTCCCAGCCTCCGGGAGCATCTTCACCTTCTCCAGCTTCCAGGAAGGGACTCTTCCCCCTCCCGTCTGACCTGCCAGCCCGAAAACCAGCCCGGCAGCGGGAACAGGGCCAGGCAGAGGGCTTCTCACCACCCCCGGGATGAGAGCTCCGGGTCGGGCACCACCCCGCTGCGAGGACGGCCGGGCGAAGGCTCTGCCTCCGGAGCAGCCGCCTTCGCCTGCGTTAAAAGGAGACGGAGGCTTTTTCACGTTCACCACCTCCACAATTAGGAGGCGAGGCCCCGAGACGCCTCCTTTTCAGACCCAGCTGAAAAGCAGCGGTTCGCATCCAGGGCGCCGGCGTGCGGGGAATGCCGGCCGCACATTAAACACCCCGCGGCTGCAGGCAGGAACGAAGGGAGAGCTTTGCACTTCGCCTGGAGATCGGGGCAAGCTGATCCCAGGAGCCCGGGAGGCCTCCAGCGAGATCAGAGCCCCACGCACGAGACCAAGGCCCGCTGGGATGGGCATAAAGAGGAGCGGGGAGGGGAAAGGGGTGGTTTTGCTCCAGTTTCTGCTGGCCTGGCCCTGCCGTGCTTGCTGAAAATCACAAATATGGGGAGGGCTGATCTCCTCCCCCATCTGGCTCCGATTTCTCAAATAAGTGAGTTATTGCAAAGTGTCGAACTCGGGAGCCAGGCAGGCAGCACAGGGGAAAGGCTGCCGCCCCGGCTGCAGGCGCCGGCGCTGGACGCAGGGGCCAGGGCAGAGATGTTTCCAAGCCGCGGCTCCAGTTTTGCCCCAGAAAAACAGACAAATGAACTGGTTCACGTGGGTTTTTTTGCCTGTTCAGCTGCAGACTCCAAGAGCTGGAGGACAAGCTCTGAGCCAGAGCCCGGCAAGCCCTGTCTTCCCCGATCCCGTCTCAACCTCAGTGCACGCAGCATCCCCTGGGGCCAGGGACCCCTCGCCGGCAGCCCTGACGCTGCAGCACGAATCCAGTCTAAGCTGCAGAAATTTCCCCCCCCCCACACACACACATTTGATGCCTCTCTCCAAAACTACCTGTGCGCTGCTGTTGGGTGAGAACAAACGGCCCCAAACCCGAGAGGTCTGGAGTTAGCCTGGCCTGGAGCAGCAGTTGTTGCTAAAACCGTGAGCGACCGAGAGCGATGGCTCGCTGCGGCAGGGAGGTAAACATAAACATCAGCCTGCTAAAATAACTGTGGTTAGCTCTGCGGGCTGCAGCGCTGCTCCAGCTGGCGTGGCAACACCCGATAGGCACAAACACAGCATCGCACACCCCTTCCTCTCCTCCCCACGGGCTGGGAAGCAAAGACACCCTTGGGCAAGTTCATAGGGCGGGGGGGGGCCACCTCGAG
>NW_008825558.1:4935048-4942190 GCF_000699105.1 Pygoscelis adeliae | reverse complement strand
CCCAACCACCCCCAAGAGCCAGCCAGCAGGCCAGGGGGAAGGAGAGGGTGGGCTCATAAAGCTTCCTCGGTGGGTCAGTATGGAGCTGGCTGAGCTCTCCAAGAGAAGACCTGTCTCTCCAGCCCAGGCAACGGCCCTGGGCGGTCCTCTGATGTGGCCGGTCCTCTGATGCGGCCGGTGACCGCTTTCCAGTTCTGGCCCTGGCCCTTCGGCAGCCAGGCTGTTCCCCTCCCCGGGCTCAGCCCACTGGCCCCATCCTGCCTGGGTGCAGAGGAGGGTGGAGGGGGCTGAAGCACTGACGAGGGGGTGAGGACAGAGGGCAAACCCTCATAACTTCACTGGAAGGGGAAGGGCCGGGTGAGCTCACGGCTTCCCAGACGCCAGAGGAACCGCAGGGAGAGGGATGTGTTTTGCAAACACCGGCCACAAGAAAAGCTTCAGCTGGAGAGCCCGGCGGAGCAGAGCCCGGCGAGCCCACCGCAGAGCTGCTCTGCCGGCTCCCTTGGAAGGAGCTGCTCCTGCAAACACCAGCTGGGCTTGTTTTAGACAGGAGGGAGGAGAAGCAGCTTGCTGGGTCACAGAGTCCCAGGCTCTGCTAACGCAGGCAACACGTCACCCTGGCTCTGTGCTAACGGAGCAACGAGGCCGCCTGCTCCCCCCTCCTGCCCCGGGTCTCTTCTGGCCCAAGCAGGGGAAAGGGCTGGCTCAGAAATTGCCCTAGGAGGGGGCTGCAGGGCCATTGCATGGGACTTGCTGAAGCTGGAGGCGGCAACAAGGCAGTAGGTGCTGGGAGGGGAAAAGAAACCCCCTCCCGGAGCCCCACGCCGGGGGAGGCTTGCAGCCATCCAGGGCAGGCGAGCGGTACCCGGAGGGGATGCCAGGCGTGGGAAGGGAGGAGGATGTCACGAGGAAGCAGCTAAAGATGCAGGCTCTGGGGAAACTGGAGCAGCTCCAGCATTCCCCAAGCACAGGCTCTTGGCAGGACCAGCAGACCGAACAACCGGCAGGAACCGTGCAGGCAGAAAACGCCCGCGAAGAAAATCCACCGGGCCGTGGCAGCAGCCCCCAAGAGCAAGCCCAGAGCTCCTGCGGCGGGGGGTAGGAAGCAAAGCGGAAAGCGAGCACGTACCTGTAGCACAAAACCAGAGCGTGCCGGGCTCTCCTGCCAGACCTGCATCCAGAGCAAGCCGCCTCCCTGCCGGGCATGGATTCAGCGGGTGGCTGCGAGGCCGTAGCTGGGAATTGGCTTAGGGACCTGGCCGCGGCTGCCGCGCTTCTCGGCTCGCTGAGCTCCAGCTTAATCTTGGCCCAGCTTTCCCTTTTATCCCCTGGTACAACCTCGATACATTTTTCCAATTAGGTCCCTCTTTTAAGCTCCGGACCACATTTCTAGGAAGGGCTGCACTGTTTCTCACGGCCCTCATGGGCTGACGCTGCGCAGAGCGGGACATCCCTGGCACCGCTCCTGCCCGCATCCAGCTAAAGTGCTGCCACGCTGCAGGCGGTGCGGCGCTGCCCGGAAGCACTCAAGGAGTTACCCGTTACCCCCAGCCCACCTACCGGGTATTTTTAAGAGCAGCGTTCCCCGTCTGCCTCATCACGGCTCCGGCAGGTTGCGAAGCGCCAAGCTCGCCACGCAGGAGCACGGGCCGCTTCCACCTTTCGCGCGCTCCCGTTATTGGAAAGCCCAGCCGGCAACCTGCTTCTGTCCTCTCCGAATCCGCCTCTGCCGCCTTTCGCAGGGCGACGGCTGAAAACCAAAGGAAAATACGCAGCTAGGGTGTACTTTTGGATGCAGAAGGCTGGATGAAAATGTGGTCTAAAAGCGACAGTGGGGGAAAAAAAAAAACCAAACAACCAACAAATCGATAAAGTCCTCAGCGGATGCTTCGGCACAGTGAAATCGCTGCCTGCTGCGGGAGGGCTGGTTGCAGGGCGACGGGTAAAGCAAATGAGGAGTTTGCAGCACAGGAGTACGATGCGTTGAGATGTTTAACTCGAGTCGGGAGTAACGGAGCCCGGGCAGGACGGGAAGGAAGCAGCTTGCCCAGCCTGGTCTGCCCGATCCCGACCAGCTCACTACGGCTCCCACAGGCAAGGGTGGGTGACCCAGCTCCGCTCCAGGAGCTGAATTAAAACACAAACTAGAAGCGCAGCTCACAAATGCACGCTGAGCGCATTTCCCCTTGAGGCCATTTTCCAAGCTGCAGTCAACCGCAAGTCCACCCCGCTAACAGCCTCCTCCATTAGCATTCGCGTGCTCTTTCCGTATCGGTAATGCCCTCCGCCCGAGCATCTCGAGAGGTTTTACGAAGAGCAGCAGAGTGCAGCGATTAGGCCTCTAGCCAGGGAGCAAAGAGACCCGGGTTTGCTTCCTGCATCCGTCACTGTCACCTCTCCTCGGCCCGCACCTCTGCCGCTTAGGTAAGAAATTCTTGGGGGCGGGGGCCCACCTCTCAACGGTGCCTCTCCGCAGCGCCGCGCAGAGCGGGGCTGGGCTCTGCACATCTGCCTGCCCCCGGCCCCGGCCGTGCCGGGCGAGAAGGTTCCGGCTCCTCCGTCCCGCCAGCCGAACTCCCCCGCCCCGCCAGCCGAACGGCTCGTCTGCTTCCCGCGCCCGTGTCCGCTCTAACGAGCTGAAACGGGTTACGGGGTAGGTCTTTGCTCGTGTTCACGCTGACCCAGGCTAGGGAACATCCCACGAGCAGCTCAGCCGGCAGACGGGAGAGGGGAAGGGGGGCAAAACTCCAGCGGCAGACTGCTTCACTTGCTGAAGGAAGAAAAAAAAACCCCAAAGCCCTCAAATACACGCAGAGCAACGAGCTCAGAGAGAATATGGCACCAGCGCGTTCCCCGGGAACAGGTCTCTCACTCGTGCGCGTGAGCGGCTGACCAAAGACACCCCTCGGCTCTTGCCACCCATCTGCTCTTCCCACTCGTGATGCCGCACAAGCTGGGAGGAGCGGGGACCGTTCCCCGACGTGCATCTCGCCCCAACCAGCCACCGATTCCGCGAGCAATTTTAAGGCGGTCTCGTCCCGCGGTGAAAATAACACCTACGGGCCCCCCAAGCTCTCTGCTCCCTTCTGGGTTTCTCAAGCTGGATCTGCACGTGGCGTTTTTGACCACAGGTGGAAATGCCCTGGGCCATCAGCTGGTGGCACAGTGGGGGACGTGCCCCGTGGCCGGCTGGGTCTCAGGTCACTCTGCCCCCTGGTTTCAGACCGAATGGGCGCCTGAAGCAACGCATGCTCAAGGCTCTTCGTTCTCCCCCTCGTGACTGAAGGATTCAAGGTGAGCACTCACGTGGATCCAGCAGAGAGTAGCGTGTGTCCTCCCACTCAGAAACCCAAGCGCTTTGTACTGGTATTTTCAGACGCTTGCGGGGTCTGTTTGTTACTGTTTTGAAATATTAGGGTTGAGAGTGGAAGAAAGAATCCCACACGGGAATAATTTTGCATTTCCAAGTGCCTGAGGTCCTATGGATGAGGTAAAGGGCTGGGAGTTAAACGTCTGGGCAGGCAAATGCCAAATCTCCAAATCTTGGTGAATACGGGGGGGTGGAGGGGAGGAATAAATAACCCTGCATGTAATTAATTGCTAACAAAACAAAATAAGAGTAAGACACCCACGCCCAGTGCCATCTTCCCAGCTATCACGGGGCCTCCAGCAACGGAGGTGCAGACACCTTCCCCAAGATTTCTTCCCCAGAAGTTTTAAAAGGAGTTACCTCGAATCCCTCTGATGAATCCAGCTGATCCACCGGCCAGGAACCCGGCCAGCAGGTAGGTCTGGTACATCGGCAGGAAAGGGGAAGGCAGCCTTCGCTGAGCATGGCAGCTTCCTCATTCTTTCACAAGAGCCACCCTTGGCTGCGGGCTGCCTTGCCTTTATGAAATTGCTGCCTTTTGTCCAGCCTTCAATGCAAACAGGACAGGTGAGATAAGATCTGAGCACCGCAGTGCCTGTCCTTTTTGCTTAAAGCCAGCCTGGGCTTCTACCGATGGCGAAACACTCAGAGGACCTCATTTAAAAGCAAACAGAAGATTAAAAAAAAAAAAGGGAAAGACAAAGCATTAAAAGCTGCTCCCCTTCCAGCAATGTGTCTCCATCAGTCTCTCTCCGACGACACGCATTTTGCTTTGTCTTACGAGGGTGAGGGGGGAGTACGCGCAAGGAGAGATTAGACTGTATTAGCATATACATGATCAAAGCTTGCTTAGGATATCTTCTAGTTGCAAAGAATAAGAAATACATTTCCTGTGGCTCAGGAGACATACTAGCTTATACGGCAGCGCTGGCTGACCATCTCTCGTAACTAACATAACGTGTCTTGCTAAGGTAACATCTGCCTCTGGAACAACAGGTTAGGTTTCATGAGGTGTTCCTACACAGTGAGACAACGGTCCTCTTCCTGCAGCGCGTGGGATTTGCGGAGCCTACTCCCGACGTACGCTGCCGGAGCATTGCCGTTTCCAGGATATCTTTCCATACAGCCGTGGACGCGTGGCAGAACAGCCACTGGAAGGTGTTTATCTCGCTGCTTGTGAGCTAGCTACGTGGTTTTTCATTGAACAAATGAAAACATTTTCCTTTCCTGCGAGCATATCTGACTCACGCTTAGGAAAGGCTATTGACTAAGCGCCAATCTCTTTTGTAACGCCCAGCACACCTTACCACTGCACAGCAGGGAGACGAACCCAGCCGTTCAAATCTTCGTCTCCTCCTCGGACAGGGAGCCGAACCTCAGACCTTGCCTCGGGGCTTTGTGGAATCCGAACTGCAGGGAACTCCACCGCGGGACCCGACTGGAGGCATCCCGGTTCTATTCACTACTTCAGAACGGGATTTTAGCCTTATCCGGTGTCTCTCGCTAAGACCAAGAGGAAAACTCGTGCTTATTTAAATAGAAGCAGAGGTAGACCAAGAGGTTTCGACTCCCCCACCCCTCATGTTTTAAAATAAGAACACTAAGGAAAAAGCAGGAACTTGGAGAGAGGCCGATCATTTGGTGGACATTTGGATCTTCCTTGTAAAAACATTTTTGGGTAGGAAGAGAAGGAAATCTAGAGAAACCGTTGCAGGATGAGGCTACGTGTAACTACAGTCTGACTAACAACCACGAGGAGTAAGGCAACAAGACTTACGAAGAACTGTACTAGTCTGATATACAGCTTCATCTTCAAGTGAAGACTTATAAGTAGACTTACTCTTAGAAACAAACGTTAATTAGAAAGACAGACGGAAGCTGAACTAGACTCTATCTTGGCTCCTCGATTCGATGTACTCGGATCGCTTGCCTTCAGCTTGGGGGGATACATTTTAGACCTACTTAAGTGGACACCGTGTGAACCGGTTGAAAATGAGATCTGTCCACAAACCCCCAAAAGGCTGCGTAAAATTAACAAGGTATTTCACTCTCCTCTTCTTTTGTAGGCTCAAACTGTTTTAGAACCGTCATTCAAACTCATCAGTGCGCTTCCAGTCCCTTTTACAAACCGTTACATGAATATTTGTTTTTGCCTTGGGTTTAACATTTTCAAGCAGTAACTGTGGCTGCGTGCCCGCGGAGAGCAGGAATCACTGCAGGATTTGGGAATACTGCTTTAACACCTCCTCTGCAGCCGTGCCATGCTAAACCACTGCAAAACAGGTGACGCGCGAGCACGGCACATCGTCCTCAGCGGTTCGCACTTTACTGTGCCGACGGAATGACATTTCCAAACCAGGCCAAAAGAAACCGTTAACCTTACATTTTATGTACTTGACCTCAAAATTTCTCACCTGAGGACAAGACTGATTTTTTTGAAAGGTATTTCCATAAATCGTTAAAAAGTAATCTCTCTAAAGATTAGAAAAGCTTAGTCAAAACTTTGTAATACGAACAGCAGGGACAAGCGGCAGGAGTTCTGGTTTCGAAGGAACAGCAACATTCACTACAACCGGGAAGGCGCCCACGAGGACAGCTGTAACCGACAGTTCGCAGTTCTTCCAAGGAACCTCACAAAAAAGATGCAACGGCTTACGGACACATCACTCTCTGCAATGTGACATGCCACTCCTTTTTAATCAGTCGGGTTTCCACACAAGGTACTGAATATTATTCTATTTACATTCAAAAATAGCTTTTTTTCTCTCTTCAGTACATAGTGGGAATGCCCGTAAATTAGTCAGTAGAAACCCCTCTAACACAGGTGGAGGACAGCTTTGTTGATCTCTGGGTTTGTCCAGTCGTTCCGGATATCATCCAGGTGATTATCAAAATCTACAAGCGTCTCGTAGGACTTGCTGTCCAAGAGAGATGCAGCGATTCTCTGGGCTTCGGTCCAATCTTCACAAAAGTCACTAGGACGTAAAATAACCAGGAGTTAAAAGTAATCATGAAGGAAATCTCCACCGCCTCCTCTGCCCCGGAAATTAAGCCACGCTCTCTGCAACGTGGTCAGGGTGATCGTACCGCTGCCTGGCTGCAGAAGCCGGCTGTTCCCTCTCACTACAGCAAAAAACAGCTTTAAAAGCACTGTCAGCTACACCCACCGCCCTTACAGTGTCACTCACCACAATCAAGCTTTTGCCCTTAACCAGGCAACCCGTTTTTCCTTACTACCCAAACACAAACTCACTCTGAAGTTTACTCACACGTGCGGGTCCTTGCACCTCCACTTGTTCTCATGAAGCTCATACACATGAATGGCAGGCTCTACGCACTCCATTGTAAACTTGGTGTTATCGACCTGTTGCGCAACAGAAAAACACCACCTCAGTCTCTTCCTCAAGATCCCAAGTAAAGAGATGAAATTTAAAAAAAAAAAAGAGTCAGTTTTTACAAACAGGGCGCCTCACACCAACTCGTCCACCGTTCTACCTTCAAATGAGCCAGATCTTACACGTTTAAACTGCCAACATCCTTTGTCACTGCGGCAAGGGGGCAAAGCGCCGTTGGCTTTATATAAGACGAGAGTTTTAGTCACAGACGGGGGTCTGAAGTCACGAATACGCTGCCTTCGCTCAAGCCTCGCAAGCGGAGAAGGCCTCCGCTTCCTTTGAGATGGCAGAGAGCTAACCGCAGTCTCTCTGCAGGCTTACTAAGAACTTCACTGGCTACGGGTCATTGCACCTCTTCCCCAGAGCATTTGGAGGGA
>NW_008825558.1:4929284-4934998 GCF_000699105.1 Pygoscelis adeliae | reverse complement strand
AAAAGAAAAAAAAGAGAGGGGGGGGGGGGGGGGGGGGGGAATGAAGTAATTTACCATTATGAGCGCTGTATCGTTAAAGCCCTCTGCAATTCTGGAGGCCACCTTTTCCGCAACCTGGTTTGGACTGCAGCAGAAGGTAAAAGTAACTGTGTTATTTGAACCGTGACATTTCAGGAAATAGGCTTAGAGAGATGTGAAAATTACACCGCGTGCTTACAAACAGGAACAAGATATCAAGCTGATGCTACACCTGACTGAAGTCAGAAGGCCAAGAAAACCCCAGCTCCTCTCTTCAGCACATGGTCTGGATCTTAGCTATGCTTAGGCAATGGGTTTTTGAGCGGAAAGACGCTCGCTGCAGGCTTTTTGTGGAATCAACGTTTTGCGGCCTCCTACCTCCTTCCACCAGACCAAAGACCGCAGACACCTTTGCCCTGGCAGGCATTTAAAAAAGAAGCCCAGTTTGCTCCCCGGCCTGCATTTGAACCCACCCGCTGCCCAGCTTCTCTACCACAATCAGATAACCTTTTAAAGGAAAACCTTTATCGTGTTTCAAAGATGACAATCTCTACATGGCACCAGTTATCTTCAGAAGTGAAATCGGGGTTTAAAAAAAAAAAAAAACCAACCCCAAGCCTGTGATACTCTTTCAAACCTCAAACAGAACAGACAAACTGTATCTTCTCCTTAAAAACGCCTCCAGCAGATTTATTTCCCTTGTAAGGAAAGGACAAATAATACCCTTACCCCTGTTAGATACCTGAGCAGTCACAAGTATTACTTAAAAAACATACTTGAGACCAAAGGATATACATTTACAAAATGACTGGGACATAGCATAATACTTTAAACAAGCTGCTCATATTTATTTTAAATGCAAGTATGATGTACTCTCATTGGTCCTGAAACTGGATTTGTCTAATAGATACGGGGAAAATATTTAATACGCATATCTAAAACTGTATTGTGGCTCCACAGGAAGGCCCCCTTATTGCTCGTTGAGTAATACGAGTTAGCTAGCAGGGAAAAAAAATGACTAATCCTGGGGAAAATAAGTGAAAAAAAGATATCTCTGCTTGACTGACATCATCTTCCATTTCAAGAGCGTCCCTTTACCACGTAAGAAAATGCTTCAGTAGAACTCGGAGACAATTAAGTAGTTTACTAAGAATTAGGTCACTTCTGAAAGACTTTCCAAAAGATCCTCGGAGTCATTCGAGTTCACAAGACGCGTACCGCACAAGCGAACGCGCCTGCAAATTTTGGCTATTTCCCTGACAACTGTAGTTAAACTGGTTGGCAGTCGTTCAAATACCGGCCTTTTATAGTACCCGCTAAAGAGGGGTGATTCTGGAAGGACTGGGGTTCCTGCACCTGAACAAAGGCCATAGCCACCAGCACCGCGAAGACAATGTGAAACCAGATGACAGTTGTCAAAAGTTAATCAACGCGCACGATTTACGTCGATGATTTTTGTTGGCAGGGTACAAAGTACAACATAAAAGAGCAAACAGAAGGAAATATGGCACCAACACACCTGGCATCTTTCACGCGTTCATTTGCCTGGTAATATCCAGCTATCACGTAGCTATTCTCTTTGCACCAAGAGTCAATCTGAAAAAGTAATTGGAACAATTAAGCCCAGGGAAAGAAAAAGAAAAACACCCCTACAGAACTAAGGAAATCTCGCGTCTGTCCTGCAAATAAAACGGCAGTTGAAGCATTACAAATACCTTTAAAGAAGCAATTGGCAAATATATTCGTATTTATACGTATTTATGTGCCCACTCACACACGGGGTTTGGCTGATTTAACTAGAACAGAGAAACCAAATGGAACATTTGGAGAATGATGGAAGACGTTAACCAAATGGAGCAAAAGAGCAAAGTCATCTCAGTCGAAGCCCGGCCTAAATTCAAGTGACAGGACTTGTACAGAGCTTCAGCAACGCTGCCTGGGAGAGGAGTCTAGCTCTTACCGACTGCCATTTGTGGCTATTTTCTGTTCGTGTTCATCTGAGAGAGAGAGACGTTAGAAAACGTCCACCGTGCGGATGCGTGACTGTACTGTCATTTCAAAAACAGCCTGTTGATTTTATTGCTAACGTAACATTTCTAGGCTAAAGTGGAAGCATTTTTCACCTTAATTAGCAAATAAAGCTTGATGTGAAAGGTAAACGCGAGGCAGAAAAAGTTTGTCCCGCTCGCCATTTTTTCAACCCACTCCGTTACAAAAAGGCTTTTGCGATGAAATTGTTTTTCTTCGAGAGCTCACCCGCAAGGGAAACTAACCACTGTTATCAACCAACGTGGGTGCTCTTTAAAATCTTTCAATCAAAACCGAACACTTTTCTCAAAATACTCTCCAGCTCAGCCACGAGACAAAGGCTCGATGACAGAACTATTGGCATCGATTCTCTCGTCTCTGCTATAGACACGGTCAGACCAGGCGGCTCCTCCTTCTTTAACACCTGTCTGTAAATACTTAAACATGCGCATTTATTTGCACACAATTTACACAACTTTTCAGTTACACAAGTACAAAAGTTTAGGTAGTTTCGGTTATTTGTAAGTGCAGTTTCAGCACGCGCGCACTGCTGTTCCTTCTGCCTTACGCTGGATCTGAATTCCTCCCCCGAGTCGGTCTTGCTTTGAAAAAAAGAATAAATTTTATATATATATATATATGACTTTTCTCCTTATAACTGAGGATATCGAGTCAGCATAATACAGAGCCCTGAGAGACAGAAGTGGAGAAAGCAGCTAGAATTTTCCTTTGCAGCCCCTGGAGAGCATGCATCAAAAAAACCTCAACAGCTATATTAAAATGGAGTCCAAAAATATATCTGACACTGACCTGTCGCATCCTGTAAGTCAAATCAATCTCATTTTTAGCAATAATTATAGTATTAGACTGCATAAACAAACAAACAAAAAAAGCCATGTGAATAATCCCTCCTCTACAAGGGATGACATGGATTTAGGTGATTTTTCAACAACAACAACAAAAAGAAGCTGCGTGGCCCTGCTATAGCTGAGGGCCAACTGCTGTTTCAATTACAAACCCATTTTGAGGGCTTAGGACTAGGGTTTTAATTGTTAGTGGCTCGAAAGCTTGGCATCGAAGCCAGAAGTCCAGACACTAAAATTAATAATAATTTTAAAGCGTCCATCAATTTAAAGATTGAAACCCTTAGTTCTAAGTCAATTTTTGTCGTCTACCGAAAATGGTCTTTAAAAAAATAATAATAATAAAAAAAAAAGAGTATGATTTTTAAGTTCTCAGTTCCCTAAGTGGTAATTAAAAACTGCTTCTGTAAAAAAAAAGGAGGGGGGGGGAATACATATCTGTTTGGAATTAAAGCTGTTTCCACCTGCGATTTCCAAACGCTCTCTCACCGCGGCACTGTCCCCACAGGGAGCCTCGCCATCGGTTAGTCCCCGGTGTTTTCAGTCATGCCCAGCCCTGACGAGGACAAGCCAACGGGGGACAGATTGGCAAGAGTGCCCTGCCCCCCCCGAGCTGCTGCGGCCACCGAAGGCGGGCGGCGGGGAGGGGGTGCGTTTAGGAGGGGGATGGGGGGAGCGAGGCTGTAACCCGCTGCCAGCTGACCGCTCCTCCGGGCGGCGGGGAGCCAGCCACGCGAACGGAGGGGGAAGCGCTCCTCGTGTTTTTGAGGAGATGCGGTTGCAAAACCACATCAATTAGCCGAGAAATTCAAAGGCACGCACAAAAAACA
Organism: Pygoscelis adeliae; assembly: GCF_000699105.1. NCBI lineage: Eukaryota > Metazoa > Chordata > Aves > Sphenisciformes > Spheniscidae > Pygoscelis > Pygoscelis adeliae. Next base: position 4,931,259 of record NW_008825558.1, on the reverse strand, counting down.
ACCCCCCCCACGCGAAACTTAATTCGCTTTTTCTTTAACGGCTCCGTTTCTGAAAGGGATTTCAAGCCGACAAGCCAAAGTGCAAATTAAATGCACGCGCTTCTGCTCTCTCCGCCGGAGCTACAAACCTTCAAGCGCTGCTGTGTGTTTAATAAAATCTCCTTTTGGGGATTCCTTGTGCCTAGGCTGCCGCCGAAGCGCCGCTCGCAGTTTTTAGAAGTTACCACACGGACGAGCCCGCCTGAAAGCGTACCCTCCGTTTTCAGCTTAAATCTGGAGGCTATTGCTCCCGTTTGACGTTCCGGGATAACCCAGGTCAGAGAGGAGGCGGCGAAACTCTGCGGGGCTGGTTCTAGAAAACCCTCACGCGTGTGACCAGGCCACAGGCTTGACCGAGAATCCGCAGTAATTGAACTGGAAGATCCCGCCAAAACCTGCCAAAGCTTCAAAACCCTTTAGAAACATCGAGCTCCAACCACGCGATCTTGCCGATTTATGCGGTAACCGTGCGTTATATTCTACAGAACAGGCGAGAGCGCCCTCCTTTTAAACATTACAACAACGAAATCCAATTTTCATAGCTGCTGCGCCAGTATTTATTGACACCTTTGCCTCTGTTTAAACAAAAAAAAAACAAACCCAAACACCGAGAGCAAAAGGCCTTGGCCTCTTGTCAAACGCTGTGTTTTAAAGCTGCCAAGTATCACAGGAGTCATCAAATGTGACTGCAAACCACAACGCGTCTCGGCAAGTCCTAATTAACGTGGGAAACGCCAGGGGGTTCCAATCTTCAACTTTTTGTATCAAAACCCAAGAGCAAATACGTACGACGTCGCCTTTTCTTTGGTTCCATAACGATTTCCTTACTGTACATGTGGTAAGATGTTTCAGATGTTGCAAGAAACAGGATTTCTTTCCTAATAGTGTGATCCTGTAGCAAGATCCACACCAGAAAACTACACCGAAGGCCTGAACTTCGTGAAAATTCACTGCCACCGACCCGGTAGAAAATTCACTGCCACCGACCCAGCAGAAAGACATCTAATCCTGATTTAAAGACAAACCCTACACGTACTTTAAACATAGTATACACGTTGTTCTATACTTCACTAGCAACTTCCACTTAGTCATTCCCAGAGGAAAAACAAGTTACCGTCGTTCGAAAAGGTAAAGTCAAGCCCTGCCTGCGTTAAAGGAATTGTAAACAGTATTATTACTTTTTCCCCACGCAGTAACATAAGGAAAACCGTAAGCAGGAAACGATTACGCTGGCAGCATCCATTTCTGTGTTACTCCTACGCTGTTACGCTGGTGTAAATATATTTAAGACTGACAAGTTCTGCGTGCTCCGCAGCAATACGGCAAACCTAAACGGCCCGGGCTCAGCCCCAGCCCCCGTTCCTACGCCTCCGGCTGCATTTTATCATACCCCGGCCTCAGAAAGATCTCAACGTTCCCACGGCGTCATCTCAACGGGAGAAAACTGGAATTTATTTACAAATAATTTTTTTTTTCTTTTTTTTGGATGAAGCAACCTATTAAACCGAGGGAAAACACTTAGGGCAAGAAGTCTACAAGAATCAGGAACGAGTTGTTTTTTACGGGTGTCCAAAAGGGATGGATTTTCTCCTGTTAATCGTGACAAGCCTTTAAATGGAGGGAAAAGTCCAGAGCTCAAATCACACCCGGATCTCACTTCAGTGGCAGCTACGTCTACTGTGAAGGTGCCAAAGCGCTTCTTTGCGTCCAGCTTTGCGCCAGCCCACCCCGACCCCCCTGTTACAATAAAAACCCGAGCACGTTTCGCTCCCTCCGCCTTCTGGTTTTGAGGAAGGGACCCTCCCCAAGTGCCGGGCAGAAAGGAGCCACGGCCCAACGCGGGACGGCTCCCGCTTTTCACGACCAGGGGCTTGAGCCCGGAAAGCGCCGGCCCCGGCACCGTTCTCATCCTGCCTCCCTGACAGCGGGTTGGGGC
>NW_008825558.1:4928726-4929179 GCF_000699105.1 Pygoscelis adeliae | reverse complement strand
AACCGACGGCGAGCGTGCGATACACCCAGTGAGATTTCAAACCCAAGCCAGACCTGCAGGATGCAAAGACTTCGTTTTTTCCCCCCCCCTCCCTCACCCATTTAGGCTACTGGCTTCCATAAACGGGGAAAATACACCAAAATGAATTAAGAAATACATACCTACACGCCCCTACACACTCTTACTTGGCGACAAGCACGCCCTTCTCCAATTAGCTGGCACTGCTTTGAACCGCCTTAAAGGTAAGCTGGGAAAAGCTCTTTCTGCTGGAGAATAGGGACGTTCCCTCTGGGAGTTATTCGGGGACAATGACGCCAACATAAATAGCAGCTTCTCTGCGCTCAAAAAGAAATCAGACGGAACTACGAGAGGCTCTGTAGTTTGCTGCTGCCTCTCCGGCGGAAAGCTGCGCAGCGGGTGGGCCTCGGGGGGGGTTTCCACGCTAGAAACACC
>NW_008825558.1:4926300-4926897 GCF_000699105.1 Pygoscelis adeliae | reverse complement strand
GCATTAATAAAGTAACGCTGGATATTGCCTTTTATGCAGATCCCCCTTCTGCTTTATTCTTGCGCTTGTAAAATAGCGCCCGCTTTAAGTACTCTCTCTTTTCCCTCTTCCTCCCCGATGAAGGCTTCATCTGGAGGCCTTTTCCCTCCTGGATTCCTTAACCGTCATCACCTTTTCCACTGAGCTGCTGGGTTTGTTTGTACTGCAACCCGTAAGAGATCTTTGCGCAGGAGTCGGAAGCTTGAATGGGTGTCTCTTCTGTTCCCAGGCGCAGCTGGCGTTGTCAAAGCAGAGGATTTCAGCCTCCCGGCCTACGTCGACCGTCGTGACGTTCCCCTGCCTGAAGTGGCCTTTGTAAGGGACCTCTCGGCTCAGCAGAAGGCGCTGAAGGAGAAGGAAAAGGCGTCTTGGACTGCCCTGTCCGTCGATGAGAAAGTTGAACGTAGGTAGCGGGGGCTTTAAATCATAGAATCATAGAATCACAGAATCATTAAGGTTGGAAGAGACCTCCAAGATCATCGAGTCCAACCGTCAACCCAACACCCCCATGCCCACTAAACCATGTCCCTCAGCGCCTCATCTACACGTCTTTTAAAT
>NW_008825558.1:4925031-4925775 GCF_000699105.1 Pygoscelis adeliae | reverse complement strand
CTTCCCTACTCCTGCTGGCCACACTATTTCTGATACAGGCCAGGATGCCATTGGCCTTCTTGGCCGCCTGGGCACACTGCCGGCTCATGTTCAGCCGGCTGTCGACCAACACCCCCAGGTCCTTTTCCACCAGGCAGCTTAAGTGACCTTACAGCTAGATACAATGCGATCTGACCCGTCGCACGTTCGTTATTGACAGCTGTTCCTAGAAAGGCAGCCGCAGGCGGTGCCTCTTGAGGCAGGGCCGTTAAACCCTGCTCTTCCCGACGGCTCTGCGGGCGGAGCCGTGAGCCGTGAAGGAGCTTTCTTAACGCCGGTGGAGCTCCTTGCGTGTACGTGCAAGTGGAGATCGGTGGTTTGTGTTCCTGGGATTCTTGGTGCTGTTTCAAAAAGTGAGAAGGGCCCGCTGTGGTGCCTGTTACGTACCTGAGGTCAAGCTCAGCAGTTTCTTCCTCTTCCAGAAAACAGACGATTATATTTGTTTCTTGATTCCCATCTGCTTTCAACGAGCCAGAAAAAAAAATATCTCTTCGTTACAACAATACGCGCTCGTTAGTCCAGCTGAGTAAAATGAACCCTGTGTATTTGAACGTTGATGACCGCTGGCCCTAGCCTTAACCAGATTTCGGCTAATTAAAGTGCCGCGCGGGTGTTTGGACTTGCAAATAAAGCTGCACCATCTTTTCTAACCGCCGTCGCGCTGCGCGAGCGAGAACCCGGTCTGCGAGCGGTGACGCGGCCGCG
>NW_008825558.1:4919501-4924922 GCF_000699105.1 Pygoscelis adeliae | reverse complement strand
TGAGTGACGCCTTTTGAGACAGGGTCGTTCCCGTTGAAACGGCTCGCGCTAGGAAGCTTTGCGGTCAGTAACGGTGCCGGCAGCTGGAGGGAAGGCAGGAGAGCTCCGCCGCTCCTTCTGTCAGGCCTGTAATGCAACTTCCGCGCAAGTTTGCAATAATCTATAAGGCGGAGGCTAACGCTGACCTGGGGGGGGTGAAACACACGCAGGGACGGTGAAACACAACCCCTTTACTTTGGCACAGGGGCCTTGGTCTTGGGGCGGGAGGGGCCAGCTGATTCGAAAGCTCTTTGAACGTCCTTTCCCTTCACCCCCCTCCGGAGCGCGGTGGCTTGCCTGCAAGTCGCAGGAAAAGCAGAAGAAAGGCTTTGATGCTTTTAACTTTTTTTTTTTTCAGTGTGTCGTATCAAATTTTTCAGTGTGTCGTATCAAATTTTTCAGTGTGTCGTATCAAATTTTTCAGTGTGTCGTATCAAATTTTTCAGTGTATCGTATCAAATTTAACGAGAGCTACGCGGAAATGAACAGAGGCTCGAACGAATGGAAGACCGTCCTCGGCGGAGTGCTGTTCTTTCTTGGCGTAACTGGTCTCATCCTCATTTGGCAGAAACATTACAGTAAGTAAACACCGTAGGGTGTTAACTCTTCAGCCAAGAGCAAGATCGGTTGATACCTGTTGGGAAATTAGAGAATCCTCCGTGAGCTGCTCCGGGGGCTCAGAACGGCGTGTGGGACAGCCGTGCCGGTGACCTGGCGGTTGCTGCTTGTTAGTCTCCGAAAACTCGGTTCTGGAGTTGCAGCTTGGTTGGCGATGGGCGGGTACGGAGCGTAAATGTGCGGGAAGCTGACTCGCGGGAAGGTGGAGGTGGTGGAGAGAGCTTTGGCGGGAGGAGAGGAACGGGAGGGGAAAGAGGTGACACGCTGATGATCCCCGAGCTTCCCCTCCCCGTGAAAAACCTCCTGTCGCAAAAGCTTCTTGCCGCCTTGGTAGTAAACGCCACGTTTGGCTTCCTTCCCAGCTAACGCTCCTACCCCGAGGGAGCCTTCCAGCTGCCGTGAGGCAGAGCGCGCGGTTAAAGGGGCGGCTCTCCGTCTTGAGGCTTCATCTACTCGCGGGGGAAGTAGGAGAAGGCTGTCGGCTTGGCTCAAGCCTTTGCTGATGAACGGAGCGGCTGGAGAATTCGGTGCGGGAACCTGGTCCGAGCTCGAACGCCTCGGAGATGGGATGTGGGGAATGTAGGTTTGAACAGAACGAGACGATGGCGTGCATGTGATCGGCACCGACGGCTTTGGTGGGGCCGGGGAGGGGGGGGGAAGCTTTTCGTTAGTGATACTAACTTGTACCCCGGTTCCCAACGTGCCCGTTTTGTATCGCGACGTAACTCTGCCTGCTTTTGAATTGCAGTGTACGGCCCCGTTCCGCACACCTTCTCTGAGGAGTGGCTGTCGATGCAGACGAAGAGGATGTTGGACATGCGGATTAATCCCGTGGAGGGCATCTCTTCCCAGTGGGATTTTGAGAAGAACGAGTGGAAGAAATGAAGCAACTCAGTGGAACCCGCTCTGCTTGAATATGAAATGATTCCATCACCTGCGTGTGACCTCGTTGCTTATGTACTGGAACAACCTCTCCACCTACATAGATGCTAATAAACGTCTGGTTAACTTGAAAGTTTCCTTTTATTGGTCTTCAAACGCGTTTGTCGTGACGGTAATCTGTAGGGCAGGTTGCGGGGCAAAGCCTGCCCGGCTAGTCTCCTCGTGGTTGGCGTCTTGACGGCGTTAACCGGTTAGAGGGAACGTTTCTGGGGCCCGCTGCGCGGAGGTCTCGGCTACGCGTTGAGGTAAGCGGATCGAAGCCCCTGCGGAGGCTCGGCGTCCCGTAAGCCGCTCCAGAAATGGCGTGTCGGCGCTCCGAAGGGCAGCAGCGCGAGTCAAGCCGTGTGGCGGGGATCGGCGCTGCTCCCCCTGTCTGTCCTCGCGAAGGGAACGTGTTCGCAAGAGCGCGGGCAGGCTGCAGGCCTGGCTCCAGTATCCCGTGCAGACTGAGCGTGGGCCGGCGGTGTGCCCAGGCGGCCAAGAAGGCCAACGGCATCCTGGCCTGTATCAGAAATAGTGTGGCCAGCAGGAGCAGGGAAGTGATCGTGCCCCTGTACTCAGCACTGGTGCGGCCGCACCTCGAATACTGTGTTCAGTTTTGGGCCCCTCACTACAAGAAGGACGTTGAGGTGCTGGAGCGTGGCCAGAGAAGGGCAACGAGGCTGGTGAGGGGTCTGGAGAACAAGTCTGATGAGGAGCGGCTGAGGGAGCTGGGGTTGTTTAGCCTGGAGAAAAGGAGGCTGAGGGGAGACCTCATCGCTCTCTACAAATACCTGAAAGGAGGTTGTAGCGGGGGGGGGGGGGTCGGTCTCTTCTCCCAAGTAACTGGCGAAAGGACGAGAGGAAATGGCCTCAAGTTGTGCCAGGGGAGGTTTAGGTTGGACGTGAGGAAAAATGTCTTTACTGAAAGAGTGGTTAAACATTGGCACAGGCTGCCCAGGGAAGTGGTGGAGTCACCATCCCTGGAGGTATTTAAAAGACGTGTAGATGAGGCGCTTAGGGACATGGTTTAGTGGGCACGGTGGTGTTGGGTTGACAGTTGGACTCGATGATCTTAGAGGTCTCTTCCAGCCTTAATGGTTCTATGATTCTAAGCATTGCTGGGACGAGGGAGGCGTTCCTCCCAGGCCTCCTCCTCTTCACCCTCCCCAAAAGGCTGTGAAAGCCCCAGGGAGCCCAGGAGAGAAACCTGAGCCACGCCACGGCCCCGGATCCTTATTTCATCCTCTCCTGCCCTGCACCGGCCGCTCTCCTCGGTCCCCTCCGCCTGCCGGAGCAGCCTGCCACCGGTAAGCGAGCTGAACGTGCTGGGGCTCGGCACGCTCCCCTCCTGACGCGTGTTCCCCTTCCTCCTGCTCGCAGCGGTGGGATGCACTGTTAGAGGGGGGGCAGATCTCTCCACCTGGGATTTTCGGGTGCTTATTTGCAGATAGCCTTGGAGAACAAGAAGCCCCCCCGAATCCTGAGCCTGGGGAGAGAAAAAAAACCATGGGGAGCGGAATGAGCAAGGTACCGGGGGGCCAGCGGGACGGTGGCCAGCATGTCCTCCTCCGGCAGGACCTTCCTCCTGCAGCCCAGGGGGACGCGTGTTCCCAGACCGCCACGATGCCCTTAAACACAACCGTTTGCGTCTTCCCTTTCTCATTCCCCTTCGAAACTTCAAGCGCTTAAGCAGGGGGATTAAGAAAGCAAACAGTGATCCCCGGGTTTATATCCGAGGTGATGAACTAAGCGTCTGCGGGTGTTAGAAAAGCGGCAGCTGGCTTTGGCTGCTCGTCCCTCGGGCGGTGAGGCCACGGCATGAAAATCCTCAGGGCTGACGGGGGTCCCTGTGGGGAAATTTCCTCCCCTTGCCACCCCCGGGACATATCTGTGCCTGGCAGCCATGCGCTGTGAGGGGGGAAGTGGGGGTTTTACTGCTGCTCGTTGCTCAGCTGAACTCCAGGGCTGGCAGAGGGGATGGATTTCTGTTTGTACCCTTAAATAACCACTTGGTGTGCGCGTTAACCCAGTTTAAAATTAGACTCTGGGACGACAACGGAGAGACCAGATCGGGGCAAACTCTCTCTGCACGGCTCCGGAGTGATTTAACACCAGGGTTTCACCCCCTGCAGACGCAGCCTGACCTGCAAAGTGGCTTTTACAGCCTCCCCTGTGCCCCCAAACCCTCTTGGGGAGCCCGGGCTGCCTTTGCCGGGGGCTGGGTTGGTGCAGGCACATTTGCGTTGCGGGATCTGGCTTTGACTTGATGAGACGCGGGGTTTGGCATCCCCCTTCTAGCGATAACAGCTTTGCCGCGCTGGGCGCAGACGTTTGCTGAATCCAGGTGTTTGCACCCCAGAAGCGGGCTGGGGTTCAGCTGAGCGGTAGAGGTGGGCTGGATGTGACCCAGAGCTGTTGAAAACCCTTCCTACGGCCTCTCAAACCAGGCGTCTTCTGCCAGATGGGTGCAAACAAGTCCAATTGGGAACCAGCCCTTCCTTCCTGTGCCCCTGGAAACGGCTCGGGTGGGCTCTTACACCCTGTAAATGCTCTGAGCTGCCCCTTTTTCTCCTTCGTAACCCTGCAGCAGCGAGTTGGAGACCAAATTTGCATACTCGACAGCGCTTACTGCAACATCCTGGCCAGAAAAGTAGTATAAATAGCCTGTGCCTTTGCCCATCTATCCCCAGCTGGCGGAGGCAACCTTTGAAAATATTTGCAGGAGGTGGTTGCTATAGAACAGCAAAACAAAACCGAGCTGCAGCGGGGAGCCAGGGCGATGGGGGGGATCCCCGCTGAAGCCCGACCTTGAAGGAGGATGCTGGGGTGGGCTGAGCTGTTTGGGGAATCCAGCCCCCAGCACGGCCTTTCCGATAGCAATAGGACCAAACGCAGGCCCCCTCCATTTGTGTGCTGAGTTTTCCTGAGCTCGGCGCTCCTGGAGGGGTTTGGGCTGGTGGTTTGAGTGGGCTCAGGCTTTGCTGTTCGTTAACGAAGGTGGCTCACTGATTAGGTGCTTGGTTTATCATTGCCTGGGGAGTTTGCTGCCAGGTGCCCTGGTCCCGCTGACACCACGCATGCGGCTTGTTGCTCCCGCCATGTCGGATGCACGTTGTGCCGGGCGCCGTCCGAAATCTCTCCCCTTTTTGTCACCTCCCAGGTTGTCAAAGGCCTCTACCTCGGGAACATCCGCGGTGAGTGCCTTTCCCCGCTCCACCTCCGCCTCGCTGTGGGATCCCCGGGGGAACTGGTGGGGCTGGAGGAGCCCCTCTCCTCGGGGGGGCTCCCTGTGCCTGCTCCTGGCTGGGGACCTCAGCATCTTCTAGAGATCCAAAGCCCCAAAAAAGCCTCATCCCAATCGCAAGTGGCCCCGTGCAGCTCTAGCCCAGGAAAGGGACAGCCGCAGGGACCCCCAGCCATGCCGGAGCACCGGGGAACCCCTGGCATGGCTGGAAACCTCCTCGTGTTTGCTGAGACAATATTTACAGCAGGCCATGGCTTTCTCGCTGGGGCCTCTGGCCCCGCGGGGAGCAGGGCGAAGCTTGGGTTTCACCCAACAGCGGAGACACGACAGCCTTTTCCAAATGAGGAGTATAATTTCTGATTCTGGGGGTGTTTTTAGGAGCCTGCTGAATACCCAGTGCATCCGAGGGGGATTTTGCTTTGAAGGAGGTGCATTGCGATGCCCGGTCTCCTTTCCTGCATCGTGCAGGGTGAGAGGCAGCGGGAAGGGGCTGGCATGGGGGTCGAGGGGCCGGGGGTGATGGATATGGGTTGCTGGTGGGTGCTAGATCCAGCGGATCTCCCAGGAGGGCAGGCGACTCACGTGCTGCCGCTCCT
>NW_008825558.1:4913781-4917622 GCF_000699105.1 Pygoscelis adeliae | reverse complement strand
GCGGGGTGGCGGGGGCGAGCGTGGGACGGGGCTGGGGGGGATGGATGGGATGGACGTGTGCGGGAAAGCCCGCCCGCGCTCACCCTCGCAACGTTGGTCTTTCCAGCGCAGAAATATCGCCGTGCCCATCTCGCTCTGCCCCTTCCCTCCTTAAATAATTGGCTTTTTCCAGCCTCCCGATTTGCCCTGGGCTGGAGGGGAGCGAGGGTGGCCTTGTGGGGTTGGGCTGCATCAGCCCAGGGGGGACTTTTCGGCAGCAATGCCACGGGGAGCTGATGGAGATGAGGCAATCCCTGGTGCTCGGCTGTTTTGGCTCCGGCTGGCAGGATTTCCACCCGTTTTGCTAAGAAAGTTAAAAAAAACCCAACCCAACAAAACAAAAAAAACCCCAACCTCAGATGTAAAGGACCTAATTTTAGCTCAGAACAGGGAGGATCGAGGAAGCGATGTTTTAAAGAAAGGAATCTGACCTATGCCAACATGCGGCAGGATGATTTATTGTGTATTAAAAGGACGGGGAGGAAATAACTCATTGATGAGAGCGACTTCATCGGTGCGTGTTCGCACACGTCTTCCTGACGGGGCTCGCCGGTCGGGGCCCCGGCGAAGGGGTGGCTCAGTTTCGGGGGGGCTCCTGAGCGTCGTAGTGGTTCCCCACAGCCTGGCCTCTCCTCTGGGCTGAAATGGGGGGGGGAAATAGCCTGGGGTGGGATGGATGCAACCCTTCATGGTTGTCCCTACCCGTGGGGAGCGGGGTGATGGCACCCGAAAGCAGATTTCAGCTTTCCCCTCACCGAAGGATCAGCTGGGGAGAGGGAAAAGGGAGAAATGGGGGAATTTGTGTTTCTCGGAGGTATCTTACTACCGCAACCATCTTTGCGTTGCAGGACATGACCTATCTCTGTATCTCGGCCTCGGATTCATCCAGTCAAAACCTGTAAGTCGTTTGCCATCCTTTTGCCTCCCGGGGTTGCATTTTGGTAGTTATCAGTCAACAAATATTCAAATTCTGCAGGATGAAGGTTCAGTTCACTCGTGCTGCAAAAACTCGGTATCATTGCTGAGCTTGACAAAAGCCGCGGTTCATTTTCAGGCGGTAAATAGCTTTTGTAGGGCTTAAAGTCTGTTTCTGTGTGTGTTTGCAGTCAGTAAATTTAATTTTCCATCAAATTTCAGAATTATTCTACTGGGCAGGGTTGAAAATTGGAGCATTTTTAATTGGTTTAGAAAGACAATGATTCGTGTCAGTCTTCCAGACATTCTTGGAAAGAGAAATAAAATATTTATTAAAATGTAGATTTTTTTTTCCCCCCACACAAAGCATGGATACTCGTAAGTCCTTTAATGACGTTCTCGAGAGGAAGGTGGCGAGAGGTGCTGCAAGGGAGCCCCGGGCTTTCATGGGACGCGGTGCTGGGGCGCGATGGGCGCGGGCGCTGCTTTGGGCGGAGGGGGGGGGGCGGCCCCCCGCTGCTGCTTTGGGTGACGGGCATCCATAAACCATCCATTGCAACCAGAAAATGGGCGACTCCGAGGGATTTTTCTCGCCAATCAAACCCTAAAAAGGATCGAAACTTCATGCACAGTGACGGGAGCGAAGCCCGTTCGTGGAGGTGCTGGTTTTCCAGCATCCTCGGGAGCAGCCGTGCCCGGGGGTGTGATTCTGCTTGCTCACGCTCCCGCTGAGCGGAAAGAGAAGCTTTACAAGAAAGCCCTGCCTCAGCAAGAACAGGGTTTTTTGGTTATTCTTTCTCTTCTCTCATTTCTTTGCCTTTGTGGCATGTCTACCCAAAGGAAAAAAAAAAGGGGGGGGGGGGGAAGATAAGACTGGCTGCGGAAGGAAGACTTATTCAAGGAACGATTTTCTGCTTGTCAGTTTATGCCTTGGATTTCACAATCCTGGTGAACTTCGTGTCCTGCAGAGGAGATTCTTGTGACTCAGGACCTCAGTGGCTCTCAGCATTACCAGGCTCCATGCCCCGATCCCACGCTTCGAGGCTGGAAAATCACGGGGAGAGCTTTCCTCTGCCTGGCCATGTGGGGGGGGGGGAAAACACACCCAAACCCCATGGAGCGGGTGAGGATGGATGGGGTGGCTGAAGCGCTCACCTGCCTCCCTCCGGGATGGGTTGGGAGAGCGATGCCGTGTGCATGGAGCAGGCTGGAGGCTGGCGGCGAGCGTGCCGAGGGAGCTGGAGGCAAAAGCACTGTGTCCTTGCAAGCAAGGGGCATCCCTGCTGGTCCCAGCCAAGGGGCTGAAGTGGAGGACTGGGATCTGGAGAGCTTGGCCCTGCGTAGGCAACGCGTGCAGGCCCTGGGGGATGGTGTCTGCTCTGTGAAGATAAGTCGGACGAGGAGAAATCCCCCAGGACGAGCTTTAGGCAGGGAAAGGCCCCCCAAGGGGTGATGCTCCCTTTGCTACGGTGGTCAAGGAGGAGGCACATCGGTAGCCCACGAGGAGCGATGGACTTACATTTCCTTCCAGGGCCGAGAGGCTCAATATTTTTAGTATGATCGCATCGCCAGAGACTCCCCCATCTCTCCTCCTCTTCTCGGGCAGCAGAACCCCCTGCTATTTTCAAATACGTCCTTGGCTGGTGTCTTAGAAGGCACCTGAGCCCTGCCCTTCTGGGGAAGGGTGAAGAGCAGCATCCCCTTCGATTGCCCTTCCAGGGCAGGGTGAAGAGCATCCCCTTCGACGGGCTAGCAGAGGTGGGGGAGGTTTCAGAGGGTTCTGCCTTTTCCCCGCGGGGAAGCTGGCTCTGGGACCTGGAGGGCTCTCAGGGGAGGATGCGCCGGGAGCGAGCCCTGGGCGAGGGGAATAACTCTGCGACAGGTCGTGCGTTGGCTTCTGAGAAATCAGGAAGGCTGTGCAGGCGCACGCCCACCCCGTCACGCGGAGGCAGAGGAAGTCCGGCGCTGGGGCAGAGGCGCTGCTGGCTCCCGCGCTCGCTGCTGGGCTCCTCTGGCTCGGCTGCGCCAAAGGGACCCTCTTCTCCTCCTCCTCCTCCCAAAAAAGCCGGGGCTGCGTGATCAGGGAGCCCACCAGCAGCCCAAGCTACCCAGAACCAGGTTTTTCTGCCTCAAAACTCCCCCAGGCCTTGGTGGGATCGCGAGGGCGAGCGGGGATGGGCAGCGTTTTCTGCAAACACGTGCTGAGGAGCCGAATACCTGGCTCGGCCTGGGCTCTCGGAGATGCCCGCTGTGTTCAAGAGGGATCGGCAGCGGCTTCCAGCATCCCGTGCAGTGACGAGCGGGAGAGATGCGGCTCACCGGAGCCCCCATAACCCTCCCCGAACACCCACCTCTGTCTCATCAGTACACATGGAGTTATTTATCCTGTTTTCTAGGTCTCCCTGCCTTCAAAAAGATGGGTGCTGCTCACATTGCTGAGCATCCAGGTCAGGAGGAGAGATGCACAGTGCATTGCAGCTGAGCTGCCAGAAATCCCTGGCTCCCTGACCTGCCCTGTTTTGCTGCGAAACTCACTGGTTAGGGTTAACGTGCTCCCTCTGCCTTGCCGGCAGTTACCGGTTATGCTTTCAGGAACGCCAGCAGCTATCCGGGGACAAGCCTGCGTTGCTGCTGGCGGCCCGACCTCCCTGGCACGAGCGCCCCTCCGTGCCCCCCCCCTTGGGTGGGAAGGGGCCGGAGGGGCTGCTTGGGGTGAGGAAGGGAAGGGAGTTGCACCATTTTGGGACCTGCAGGCAAAACACGTCGTGAGCCCCCTTCTCTCTGCCTTCTTCCCTGCCGGCATCTTTCCCTTGGAGGGGACCGGGTGTTTTTGGCATCGTTTGGGAATTAGGGGTGAGCCGATGGCTCAGGACAACCTCCGGCGTGG
>NW_008825558.1:4911484-4912866 GCF_000699105.1 Pygoscelis adeliae | reverse complement strand
CTAGCACCGCGCCGAGAGGGGCTGCCCGTGGGAAGATGCATCCCATGGGTGTCCCTGCCTGCGGGGCCGCACCAGCCCCCGTGGTGGGAATACCTCACCCTGAGGCTGCTCCCTCGCCCCGTGCCAGCCTGGCCGGGGTCTCCCGCAGCACCACCGTCCTGGTGGCTTACCTCATGACGGTGACCGAGCTCGGCTGGGAGGGCTGCCTGGCCGCCACCAAGGCCGTGCGGTCCTACGTCAGCCCCAACTTTGGCTTCCAGCAGCAGCTGCAAGAGTACGAGGTGACCTTGCTGCAGGAGGTACGTCCCGTGCCGACGTCCCCTTATATATGTGTCTGCAGAGTTTGCAAGCAGGCACGGCTCTTTTGCATGCAGCTCTCTGCAGGGGCCAGCTGTTTGCCCAAGCCGGCCTTTGTGCATGCTATTTATTACCTGGGGATTTTGGGTTTGCATGCGAAAAAAAAACCAACCAACAAACCCCAAGAAAAGAAAAAAAAAAAAGAAAAAAAGAAGTGCCTGGACATTATGTGAGTGCACTTACAGAAGCTCTCTGAAACCCCAGTGCTTTTTTCCAGAGTTCAGTTAGGACACGGCGGGAGGGACGGGCGAGCATCAGGTCCGCCGGGAGCCCCGGGAAGGGCGCTGGGCCGGTTCCCGGGAATGCAGCGCAGCGGCGGGAGCCGGAGGCGGAAGGGGGGAGAGGAGAGGGAGGAAGGCTCTTGCAAGCGGCTTCGGGATGTCTGGGCGTGCTTGGATCTGGCAGGGCTTCCTCTGGCAGGAAGTCCTCTGCTTTCCGAGGCAGGCGACAGAGAGAAGCAAGCGTTGACGGAGAAATTCTCCTTTCCCCTCCCCAAAATGACGCGGAGCGGCAGGTTTTAGGAGAGCCGAAGCCCTGGCTGGGTAGGTTCCCGTCCCGTGCAAGGGAGGGATGTTGTCGTAGCTGAGCCGAGCTGGATGCCGGCAGCCGGGAGCGACAGCGGCACGTTTACTGGGGAGAGCACTAGCTGCAGAGATCAGAGCTGCATTTTTGACGCAGAAAGCCTTCAAAAGCAAAGGGAAAGGCCTTTAAAAGCACAGGTCCCGCTCAGCTCGCTGGCTGCCCTCCAGCCTCCCATCCTGGACCCTGCTCCTCTGCCCAGCCCCGGGCTCCGCAGCACAGGACCGGGGTTCCAAAACTGCCCCGGGAGGGCACACGGGCCACAGCTGAACCTCTGCAAGGAAAGAATAACCCATAACTCAACGTGTACAAGGCATCTCCCAGCCCACGTCACCCCTAAACTTGGTCCCATCCCTGGAGGCGAAGCCCCCCATCCGCCGTACCCATGAGCGTTGTGCAATGGCCCCGTGGCAAACGGCGGCAGAGACCCGGCGGGCACCCCGGGC
>NW_008825558.1:4910736-4911417 GCF_000699105.1 Pygoscelis adeliae | reverse complement strand
CGCCCAGGAGCGACGCACGGACAGCTTGTGACATTGGCCCAAATGTCGGCCCCGTCCCCGCCGCCGAGTTCCCTTCCCCGGGTGCCGGAGGGAGCGGGCAGGCACTGTCACATGAGGGACGCGGCCCTGCCCCGTTATCACCGGCTTGCAAAAACACCCGCGGAGGAGGGCGGAAAATGGTCCAAGGGATTACAAAACACCCACGGTGCTGGAGATTCCCTGCGGGGCTTCCCCCGGCTGGGTCAGCTCTCCCTAACCCTTCCCACGCTCTGGCCGAGTCCCAGCACAGACAGGGATGTGGGGCTTGCTGTGCCCCCTGCTCCATCCGAGATATTCCTCCTGCTGCCCAAAATCCAGGCTGGCCTTAGCAGACGCTGGACTTTCTTCCCTTTCCCTTAGATGCTGCTTTTTCATCACCTCAAGGTTTTGCCAGGGGCTTTGCAAGCATTTGCCTGAAAATACCAAAGGCAGAGCCGAGGGCGGAGGCACTTGGATGTGTTTTTCTGAGCCGCAGTGTTTAGCAAGAGCCTCCTTTTACTTGAAACACCCTGCGTTCCCCACGGTCGCAGCACTGGGGAGGGAAGCTGCGGATGGCCCTCGTGGGCGGACTGCTGCTAGCCGGGCCCCGGGGGGCGAAGGCTGCGGGTGCTGGAGCGGGGAGCGCCCTGGCATTACTCACCC
>NW_008825558.1:4910064-4910623 GCF_000699105.1 Pygoscelis adeliae | reverse complement strand
GCAGGTCAGCTGAGGCGGATGGCTGGGGGTCCCGTGGAGCGGTGGGTGCTGTAGGCAGTCACCCGAGCGGCCAGGAGCCCGTGGGACCTGATGCCGCATGGGTCCTGCGCCTTGCTTCATGCCAAGCAGCAGTTGGCTTGCTTACCTTGGCTGTGGAAGGTCACACCTTGTCCCTGTTTGTGGCTTTGGGGTGCTTTTCCATGGGTGTAGGTAGGATGCAGGAGCAAGGGTACCGTGACCTGAGCTTCAGCTCCTGCTGAGGATAGAAAAGAGGTTAAATTTTCCCATTCAGCCCAGCTGCCATCCCAACAGGCAGCAATTTGGAAACGCGGTGCTTGGGAGCAGACATGGATAAGGGCTGGGCAGGCTGCTCGGGAGGAAAAGCCTCATTTCTTGTTGGCTAAAAGCCGGGAGGAACAGGTCAGTCCTCCTGGGGACCTCCTCCCCAGGGCTGTGGGCGAGCATCCCTCGATGCCTCGGTTTCCTCGATCCGAAGCGGGGACCTCGGATGGGACCCCGGGAGGTAGAAATGGGGAAGATGTTCTCTGGGGCTGGGCCC
>NW_008825558.1:4909155-4909696 GCF_000699105.1 Pygoscelis adeliae | reverse complement strand
CCCCCCCCCCCTGCGGGGGTGGGGGGGAGCCGGTCCGGGGGCGGGGCAGCGGGTGCCGAGCCTCGGGGGGGTGCTGAGCCTCGGTGGTCAGGCTGGTATCCCCATGGAGCTTCAACCCTCTGGGTGGTTTGCACGGGAAGGGATGTTCCCCCTGCGAGCAGCTGGCATGGCTGCTTGCCCCAAATCCTGTCCCAAATCCTTTGGGACTCGCTTCCCAGGGGTTGTTTTCTAGCAAGGAAGTCAGGCCTGGCTCTTGGGGTCCACCCCGAACAAGGGGTCTTCCTGCTTGCAGGTGGCGAGCGCACAGCAGCCGCGGCGAGCCCTGCTGTCTGAGGGAGCGGATTTGGGAAATCCAGACTTTCCCAGTGGAAAACCCCTCTGCCCGAGCCGACTTTCCCCAGCTGCAGGAGAGGGGGATGCCACCAGGATCGGTCTCAGACTTCATCCTCTTGCAGTTCGGGGTCCCTGCGCCTGCGGCAGCCCTGGCAGGAGGGGGCTGAGCTGCCCGTCCCACCGACCCGCATCCCGCACCTTTGCCGTG
>NW_008825558.1:4904362-4908352 GCF_000699105.1 Pygoscelis adeliae | reverse complement strand
GAAGCTGAGGACGCTGCCAGTTCTCCGGGTCCGTCTGTGCCGGGCTGGGGATGCGGGGAGCACTCGGTCGAGGGAACCGTCGCATCCCTCGTACGACGCGGTCGTGTCACGTGGCCTGCGAGCTCCTGCGAAACTGTGACCTTTCTGCTTGCTGGCTGTGGCTGGGGATCCCCCGGCCTCGTCTGAGGCTGCGGCTGGGATGCAGCGGGCATTGCCCCCGCTCGGCTTGCTGCTTTCCACCGGGGCTGTTGCAAGCCCCGGCTCTCCAACTGGGGGTGTCTCGGCCCCCAGTGGCCCTGACAACCTCTTTTGGCTTTGTCCTGGCAGTACCGCGCCTGGATCCACCGCAACTACGGCAGGAACCCTTTCAAGGACCAGGAGGAGCTGCAGCGCTTGCTGGCCCGGCAGGAGCAGAGGCAGAAGGAGCAGCAGCTGGGGAGCAGGGAGAGCTCCTGGCTCGGCTCTCCAGCTCCCACCTACCCGCTCCCCGACCACGCAGGTGGCACCAGCAGAAGCAGATGGATGAACAGATAAGCAGCCGGCTGCTTGAAGGCAGGCGTTGGCCCAGGCTTGGAAAACTCCGTATTCCCTTTGCCAAATGCCCACGGGGGGGTTCATCTCTAGGGGCAGCAAGCAGCCAGCACCGGCCTCGGCCGTGGGCTCGAGGGTTGGAGCGGGGGGGGTCAGGACTCACAGACCCTCCCCTTGGCTGCCGGCTCCATGTATACCTCTGGGCAAGCCGCTCAATTGACGACAGTGTCTTGCTCTGTCCTGTTCCCCCATTCCCCAGTGGATCGCGGCCACTTTTCCACCACCCGTAGCAGCAGCAAGCCCCATCCCTCTCTCCAGCAGCACGGTACCCGGGCTCTCCTCCGGCAGGGCACCACAGGGATGGTGCCAACACAGACCTTGGAAAGCCAGAGCAGGATGAGATGGGGAGAGGCCACCTCGTCTTCTGTTTTGCAGTGAAGCTGGGGACCGATGCGGCCTGCGAGGCTGCCCCGAGGAGGGAGGGACGGGTCCTGGGGGGTGGGTGTGCTGCCGAGCCCGGCTGTCACCCCGTGGGACGGGGAGAGCGGCCGGAGGCTGAGCTGCCCCCAGGGCTGCGGATGCCCCTTGCCCTGTTTGGACTTTCCTGGTCCAGCCTGTCCTTGGCAGATGTCTGTCTGGCATTTTTCTTAATCCCCCACCCCCAAGGGAGGGGGGAAATCCAGCAGTGCCGGAGGCTGCCCGGCCCCGCCGCCTCCATCCCCGGAGCTGGAGCGGTTTTGGGTTTCCCCTGCTGCCCGATCTGAATGTTGCAAAAGCAGCCAATTGCTCGATTGGATTCAGTCGAGCCGCAGACCAATTTAACGCTGTCCCTCTCCAACAGCCTTTTTAATACTGAAAGACCGTGACCGTGTCCCTTTTTTCATCCCAAACTCATACACCGTGTTTCTAAAGCGTGGCCTCGCTGCCTTCCTTTGCCAGGACTCCCCACATCCATCCTGCAAGGGGGGTCCCAACCCATCGACACAGCCCTTCTACATTTAAACCTTCCAATCTTCCATGCCAGCTTGGCCTTTTACTATAAATACCTTGCTTGGCTTCTCAAAAATATCTGTTCTGCGATCCATTCTGGGAAAGAAAAAAAAAAAAAAAAGACGCTTCAAATATTTTTAGGAATTCCCTTAATGAAAATTTCTGGGTATTCCGAGTGTGACAGCGCCAGGGGTGACTTGCCCAACTCCTAATAAAGAGGAGAGTGATTAAAACCATGAGGACGGCTGGTCTTGATTTGCGGTGTTCCTGGTGGGAATGGAGGGATGGACTGGCATGACCGCTCCGCCGCTGTGTCCTGTTTCCTATTCTCTTGATGAGAACCACCAGCAAAATTAAAAGTTTTAAAGACTTAATGTTCAGTCATAATGTATAAGATTCTGGGGGGAAAAAAAAAATTATGGGGGCTTTTCCCTGTCTTTTTAGGGTGCCTTTGGCTGTTATTCTACGTGGAGGTCCGCCGCGGTTCGTGCCTGCAGCACACTCTGCACAGGAAAGCACCCCGAGCAATTAATGAGATCAAGGACCATAAATGCTGTTGATGGAGTGGACTGAAGGGAAGCTGAGCGAGCTGGGTCAATATTGTATTTAATGCCTCCGTTATCATTTTAGGAAGCAGAAAAATGGAACTTGTGCACGGGAAAATAAGAGAAGAAAGTTGGTTTCTGGTGTTCGTAGGAAGTCGTCGGAGATATGTGATAAGCAGAGATTAGATTTGCAGTAGGTGATAACCTCCGCAGAGCACTCCTGCCCCGCCACCCGCGCCCGCCTGGGTGGCCATGCCCCTTCCCGTCCCATGACCGGCCATCCCGGGACTCAAACGTTCCCCGGGGAATATACATTGTGATGCTCACAGCAACAACCGTTGCCTAAATAGCGTCTCTTAAGCCCGATTTCCCCCAGATTTGAAGGGTGTCCCGGGTGAATATATATATTTTTCCACGCTGGCCTACGTCAGCGGGACCTGTGGTGGCTTTAGGACTTCTGGGCACTGGAAGGCAAGTCCCGAAGCAGGTAAAACCGGGCTGATTTCCACTTCTTTCTACACTGCTAAGAGCTCTGCACGCTTTGCTGCTCAGCTCTCCCCCGCCGCATCAGCCCTCCCGAATGCCTGGTGCCTCTGGCGTGGGGAAGATCTCTCCGCTGAAGTGTGAACGAGCTTCCCGGGGTGTTGCTCGCGCGCAGGGAAATAGTCTGCAAGAAATTCCCGGCTGTGCTGCCTGCCCCAGGGTGTGTTTCGCGTTTTCCCTTGCCAGCCGCTGGCAGGGCTGCGGCGCACCTCGTTCCCTTCCAGCCCGCTGCCGCCAGCACCGTGAGCGGCTGGAAAACCCATTTTAAGGGTTTTTTTGCTCTATCCTCCTCCCGCTGGGATCCCCCTCACCCCAAGGAATTGAGATTTTGCTTTTCCAGGCTGCCCGTGAAGTTGTGGAGCCAAAACGAAGCCAGAGGTGATGGAATCACCCCGCTGGCAGCAGGGTCGCAATTAGTCTCCAGCTCGTTGGGCTCCAGAGGGGACAAGGGAATGGAGAGGCTTGATTATATGAAGCCCCTTTAAAAGATCCTGAATTTGCCAGAACTTCTACGAAAGAAACAATTTTTTACTGGGGGGATCTCCGGCCGGCGTGGGGAGGCAGGAGCGGTGCTGTGGGGGTCGGCGATGCCCCCCCCCCCCCCCGCAAAGCTTAACTTGTTGCTCGGTCAAAAAAAGGAATAACCCTCTTAACCGTATCTGATTGCAAAAGATGTTTTTGGCTCTCCCCAGATCTCACAGGGGGGATCTGATTAGGATCAGGCGGGTGTTTAAAAACAAGGGCTATTACAGCCGTTATTTATTATAAATGACAGTAGAGGTTGTGTACCTTAGATCATTATTTCTATTATACCATCTGTGCAGCTCCATACATTTCCCATTTCTCTGTATCACCCACATGGGAGTAATTATGGTTTTCTTCCAAGAAATGCGTGTGTAATCTGGTAACCCCCCAAAACCCCCTCTGAAGTCAGGCTGCAGATGGTCCTTCATGCTCTGCTACGGCCGGCAGCCCGGCTGGGTACGTCGGCGCTGGGCTGGGGCTGCTGGGCACCGCCGGGGCACCGATCCTGGCTGGGGGCAGGAAAGGAGGGACTGATCCGGCACCAGGGGTTGATCTGGGAGGGAACTGGAAACTGCCCAGGGATGGAGTGGTCTGGGGATGGACTCATCTGGGACTGGGGAGACTGGTCTGGGACTGGGGATGGACTCATCTGGGACTGGGGAGACTGGTCTGGGACTAGGGATGGACCGATCTGGGACTGGGGAGACTGGTCTGGGACTGGGGCAGTCTGGGACTGGGACTGGGGAGACTGGTCTGGGACTAGGGATGGACCGATCTGGGACTGGGGAGACTGGTCTGGGACTGGGGATGGACCAGGCTGGGACTGGGGACACTGGTCTGGGACTGGGGGTGGGCA
>NW_008825558.1:4858949-4902504 GCF_000699105.1 Pygoscelis adeliae | reverse complement strand
CTTGCTCAGCCTTTGGCGGAGGGGAAACGGAGCTCCGGCCTCTGCCGGCGACGGGAACGGGCCTTCTAGAAAATGGGCTGGATTAGAAGAGAGTCAGTCCCATTTCGGTGAGCGTTTCTGAGGTTGGTCGTGTTGGCGTAACTCAGGTGCAAGGCGTTCGGTGCGGGAGCCCGTGGAGAGGCTGTGTGTAACCCCATCCCTCCGGGGCAACGCTCCGGCAGGTGCTTTGGGGACATCCAGCTCTGGAGGGGCAGCTGGGACCCAGAGCTGCGCCCTCGGCGTTGTTTTGGCTGGTGGTGTTAGCTATCGCCATCCCTAAAAGCAGGGGCTGTGCTGCGGATGGCCAGGGAGGTCCGTATGTCCCGCTGTGCAGCAGGAGGGCAATGGAAGAAGGGACAGAAGTTGGTGGCACTGAGCTGGTTTTGAGCCCGTGGCAAAGCAGGGACCATCAGGTCCCAGGCTGTGCTGGGAGCATCCTCGTCTTCTCCCCAAAGCCTTCCCGTGGGGCATTAAATAAAAAAAGAATGAGGGAGAGGCAGTCTGGTAAAATTCGCAGGAGGGCTGTGAGCCCAAAAGGCCTGGAGGGCTGATCCTGGGGCTACTGGTCACTTCTGCCAGGCCACCAACTCCTGAAGTCCTTGCAGGTCTTGCCACGGAGGTGACAAGCGATGCCAGGAGGGTTGAGGCTGGTGCTTTGCTTCCAGCTGGGTGGGAGGATCTCTCTCCTGGGTGTTCCGTGAAGTCACCCAGTGGTTTTGGCTAAAAATGACCCGAGGTCCCCAGCAAGGGTGGCTTGACTTCACCCCGCTCCTTCCAGGCGTCGGTCCTCTGTTGGAGAGGATTGGTTGTGCGGCCCCCATCCCTGCGGTGACTCCGGGTGCCGCCTGGAACCAGCGCCTGCTCCCCGAATAGGCAGCGCCCAGCGAGAGGGGCTGCCGCCTCCTCCGGGGCGGACCCTTGTGCCAAGAGCAGCCGGGGGCAGCACTTGGCTCCCGCCTCCCACGGACGCTAAAGGGTCTCTGCCCCGGGATGGCCTGTCCCAGTGTCACTTGCTCAGGTGACAGCACAGCTGGGCGCTTTAATCCCTGTCGTCGTCTTATGTGACTTATCCTGCAGCAAAAAAAGGAGTGAGCAGAGCACCAAGTCAGCCTCTTTCTGTGGGCAGAGCTTTGACTGATAGAGCTGGAGGAAGAATTTGTAGTAGTTCAGAGGGAATTGCCTTGATTTTTTTCATTCTAAAAGAAGCCCGGGGGGCATTTTCGTGTACAGACGTTGGCACGCGGGACTTGCAGAGCTGCCGAAAGCTGCTTGTCTCTGCAGGCAGTGCCGCTACCGGCTGTGCCCGTGGCAAACGCTGCCGGCTGGGCCCGTGGCAAACCAGAGCACGGCACAACCCCTTGTACCCCAATTGTGGTGGGAGAGTGCCGGGGGAGCTAACGGGGCTCGGACCTCTCGCTCCGTCCAGGATGTGTGACCGCAACGGCGGGCGGCGGCTCCGGCAGTGGCTGATCGAGCAGATTGACAGCGAGCTGTACCCTGGGCTCATCTGGGAGAATGAGGAGAAAACCATGTTCCGCATCCCATGGAAACACCCTGGGAAGCAGGACTACAACCAGGAGGTGGATGCCTCTATTTTCAAGGTAGGGACAGATGGTTAACGCCTCTTCCCCATAGATCCTGGGCTCGGCGATGCTGGTTTGTTTTTTTCCTTGCTGGTGGGAGATGTCCACACTGCCTGTGGGTTTTGCATCTCTAACCCCTGCGGGAGATGCTTCACCCCACAATTGGCCTCCCAGGCTCTTTTTGGGGGTATTCGTTCCTTTTTGCCAAATGCTGGTGCCAGGTTTAGGTTTGTTTTCAGCACGTTTGAATCCTGGTCTGACAGGAGAAGGAGCTTGACGTGCTCCTTTTGACCTGCTCTAAACTTCTTATCAGGCTATAAAACGCTGGATTTACGAGGGGAAAAAAAAAAAAGTTTGCAGGAGGAAAGGAAGTTTTGGATTTCGCTGAAGGCGGGGATTTCCAGTTTTGGGGAAAAACTGGAAAATTCCATCCCGAACCAAAAAAGGTCAGGCTCTTCCCCAAGAATTTCCTTCCCTCTGCCCCTGCTTCCAAATATCTGTACTGGTGAGCGAGTTCGCTTTCAGGGCAGTGACAGCTGGTTAGCGGCTGGTTCGGGAGCCCCGAGTTATGAGGATGGCATTGAATTCAGCCACCTGAAAATATATAAATATCTGTAAAATAAACAAATATGTATATTTAAAAAATAATACATACTTTGCAGTCTCCATTATATGTATTTTACAATCTCCCTTCAGTGGTAAAATGTGTTCTCCCACCAAAATCATGAATGATGTTCTGATCTTAAAAAGAACCCAGCTTTCGCTTATTAGTCAGGAGCTGGAAAATGAGGCTTGCTGTGATTTTTTTTTTTTTGGTTTGTTTTTGTTTTAACTGAGGTGTTACCAGGTCATTAGGAACACCACTGCTTCAGCAGTGATTCCTTGCATCCCCAGGAGCTCCTGACCTGGGAGGCGCAGAGATGAAGCCACATCCTATGATCTCGACCTCTGCTTTTTTAAAACCCGGGTGCTGCAGCCCTTCTTGCGCGCAGGTGCATCGCTGGGGCAGGTGCTGCTGCTCTGCACCCAGATACCCGTCCCCGCGTGCGGCAGCTGTGCGTGTGTCCGCAGTCTAGGAGCAAAATGTTGAATATGCATGGGGTGGTTGAGAAGGGTGCACGGGGCAGAGGGGTGGGGAGAGCAAAATGCTCTCTGCAGCCCCAGCTCCTTTGCCCCAGGGGTTGAGGGGATTTGCAGAGCTCACCTGGAGGATTTTTTTTTTTTCTTGCTTTGTTTTAGGCCTGGGCTGTTTTCAAAGGCAAGTTCAAAGAAGGCGACAAAGCGGAGCCGGCCACTTGGAAGACACGATTGCGCTGCGCCTTGAACAAGAGCCCTGACTTCGAGGAGGTGACGGACAGGTCCCAGCTGGACATCTCTGAGCCCTACAAGGTCTACAGGATCGTGCCGGAGGAGGAACAGAAATGTGAGTGCCCCAATAAGGGACCGACCCCCAGGTGCAGGTCGGTCCTGCCGGTAACCACGGGCTTGTGCTGCTGACCTACATCTGAGCGGAGCTTCCTGGCCAGACGCCGCTCTTGTGCCGTGATGCTTTGCTTGTCCCGCTTTGCGGAAGGTGTCCCCTGTGTCACTGTGGTGGCAGGGAGGCGGGCAGGAAGGACAAGCTTTTTGTCCACCCCCGTAAACAGCTGCTTAGGGGATAACTGCAGCATTGCATGACCTTCAATCCCATGAGGATGTTGTAGGGGCCAATCCAAAATCCTTCCCCCCTTGGGGGGGGCTACTTGAGCCCCAACCCTATGCCCTCCCAACGCCTGCCCTGGGCAGATGGCAGGGAGCTGCAAAAAAATCCCTTCTCTTTTGCCAGCAGTGATTAGAGTAGCAGTAATTTCGCAGAGAGCAGTTGCTGCTGTGATGTCCGGTGCGGCGCAGGTCGTGCTAAGTATATCTCTATTTGTGGTTAGGCGTATGTGTGCTTTTTCTTTTTTTTTTTAAAGTAAAAAAACTTGCGGGGGGGGGAAAAAAAATCTCGCTGTCAGGAAATCTGCCTTTAGCATCTCGGTCTCCTCCAGCCGTGTTCACACGGGGGGCACGCCGCCGCTATGCAAATGGCACTGCAGGTTCCCACCGGCAGCACGACTTCACTCGGGGTGGCTGGCAGAAAAAGGAGAAGCAGCAGCAGCCCCGGTCTCTTGGGTGCTCAGAAAAAAAAAAAACCCAACCTTCTGCTCTAGCTCTGTCTCTGCTACCGGCCGGATTTTTGATTTGCCTTGTTGCTGGTCACCGTGCGCTGGGGCAATGGGTTGCAAACCGGTCTTTGGTCTTGAAAAGCAGCTCTGGGTGGAGCTGGAGGGGGCTGTGAGCCCCTCCGAGGTGCTGTTACACGGCTCCGCTGTGCTGTGGTTCTCGGTTTCATAACTTTCGCGGGGTGAAGGGTTTCTAAAACCCAGCAGCGAGATGAGGCGTGGCAGGGGGGGGTGGGTGTGCTCGCTGCATCCCGGCCTCTCCTTCCAGGCAAAGCGGGCATTGCCAACGGGAGCAGCCTGAATGACGTCACGGAGATGGACTGCAGTTCCTCTGCCATCGATGACCTCATTAAAGAGGTAAGCCCTCACAGCGGCTGCAGGTCGCCTTGGCTGGAGGTGGACGGATGGCGGGCAGTTGCCCGATAAAGCGTTGCCTTTCTAAAATTCAATCTGCAAAGGTTTGGGAATCCGCCTGGCGAGTGACGCCGGGTTTTGCAGCTCATTCACGTGAGCCAGCGCCGGGACATGGTTGCTGATGAATGGCTCGCGCTTTCGATTTGCATCTGGGCGGGCGAGACCTTCGCTGGGGGATGGAGGCTGTTTTGCAGCTCTGTTCCCCTTCTTGGCTGTGTCACCTTGGGCTGCTTCTGCTCAGTAGCTCTTGAGGGTGTTATTTGAGTGTATGGCCTGGGGAATGCCAAACTTGCTCTTTCTAACCAAAAAAGTTCATTGGCATCCTGTTGGCGTTGCCGTTTGGACCCTCTCCGAGCACTGCAAGTGTCTCTGGGCAAGGGCAGGGGTTGCCCAAGGCATCAAACCCGCTCTGATCTCGGCGTCTGGTCTCGCACAGCCCCCCTGTGTAGATGAATACCTGGGGATCATCAAGAGAAGCCCCTCACCCCCCCAGGAGTCCTGCAGAAACCCCGTGATACCCGACTGGTGGGTGCAGCAGCCCAGCCCCGGTAAGTAGCCGACGGTGTGTGCAGTGTTTAACGGGACCAAGCTTTTTGTCCAGGGCGGAAAAAAACTTACTGTATGGCAATGGATAATGGACAACAGTTGTATTTCATCTTCCTTATTAAGAATGCTTAAAGTACTAATTATGACAACTGTGGTTGGTAGCAGGCACCCAAGAGTGTGTGTTGCACAAGATTAAATCCACCTGGGAGTATTTGCTGGCACCTCCTGTGGGGGAGCTGGGAAGCCTGGTGTGCCTGGGAGAGAACTGAGGGGCTGGGGGGGAGAGCGGGGGATCGGGGTTTGGGAGCTGGGCACGCCGGTGCAACTCGGCTTTCTCTGCCCGCAGCGTTGCCCCTGATGAACGGATACTCCAGCTACGAGCAGCATCATTCGGGTAAGGCAGCTCCCCTGCTTGGTTGTGGACTGTGGCCATCAAAAGCCTCGCTGGGGCTCGGCCTCGTGTGTGTGGAGGCAGAAGGTGGCTCTGACTCTGCTCCCTGCCTTGGGGGAGGCTTTGCTCTGGGTTTGGGAGGTCCCGTGCCCTCCTGAGTATCCGCAGGGTTTGCATGCTGAGGAGGGACGCATCCTGCCTGTTGTCCTGTGGCCCCGCGGTCCTGGCACGGGGGGGTGCCCCCGGGATGCTGGGATCGGCCGTGCCTTTAGTGTGGGGAGATCTGCCCGCGGCAAGGGAAGTGTGGAGCAAAGGCAGGAGGAAGGGGTTCAGTATTGGGAGCTCTCACTTGCTGATCCGCGCTGCGACCAGGCTGAGCGCTGGAGATGTCCTCTAGCAAGGAGGAGGTCTCCTCCATCGAGTGAGACTTGCTCCCAGGAAATTTGCTACTCTCGCAGAGTTTGGGCATCGCGGTGAAGAGCAGGCAGGGTTTGTCTTCTCCTGACGGGTGGTGTGTGCGCCTGTCCCCTCCCAGGTTACTCCCAGATGGTGATCAGCTTCTACTACAGCGGGAGGCTGGTGGGCCACATCACTACCTCGTGCAGCGAGGGCTGCCGGATCTCACTCAGCCAGCCCTCCAGCCACGGCGAGAAGCTGTACGCCCCAGATGCCCTGGAGCACGTGCAGTTCCCCTCGGCCGACGCCATCCAGAATGACCGCCAGAAGCAGATCACCAGGAAGCTCTTTGGGCACCTGGAGAGGGGTGTCCTGCTGCACAGCAACAAGCAGGGCATCTTCATCAAGAGGCTGTGCCAGGGCAGGGTCTTCTGGAGCGGGAATACCATGCTCTACAAGGACAGGCCCAACAAACTGGACCGGGATGAGGTGGTGAAGATATTTGACACCAACTTGTTCTTCAGAGGTTTGTAGGAGCATTTCCCGCTTTCTCTTCATCCACTTGGTGGGGTGGAAAGGGTGGAGCCCCTTGGCCTTGGAGCACTCTGGAGTCATCACTGTCCATCACCGATGGGTTACCCAAGTGCTCTGGATGAGTAGCTGATGGTACCGGATCTAGGAAGGAATAACCTGGTGTCTTGTGTCACTAGCAAACTCATCCTGGTTGGAGGCTTTGCGCAGAAAAGGTGGCTTCTCCTGAGCCCACAGCTTTCTTCCATGGCAGGGTGCTTGGTCCTGAAGCTGTGTAGCAAAGGCTAGCAGCTTGTGGCAGGCAGCTTCCAACTCTCCTTGCAGAGCTGCAGCAGTTTTACAACAACCAGGGCCGCTTCCCAGACAGCAGAGTCATGCTGTGCTTTGGAGAGGAGTTCCCGGACGCCGTGCACCTGCGGTGTAAGCTCATCCTTGTCCAGGTACGGAGGGCTGCCCTTTGGACCTCTGCTGCTGAATTTCCACCCCCCTCCCCTCCTTGTCTGGACCATGTTGCCCTTTTTCCCCCGCAAGCAGGGCTCTCGCTTCAACCCCTGGAGCCACAGACCTTTGGGGTGCCTAAATTGGTCGGGTGGCAGTTGTGGCACAAATACTGGCTTATCCGCAGCCTCCTGAGAGGTGCTTGGGCTGTAGCTTGTCAGACTCCTTGATCTGGGTAGACTATGTTTGCAAACAAAGCTCCCAACTGGCAAAAGCTTTTCTAAACCGCTAGGAAATCTGTTCTCTTCCTCCTGTTCCTGCCTCTTGGCACTGGGTCCTCTGCCCTCTCCTGTGGGAAATGGGGGAATAAATCCCTGGAATGGTTGAGTTAAGGGACAGCCTCAAGCCGAGCAGCCAACAGATGTGGTAAACAACCGTGGTGGACGGCAGCGGGGCTGGGGAACCCTTGGGAGGGGGAAGGAGGGGATGGGGTGAGAGGGGCAGTCCCCATGGCTCTGGCCAGAAACTTCTCCCTAGAGAAGCTGAAGCAGTTCTGGGATCTCAAAGCCTTGGGGCAACGCATTGGGTCCAGGTTCCAGAAACACCCTGTGTGGGACCCCCTTGGGCCAACAAGGCTGCAGCAGTAGGGACGTGGCATGGAGGGTGTTGCATCCACCCTTGAGCAAGTGGAGACCCACTAAGTCCGTGAGGTCCTGGAGGGGATTTTACAAGTTCGGAGACCGGTCCTATGCCTCCCCGCACAACTTTCTGACCTGGTCACCTCTTCTTGCCTTGAGTGTCTGCACCAGAGGGTCACTCTGCGTGTGCTGGGATGTCCCCCAGCCTGTCCTCACCTCCCTAATAGCTCTGCTGGGAGAGGAGCTCTTGTGACTGCTCCTTTTCTCCTAGAGGTGCTTTGCCAAGGTGGTTTGTGGAGTTGGACCTGGTTGGCCTGGCTGGACCTGGCCACTTGGGTCTGTTGGGCAGAACTGCTCTGCCGTGTCTCTCCCACCCCATACCCTGCTGCCTGGGCTAGTGGGGGAGGGTGGCAGCAGTGGGAGATGCCCAAAGAGGTTCCTCTTCATTCAGTGTCTTCATGACTTCTCTTTTTGCGTAGGTGGAGCAGCTGTGTGTCAGGCAGGTGGTGGAGGAGGCTGGGAAGACCTGCAGCAGCAGCCCCATGCTCCCCATAGCTGATGAGACGCAGCATGACCAGGTGTACAGGATCTTCCAGGACATCTGTGCGACGCACCAGCGGCCGCTCTTCAGAGAAAACCAACAGATTGCCGTCTGAGCCTCCCTCTCCGCAGACATAGCGTGGTGGTTTGGGTTGATCTAGACCCAGTTTGGTCCCATTAGTGCCTAAATTCCCATTTTTGGAAAGTTGGTTTTTGTTCTTTGCTGTTTCCAGTCCAGAGTCTGTATAAATACAGCAGTAAAAATTGCCACGAGAAAGTAGGTTGGATGCTCAGCGTCTGTCCCGCAGACGCTTTACTGATTAAAAATGACTTTTGTACCAAGCAGGGTAGGCCTGGTACCGTTGTCTATAGCTAATGGCAGGGGGAGGAGGCAGCGTCTGAGCTGTGCAGGAAGGTCAGGGCTGGGAGTGCTTTGTGTTGCCTTTGTTAACGGCCAGTCAAGCAGAACCGAAAATCAGCAGCTGTAACGACCTGCCCCAGCCGTCTGCAACTCGGACCTCGCTGAGAATAGCGATTTGGTAGGAGGTGGCTCTTGGAAAAGCCTTAATGCTCAAGTGTAGGAAATTCTTTCCAGAAATTGGTTTTTTTTTTTTCCCCCCCAAACAGTCGGGCTGATGGAGGATAGGGTATGCCTTCCAAGGAGAACCTTCTCAAATTCCTCTTTATTTTTGCTATAAGGTTTATATGTCTATCTGCCAAAGTATTTTGAAACTTGGAAACCAATGCAGAGATTATATATGTAAATGTTGAATATAAGAACTTAGGAATCTTAATTTTTCCTAACTAGAGGCAGAGTTTATATAAATATATAATATCTTTAATTTTAAAGATTGCAGCATAGTGTGAATAGGTTGGCTTCACCCTCCCAAATGCATGTGTTGGTCTCCCCCAAGCGTGACCAGGCAGCGGCATCCATGTGTAAATCCTCATTAACACGATTTGTATGCGCACCCAGCACCGGGGAGCTGGTCGGGCATGGGGCTTGTGCCTTGCAGCTGACACAAACCAGGACTGCACACGTGTGCGTGCTACTAAGCTGCCTATTTATTTTATGCCTGAGGTTTATTAAACTTTTTTTTGTAATTTTTTTATCTTCCTGCAATTAAAGTGCTATATTTTGTATTTTTCTTGCAATGTGGTTTTTGGTTGCAATAGAGTGGGGTGTCGTATCTCTGGCGGGGACAGCCTGGTAGCTCTGTCTCGCTCCTGCCCTGGTCTTTCCTGCGGTGGGGTGTGTGTTGAGCCTCTGCTGTCGCCTCCCTCCCGCTCTGTAACTGCCTGGTTTCATCTCTGGGGCAGGAGAGGAATGAGCCAAAATGCTGTAAGGCAGTGGAGGGAGGAAAAGGGTACCGTTCATAGGGCCTTCATTCCGGGGAGCGTGAGGAGACGTCCCTGCCCATCTGCCACTGCGCTGACCTGCGTACCCTTGGCTCTGACCTGGGCTGTGATGCTCCAAGGTCATGGGATGGGGCGGGGGGCAGTTATTGATGGTCTTGCTCAAAGGCATACTCTTGTCCTTCCCCCATTATCGCCTGGTGGAGCCTTTCCCCACCGTCTTCTCCATCCACCTTTCTCATGGGGCCCGGTCTAGTGAAGGTGGGTAGTGTTTGGGGAGAACCAAGGGGAAAAAGGGAGCATCTGCCTCGGTCAAACAAAGGCAAGGTTGCAGCGGGGGGGGGCTGAGCATCTGCACCCTCACCTGCCTTCACTTCAAGCCTGTGTTTGGGACAGCACCTCAAGAGGTTCTGGAAGGGTATGAAGACCATGTCTGATCTGTCACCTTGCCCCCTGTGAAGGACAAACACCACCAGCTCCTTCCCCATAGCGGGGTCTGCCGTGTGCTCTGGGTCAGCCCCGCCAAGGGGTGCAGGCAGGGAAGCACCAGTCTTCATGGGGTGGCCCTGGTACCCGAGGTACCGGGGGATGTAGGCGCTTGTGAGGGGGATGCTTGGAGATCCAGGCAGCTGGAGGCTGAGTCTCCTTAGGAGATGCTGAGGAGATGGATGCAAAGCTGTCCTCCCTGCTTGGGTATCAAAGCAGATCAGCCCTCTTTCGCTGCTCTGCCTTTTTCTATTAACGACAGAGACCTTCCCAAGCACGAGTGTGTGGTCAGGGCACAGTTAAGATGGGGAGGACCCCGACCTGGGCCGAGTTGACTACAGCTGACCTCTGCCAGGAGGTTGTTCTGTCTGCAGGATTGCTAGCTATTTTGGGGTGAGCAGCTCAGCCTTCCCAATGAAGCCTCCCTAAAATATTAAGCGTTCAGCTCTCGTGGGACTTGAAGCTGACCCCCCCTGCATCCCTCCAGGGTAAGCAACTACAGCCTCTGTCCCAAAGAGCAATGGGTGCACAGCAGACAACACACAACTCATAGCACCCAAAAAGTGCTCTGAGATGGGAGACCCAGCTGAAAGTTTGTGGTTATACATTAGGATTAAGGGAGGCCCTGCGTCCCAAACTATTTATGCTATGAGCACCCCGCTCTGTGGCTAAGTTGTTCTCCATGCCCCAACCGTGTTGGTGGGACACTTGTAGTCCTGCCTGCGCCCTTGTGCACATCCCTTGCAGATATTACAGCATGTGGCTTTGGTGCTTGTGGGCAGAGGTGGCTGCAGACTAAGATTTTTGAGGATGCACCAGGATCCTAAGTGCAATGAAGTCCCCAACTCCCGTAAGCTCTTACGGGATGCTTGGTCACGGAGGTGGGGATTGCACCTCGTAGGTGCGCTGCCCGTATTCATCCCCAGCCCTTCCCTGCTCCTCCCGAGGGCCATTGCGGTGTCCCCAAGGGGTTTAATCCTGTCCCTTGTGCTCCTTCAGAGCGTGAGGAAGACTCACCTCCCCGTGGGTGAGGTGCCTGGTGG
This sequence comes from Pygoscelis adeliae, assembly GCF_000699105.1. Lineage (NCBI taxonomy): Eukaryota > Metazoa > Chordata > Aves > Sphenisciformes > Spheniscidae > Pygoscelis > Pygoscelis adeliae. The sequence continues at coordinate 4,891,899 of NW_008825558.1, read as the reverse complement.
GGGGAGCCGGTGGGGGGGAGGCAGGAGCAAGCCACCCACTGCGGTCTGCGCTGGAACAACACATGCCCACTTGTGAAACACATGATGGGCTGCAGGCTGGGGCACCATAAACACCACTTGCGGTTTCCCCAGATGTCCTGGTGCAAGTCCTTCCTCAGAAACCACCATCTTGTGCACGCCTGGAGCCACCTGCTACGTATTCAGGGCTCCACCCCAAGACCGCGTAAGAGCGGTGGGGAGCAGAGGTACCTTTTGTTGGACCCGGCTGCGCTGTTTATTTTTAGTGTTACCATCGTGCCTCAGAGCCCAGAGTTGGGTTTGGGACTGTGCTGCACCTCGCTCCATAAAACCAGCAGCGTGGCTCCTGTCTTGAGTGGCTTCCAAGCCATGTCCAAGAGGGGACAACTGGTGGGTGTGGAGGGACTGGGAAGGAAACCATGGGACAGGGTCTTACAGCAGAGGTGGGATGCAAGAAGGATCATGTGGTGGGGTCCGTGACTGCGGGCAGGGGTCCCCTTTTTGCTCAGGGCTCAGGTAGAACTCTGTGCCTAATGCCTGGTCCAAGCTGGACATCCCCAGCTCTGTCCCACCCCCAAAATCCAACATGAGAGAAGCCTCCAAGGCTGATGCTTACTCATGGACAAAGGACCAGATGCTCCGGCAGACGGGAGCAGGTTTCGAGGTAACTGTGCCAGGTTGCACTGAGAGATGCTCTGGCCCAGGCTCACGGTGGCCTTTGTAAAAGCCAGGAGGAGTTTCTGCACATCTCATACTTTTCCCGCAAACCTCTCGGCCAAGGGGACTCTGCCGTCCCCACCGCCCCGGCTGGGGAGCTGGTGCTGGTGGTGTCCGGGAGCGCCCTGACCCGGAGGCAGCGCCTGCATCCCAGCCACCCGTCCCTGCGCCTTGCCTGGCCCCCAGCAGCTCCAGTGAGCTGCTCGGTGCAGCTGTGCCGAATCTTAGTGGTTTTGGGTGACTGGGGACTCAAATACTTTCGTTGGTTTCTGTTCACTTGGGTTCTTCTCTATGGCCTCACTGAAGTGAAACCTCGGCGCCTGGTGTCGGCTCTTCTTCGTCAATGGCTCGTCTGTTGGCAAGTCCCAACAGTGGCCCGTGTCTTCAGCTGAGGGTCCCGTCCCCAAATCCTGGGGATGCAGTACCCACTGCATATAGCATCCGTGGCACAGGCTGCATCCACTCCAATGAATGATCCTCACCGGCGTAGCAGGATTGTGGGTAGCATGAACAAGAAGCTCAAAGGCTGTCCTCCCCAAAATGCTTGCTGCTTGTCCAAACGTGGTTTCCTACACCTTGAGCATGTGTTTGAGTTGGAGCAGTAATGCCATCAAACTCCCACCTGATGTGGGAATATTTCCTTGCTTCCTGGGAAGGCCAACCCAGGTACCGGCTCCTGCTGCTCCTCCAGAGAGGGCTGCGATCCCTGCGGACACGGAGAGGTACTTTCTGGGAGCTGCCCATGCTAAACTCCTGCCTTCGGGAGCAGAAGGGCAGAGCGAAAGTTTCACATGGGAAGGAGAGAGTAGCTTGGTTTCCATGGAGGAAGACTGACCTTTCCTCGCAGGAGATACATGGTTCTCCTCAAGCGTGTTTGGGAAGCAGCAGCGGGCTTACCCAATCCTCATATCGGCCAGGGCAGACAGTGTGGGGGAATTTTCTATTGACCTCTTCTCTAAGGTCTTCCAACATAAAAACATCTACTCCATGGGGTACACTGGAGCACTTCGATTTCTGGGTGCTGCAAAGGACTTCATAAACACTGCAGCCCCCACCTGATGTTTTGCTCACTGACTTGGGGTGTTATTTGGGTTCAAAGCCAACCTTACTCCTGAGATTTGTCATGGCTGGAAGGCAGTTGTGCCACTGGGAAGGATTTTCCTTGGGAGAAAATGAGCCTGGTTATATCCTGCAGCGTTATCAGTCTTGTTCCTTAATGTGTTTTGGTAGTTTCCCATGACGTGCCCTTCAACAAATGCAAAAAAGACCACCACATGTGGCTTCAGGAGCAGAATTCAGTGTCTATGAGGACAACCAGCTTCTACCCATCCCTCCTGCACGCTTGAAATAGACTGTTGAGGAATTAGCTGGTGACAAATCAGCTAATTCCTCAAATCAGCATGGAGAACAGGCTTGCTGGACTGGGGAGAAGGAAGGTGAGGTTTGGATCCAGAGCTCCAGTCCAGCTAAAGGTCCTGAGATTTAGCCCACGTCAACCTGGAGGAACAGGAAAAGCTCTGCAGCCATCTCCATCCAGCTCTGGAGGCCAAGTGCTCTGCGCAGAGAGACGACCACAATTCGATCGCAGGTCCCAGCTCACAGTTGAACTGTTCAGGAATACAACATCAACCAGCTACAGCTGCTTCCTCCAACCTGCTGCTGTTTGCCGTGGGCCCCCACCGGCCCCTATAGGCGTTAGAAAACAAACAGTCACTTTTTATTTCTAGACACCAGGGTTTCCAACTGGTTTGATTGCTCAATGCCCCATTTCAGCACAGCAGCCTGTCCACGACGAGCATCTCTGGGCTCTTCCTGCGAGCGTGTTGTAATATGGGAAGCACCCTCCTTCGCATGGTCACCAGCGGCAGGACATCTCCCCCCTGCCCTCAGGGAGGCAGGAGAGCTGCACGGGGGCTTGTGCCTCCCTCTCCAAGGGATTTGTACCCCCTTGGCTGCTCTTAACGCCAAGGACACCTCAGCGATGCCTTGTGAAGGAAGCCTGGCAGAACAACCCACCTAGAGTTGTCTTTGGTGGAGCTCAAAGGACTTACACCGTTGTTTGAGGTGTGACTGCTCAGCGCTCCAACTGGCGTTACGTGGCACTTCCAACTCACGCTTGCTTTGGATGGTCACCCTGCGTGGCTGGCGGGACTTGGTTCACGCATCAAACCACACTTCTCGTGAAGTCAGACCTGTGCAGGGAACGGGAGGGGAGGGACGGTCCGAAGGCATCTCGTCAGCTCTGGGCATCTCAGCTCTGTCAGGCCTGGCTGATAAGAAGAGAGAAGGCGGTGGGAAGAGCCGAGGGCGAGGAGGCTGAAGTTGCAGGATCTGAGCCTGGGGAGGCAGCCAGCCTGCCGATTTCCTCAAGCTAGCCTTGGCTGCAGAAAGGTCTCACGCAGAGGAAAGGAGATCCCAAACTCCAGCAGCATGACAGCCACTTATTTTTCTGAATCCATTTTTGACAGATGACCTCTTCCTCCTGCGAGTCTTTGCCGTAACACCAGACACAAGGTCATGAAAACAGGCTCCACCCAAGCCACAGCTGCAAAAATACACAGGGACGAGAAGAAATATGGCGATGCTTGTTTTGTTTTGTCAGACCTTTGGGTTTGTTATGAGACCAAGTCTGTGATACCAAGGTCCGGGCTGAAATCCCCTCCCTTCCCCCCGAGTGCGCCTAGACGTTGTGTCCTGCTCTGAGCCTATTTTTGGTGCATGCGATTTGTTTGCAATAACGCAAACACCCTGATGCATCAAAATGTCTGGAACCATAAAATACAGTCGGATAGCTTTTTGTGTGAGTCACAAGCCACCCAGATACCAGGTAACCTGGGCCTCTGTTCCTCTTCGGAAGAGTAACGTGGAAGAACGTCAGCTCAGCCCTAAAAGGCTCATGGAAGTGGGAAGGAGAAAAAGGGCATTTCAGGCTGTTGCACAAAGAGATTTTGGTAATGCAGCAATTAAAAAAATACTCCGAGTTGGAGAAACATTCCTTTTCCTTTTTTTTTCCTCCCAGTGTGTGAGAATAGCTGGGAGTTCAGAAGAGTTGCTCCAGTTCTCTCAGAGAGTATAATTCACATGGCTTATGTAAAGCTTCCTTGTTTGTGCTGGATGTTTTACAGGGAACCGCAAATGATAACACGACTTTGAATTCTGGAGCAAGTAGGCTGTGGATTTCAATAATATCGATCGCCAGCATGCTACGGTTCCTGGTTCTTCTTCTGACGGGCTTCAAAGGGAGTTTTGCCCCAATTCATCTCCTGCATCTCCACTGCAATGAGCCAAAAGAGGTGCTGGAGGACGGTGCATGGGTGTGGGAGCTGCTGCCACGAATCCTGCACTGCTTTCATGTATCTACTGTTTTCTGCTGCAAGACTGGGTGTTGCTGAGCCAAACTGTGAGCTCAGCTGTCTTAAGAAAAAAAATGTAGCCTGTATCTTGTAACTCGAGGCTGAGGGGGAGCAGAGGGCAGCGACAGTCTCCATTGCACTGGAGAGCAAAGCGTGTGGACGGGACTTCTCCCGTTTGCCCTCACCCGCAGGCCGAGTGCTGTGAGAGGCAGCTGTGCCGTGCAGAGGCTTGCAGGGCCGTTGGATTTGGACAGGCAGAGGTGTGTGGAGCAATTTCTATCACCCAGCTGGAGGGTGAGGTCGGTGGTGTCCCTTAAAGAGCAGTCGCCGGGCAGCCTCCAGCTGATCTGAATGTGGTGCTCGGATCTGGCTGTGATCGGGGACTGCATCTACCTCTTAGCTTGGTGCTGAGCTCCAGCTCAGAAACTGGAGTTGTAATTCAGTAATAACCTGTTTGCTCACCAAGGCCATAAAGGAAACGCACATTTCCTTGACATCAGATGCCTCCGTGCACCGGAGCCAGGTCTCCATCCATGCCACACTGCAGCGGCCGTGTCCAGAGGCCACCAAACGTCACCTTGGTCTCTCCATGCCAGCAAAGTCACCTCCACTGGTTAATCCAAGGGTGCCCTTCTCCTCGTTCATCCCTGGTTTCCTCCCACACCAAACAGCCCCATTCCCTGCCTAACCTTGCACCTTAGGACAACGCTGTGCAAATCGACCCCGGGACCCGAAACTTCTTGACGCTCCCGGCGAGGTTCCTACCAAAATCAGCGTTTCCCCATTTTTTGCACAGCGATAGCGGAGCGGGTCCTCATCAGCCGGGCGCTGCAGCCCCCGGGGGAGGCATTGGGGTGGGGGGACCGAGGTATGTGGAAGCAGCACGGTGGTTCGAAACAAGTGATTCCCTCGCCTGGATCTTTCTGTTCTGTATTTCTCTTGAGAAGTAACCACTTCTCCCCGAGATAAATCTGGCTCATGGACACGTCTGCAGGGCACAAAAGACAGCGCGTCTGCAGGTTGGTCTTCCCAGTGAGCATGGCTAGAAAATAGAGAGAGATCAGTCTAGGGAATGTTTTTACACCTCTGCCGCAGAAAAAATAGTCTGTTTTTTTTTATTTTGGAGGAGGGTCTGGACACCTCTTTTGTAAAAATCCCGAATATTTAGAATTTGCCGGTTTTCTTTGCTGCTTCTACACAAGTTCCTGCTCTGGGGTTTTCTCTGTTTGCTCCCAAATGCTCACCACCACTGCGACCTCCCGTCCTTCCCCGGGGTGCAGCTGAGGTCTGGAGGAGACCCACTCCACGAAGAGATGGGCAAAGCCTCGCAGCTCTGTCTCCTGGGGCAGTGAGATTTCAGGTGGAGGAGGGATGACTTGATTGCACTTCATGCAAGGAAGAAAAAGGCAAGGGAAAATGTTTCCTTGCGGTGTCACCAGCAAGGGCAAGGAGAGCCTGGAGTAAGGAGTCTCATGGATGGGAAGCTGGGGAAGGTGGGCTGTGGTGTTCACCACCAAGCAGGAGATCGAAAACATGGGAGAAATTGAGGGATGAGGATGGATGGAGGGAAAGATTCATTACTGATGCAGCGAAGGAGGAGCTGGTGGAAGGGAGTCAACAGAGAAGGGTAAACATCCGCCATACCAAGGCCCGCCAAATGTCAACCCAGCCCAAGTCCACCCAACATCAGTCAATAGATCTCTGGGAGAGGAAGGAGCAAGCCTGGCAGACGAATCTTGCTGTGCTGAACCCAAAAACCAGTGGCTGAGGGACAGCCTGGACCACAGGTTGTGCCTGCAACGTTGGTGGGTCATAGCCCCCAGCACTGCTCTTCACCCTGGATGTCTTTAATGCCCTTAACCTGCTCATGGCTGTGGTGGCCAGCCCCTACAAAGTGATGGCCACGAGGTGGACTATATGGAGAGAGGAGGGGAGAGGAGAGAGGGAGTTATCCCCATCGGGCAGGATACGGCACCGGTCGCTCCTGGAACAGGGGGAATCTCCTGGGTTCCTCCTGATGAGCCCGAGAGCATCTCTTGCGCACGGCACTGCCTCGGTTCCTCTTTCCCGGCCGCAGCAAGCGACGGTGCTGAGTCTCCTTTCATGGGGCTGAGATGAGGCAGGAGGCCAGCGTTTTTGCCAGCGTCAGGCCAAGCACGGGGTGGAAAACGAACCTGTTGTGCCCAGCCTGTATGGCTCTGCCCTCGGGGTGGATGTGGGAAACTCTTGGTCTTTACAAGAGACTGGAAATTCTGGTACAATTATAGCCTCGCCGTGGGTTGTGAGAAACCAAGGGGCTTTACAGGTTGCCGTGCCGGGCAGTCAAAGTCACGGTATGCAACTCCCCCAGGAGAAACATTGAGCCCCAGCTGAACCGTGGCGTGGAGCGGGGCAGGATCGGTGCGAGCCCTCCGGGGCAGCTGTCCGCCACCCCCTGGAAACCCCTTTCTCTGGCTGTGCAGCCTTTCTGCCTGGGGCCTGTGTCCTCTGGTGAAATATATAGCAGTGATGGCTTGGGGAAAATTGGTTTTCAAGGAGGGCAATGAAACTTTCGGGGTGTTTAGAAAAAGCACTGGAAGATGCACTCCAGGGCAGTTGTGAGTGGAGGAGCCCATCTTCTTAATTTTCCCCCTATCAGCCTTTCTGGGTGAAGCTTCCTTTCACCCCGAGGATGAGCCACAAAGCCAAGAGATGTCATTGCAGGAGGGTTTTGAGTAGCAGGCAGGCAGGCAGGCGTCTGTCTGGGCTGGTTTCCTAGTGCCCGTCCTAGCCTGGAGCTCTTTTTGCCCTGAGTCTGAAACTGCATTTCAACGTAGGGGTCTAACGCTGCAGGTTTGCAGCCCACGGCATGAAAGCAGGAGCGTGAAAGCAAAACCTTGCCTCGGTTTTGCCTTGTTCAGAGATTATTTCATATTTGTAGTAAAGTGACAGCATCAGTTAGAGCTGCTGGAGGAAAGGAGGTTGCTGTATTTGTCGCTGCATGGGCTGCCGTGTCTTTTCTAGTCCTCCTTCCTAATTTTGACTCTCAAGTAGTTGAAACACTTAAGCACGACAGCGGAAAATGGAGGATTTCACCTGCATTTTTATGAGACTGATACAGTTTATCGCAGCCTATTTCTAAAGTGAGAAATGATAGAAATCCTAGAAATGATGCCTGCAGCCTAGGGAGCATTTTTTCACAGCAGCATCCACCCCAAGGGCAGGACCGACGGAAGCCTTGCCTGCGCATGAAGGTTTATTTGCCGAAGGCTGAATCATCCGGGGCCGTTTGCGCCGGTTATCGCCTTGCAGCACCGTGATTTCATTCATCTCCAAACAACCGAGAGTCATTCAGCACAAGTCGAAGCCTCACGACCCGGTCCTCGAGATATCGCGTGCTTTATCATCTCCGGAGGACGATTGGCGGAGGTAAGGCTGGAAATGAGCCCGAAGAATTTAATAATTCACTCTTGATTTGCATGGCCGTCACTGATGGATGCCGAGGTCTTCCCAGAGAGGTGAACTGACGTTCAGAGCAGGGCCAGATCTTAAAATAGGAGGACGGGAATGACTTGTAACGTTTGTTTTCTCTTTTATTGGCATGCTGTCAGTGTTCACGTCCAGCCCGAGCCGTCAGCTGGGCACGGCGTGATAAACCTGCCTTTCCGGGAATTGTGCCCGTGGTGGCCCGTGGACCCGTCGCTCCACCCGTGACCCCAATCTGAGCTGACTTTAGCACACCTCTGTTTTTTCTTGAGATGATAAATGTTTGTGAGTCGATCATATCTCTCCTATTCCTTACTTTTCTGCAATTTTAGCCATTTTATTATTTTTTTGGCCGGAAGAGGAGGCTGGCAGAGGCAGAGCCGCTTTCGGCCAGACCCCCTGCCCTGTGTGTTCAACCAGCTTTTCTCGGGGTGGATTTGGGACAGACCCAATTCTCCGCAAAACTGGCATCTTTCCATCACATGCAGGGAGAGCCTGATTCAGCTGCTGAGGCTGCAGGTGCAGCTATTTCAGCTGGCTCTGAAATAGCCCCATTGCCTACAAAAGATGAGTGCTTAGACTTTGAAAATCCACAAAGCTGCAAAAAAAAAAATCCCCGGCCCCTTCCCCCCGACGCCGAGAGCTGCTCTCAGTTTTATACGCTGGCAAAACCTGGAGTTTCACTGAAACGAGCTGCGAAAATGCCTCACCATCATGTAACCCCTGCCCTTTTTGCAGCTATTTGTTGTGTGCTTTTGTTACAGCCCCCTCCTGTATCTTGAATTAAAGAGGGATTCTGGCTTAAGACCAAATTTTGAAAAGCAAATAGATAAAAATTAAACAAATGAGCTCGGGTGCACAAAAACCATGTGCACAGAAAGGCAAACTTCACCAAATAAATATTTATTTTGCTCGACTGAAGCTCCCTAAAGAGGCAGGGGTGACTTTTCCTGCTGGGATGAGCCACATCCCTGGGATGAGATCCATTCCCTCCGACGACAAACCGAGCCTGGGGTCTGAATTTGGACTTTGGCCTCTGCCGGGAATTAATTCATCTTCATCGCCCTGCTCTTATCGAGATTTCAGCTCTTTGGTTTCCCACCGCGGGACGCTGAGCCCGGGGGTGTCCCTGCTTTAAAAATCAGAATTTCCTCCTGAAAATTCTGGCAGAAAAAGTGACTCGATGAGACCTGGTGACTGATGGTGACGGGGTTGGTCCCAGGCTGGCAGCCTCGGGGCTCATTTACATCTCACCGAGCGAGAAGTCGGGCGTGAGCCGCTTTCCTGTACGCGCCCCGCTCCTTTTTTTTCCCCCCCGTTTGCTTCGTCTTTCTCAGGGCTGGCAATGAGACCTCGGAGGGCAAAAAGGCCTGCGAGCTGGCAAGCCTCTTTTCCTCATGGGTGGATTCTCTGGTGTCTAGTAATGGGGTTGAGCATGTGCTTCGGCCTCCTTTTCATCACCTCTACTGTTATATTTGCTATTTCCAGGAGGTTTGCAGGAATCGAGCACTTTTGAGGCTGCTGAAATCAGGTAGAACTGAGGCACGGAGGCAGATGCACAGATGCCATCGAATGCATCCCCTGCCTTAGGAAACGGAGCTGCAAACCCCCAGGGCTCGCTGTGCAAAGAGGCCGATCCTCCTTCTTTCCCCGGGGCTGTCGCCCAGCCCGACACCCCCCCCCACCAGGGCTCCGTGCACGGAACCCCGAGGGGACCCCCGTCTCAGCCCTGCACGTCAGCTGGAGATCTCCCTCCTCCTGGGAGGCCGCCTGGTTTTGGGGCACCACCGGCAGCAGCTCACCCTCTCCCCGGTGGTAACCTCAAAGAATTTAACAGCGATTAAGTGTTTGATGGCCACTGCCAAGTGCTAAGGGCACCCCTGAGACCCCCAGGGGCTCTGGGGACCTCTCCAGGACCGGCCGGATAAATTGTCCCCGCTCGACCGGGTTGGTGCAACGCATCGGCCATGCCAAGCTGCACCCGTCGCGGTGCCTGGCTGTGGATCCTTCTCCTCCCAGGGGAGTTAGAGAAGCTCTGAGAAGAGAGGTCAGCCCGGGCATCGGGGTTGCAACGCGTTGGCTTGCTGCAAAACTCCTCAGCGGGTGGCTCCCTGGGTCCCCAGTTTTGAGGGAGCGTTGTAGCTCGCTCCGTGCCATTGCACGTGGCGGGGACGCCTGCAAAATAATTGCGTTGCACCCTGAGTGGGCTGGTTGCTTAACACTGCTGGGATTAGGGCTGCTTTTTTGTCGTCGTGTCTCCCCTGCGAGGGCTGGATTGCTCAGAAGGGGCAAAACTATAGCTGGAGAGGAAATCGAGGGTTTGCAGCCTCATCTGTTCGTCCGCGTGCATAGCACCCCTGTTTGCTTGAGTGAGATGGGAGGCAAGAGGAGGTATTATAAAGGGAAACTGGGTATCGGCTCCGGGACATACCCTCCCATCGGATGCAGGCGAAGAGTGATCAAAGGGTTAATGCATCTTTGTCCATTTGAAATTCAGAATAAAAAGTGAAGATAGCTTTCTCCTCTGATTTCTCTTCAACTCTGCAATTTTCAAACTCTGCCCGTCCCCAGCAAAACTCAAAAAGGCAGTTTGCCCCAGCGTCGATCTTTGGGCGTGAAGGAAATAAAAGCGCTCTGGTGGAGGGGAGCTCGTGCTCCGGCTGTGATGCTGCTCGCTGGGAGCATGGATTCCCTTGGCCTGACCCTGGGACGCTGCAGGTGGCTGTGCCCAGCGCTTCCGCAGCCCCGACCTGCCGGGCACGGGTGCGGGAGGTGAGCTGGGGGACAGCAGGGCCCATCTATGTGCTTAATAGGGTTAGCAGTTAAAGAAGGAGCTTCCCTTGCACCCCACACTTCGCGTATTCAATAAATACTACCCCAGACAAGCTGCAGGGCTGAGGAGGAAGAGTTTTTCTGCCATATTGAGTATGAGATACGAGAATGAGAGAGAGAATGAGAGAGATATTTCCTTTTTGCTGCTGTTATTAATGCCGTTGGACTCCTTGCCCTTTTTTTTGCACCATTTTTTGGTGCGGGAGGTTGCAGGGCGCGATGGCACATTAACCCGTGTGCTCCTGCCCTGTCCTTGTACCTGCACTGGGGTGGTGAGGCGGAGCCGGGCATCCCCTTAGGGCAAAAGGGCGTTTTACAGGAATAAACAATAAAAAGAGGGAGAAAACCAGGTCAGAGAGGAATCCAGGCCTCGGGGGGTTTGCAAAATAGCTGGAAATCTCACAAGGCCAAGCTGCGTCTCATGAGATTTCTGATACTTCCCACTTCTGGCTGGGCCAGAAATACCGCAAGAACAACGCTGCGTCATCATTCTCGGCGCTGGCTTTGCTCTTCCCACACTCCCGGCAGGGATTATCCTCCCAAACATCCTCCAGGCTACGGATCCGCCGGCGCTGGCTGCAGCTTCCAGGGTAGCATCGCTGAACGGTGCCCGGCGCAGGCGGCATCCGGCTCTTCCTATTAAGACCCATGCATCAAGAAGGAAGATATTTTTGGTCAAGAAATCAAATGACTCATTTCTGGATCCGAAGAACTATTTTGGGACAGAGCGTGTGCCTCCCCGGCGCAGTCCCATGCCGATGTTTGCAGCCAACGGCTTGCTGGGGATCTCAAACTACCCTGTGTAAGTGGGTGCAGAAGGGACATCGCACCCCCGTCCTCTCCCAGATCTCCCCGGATTACGATCCCCAGAGGCTGCCGGTGGCCAGGGATGTTGTGCAATCCCACTGTACATGTTTCAGTTCGGTCCTTACCCTTTCCGCCCTCCGGCCGGGTTTGTTATACAGAGGAAGCTTGTTAGGAGCCTCGACAAACAGACAGGAAACCGAGTCTTTCACTGCCTGTACACATTGTCTGCCTGGGGCTAATTTTGAACAGAAAAAGACCTTATTTATTTCTTTTATTTATAAATCCCGAGCCTTGCGCTTTGAAGACAAGCACACACTCTTGTTGGGCTAGGAAGTGTGCAGGAGAGGGCAAGGGGAAGAGCAGCTGTCGCGGCACGGGGCGACCGTACGAAAGCCTGGCTCCGGCGCGCGCGCCGGGGTCATGGCAGGCTCGGATGCCGCATGACACGGCGTGGGGTGATGTCCATGCAGCAATGGCCAGCAGAGACAGTGCACACCCTGGGGCTCGGGCTGGGCAGCTCAGGGTGACCGGTCTTGGGGTGGACACTTCACCAAAGACCTCATGGGCATCCCCTGGCTTGATGTTGGTGAAGGTGATGCCGGGCTGCAACCCACATCGCCCGGTGGGGGCTGAAGTCCCGGGTGGCTCCACGTCCCCATGGAGGTTTGGGCGATTGGGAAGCAGCATCAGCGAGGTCAGGTGGCCAATGCTTAAGTTCATGCCTGGAGGCATCACCACTGGCCTTGGCCACCACCTCTGAAGAAGCCGCTGAGGTCCCCGCCAACATCAGAGGCAGGGCAAGGGCTGCCTCGCACCCAGCCTGAGGCCTCCCGGCCCCACCGGCCCCTTCAGGCTCTGGTGAGACCTTCAGGGAAACCAGAGACTCCTTTGGAGATGTTTTTTTTTAATTTTCCATGTACCAGTGGGTATTTCCAGGGCAAGGTAGTGTGATACGGGCAGGCAGATATTAGTCACCGCAGCAGACTTTAAAAAGTGAAAACACGAAGTCGAAAGCTAGCAAACCTGCGACAACTTCCCAAATCCCACCCAAAAAGTAGCAAAACTCACCTAAAAAGGCACAAAAAAAGTAAAAGTTCCAGCATTGCTTTTTTGGGTTTGGTTTTTTTTTTTGTTGTTGTTGCTGTTGTTTTTGGAGAAACATCATGCTTTATTCTGAGAAAGGGGAAGCGTTGGGGCCATCGGCTCTGCGGGGTTGTGCATCTCCCATGGGTGCCTCCTGGGAGAGCAAAGATCGGGGGTGAGCCCCAGCGTCCCGGGTTGCATCAGGGCCTGGGCAATGCAACAGCGATGCGGTGCTGAGGTTTCTGTGGCAGAGCCAGGGGGTGCAGGATGAGACACGCGGGTGATACCGAAGAGGAGAAGCCTCCCCTTATCCTCACCCTTTGCCCCGTTAGGGCTTTGCACGGATGGGTTTGGGCACGGGGCTGCTCCGTCGCTCCCCTTCCTACATAGCCACATCCCACCGGCGAGCTCAGCCTCAGCTGCACCCAAAAAGACCCGCTGGCCATAGCGGCTCTTTTCTTTATTTAACCCTACCCGACCCCAGGATTGAGGAGCCACTTCCACATTTTCCCCCTGGCCACGGCCAAAAAGCCCGGGAGCCGTTTCTCCTCCTCCTGCCTGGCTGGTCTCGCTTGCAGATGCTCAAACCACACGCGCCTTCGCCCAGCCCGGCCCATTGCAGATGGACACGGCTAAAAATACCTAAAAATACTGCCTGGCCGCAGGCGTCCTGCAAGGGTCTCACAGCCAGAGCAGCTGGGACCGAGAAGATGGGCTAAAAATAGGGGCGCGGTGCGAGTTTCAGAAGATCCCAAAACAAGGTGAAACTCAGTCTGGGCTAACGGAAGATCTGAGCGTGTCAAATGGCTTATTTCTGCTCAAGGAGGCTCAGCAGGAGAAATGTGGGAGCCTGGTAGCTCTTTGTGTGTAGATTCAGTGGGGCATCACCATCACCTCTGTGCATCGCCCACGTTTGCTCTTTGGGGTCACCGCCCAAGCAAGGTGCCGCCTTCTCGGGGACCAGAGGTGCTAAACCCATGCTGTACCCACAAATCTCCTGTTGGGGATGAAAACCTGGGGGCTTGGCCCCCTCGCCTCATGTAGCAGGCCCGGGCTTGCACCCAGCCCGGCATCCCCCCTGTAATTGCACGCCCGCCTCGCAGCATCCGTGCAAATCGGCTGAGCCCCATCCTGCCCCGAGAGGTCTCCAGCCTTTTATAAGGACGGCAGCTGGGGCAGGGGGAAATCTCTCTCTGACGTTTCTAGATGTGAACCACAAGCCAGTGCCACGCCTGAAGGTGTGCGGTCCTGTCTGGGTCCCCTCCACCTGCCACCGAGCCCAGGGGAGCCCATCACGGCCCCGTTCCCCCCCCACCTTGCACAACCCGCCGGTCCTTCTCCTTCCTTGCGCTGGGTGAAATCAGAGCTGTTATTTCAAAGAGCAGCTTGTGATTTATCACTGTAATCTCAACCACAAGTTGAGCTGGCAGTAGTTAGGGGGGCCACGAGGAATAAGAGAAGGGTTAGCTATTAATTTCTGCATCCTCTATGCTCTTGAGGTTTTTATTTCTTCAATACAAGAGCAAGGAAATATGGGTTTCTGCTGAGTAAAGAGGAGAAAATGAAAAGGAAAAAAAATTGCCGGGGATTTGTGCTGAAGTAGCTCATGTTGGGCCGTTTCTTTGCATACTGTTAAAAAAAAAAAGCAGCTTTCTGAACTTCGAAAGCCGAGGTCGTTGCAGAAACCGGAGGCACCAGCCCTTTCTCGGCAAGGATAACACCTTGGGAAGAAGAGCGGGATTGTGCTGGTGGGTCCATGGGCAGAGCTGAGTGAGGTTTCTCATCTCTTTCTCTCTTTTCCCCTTCTCCATAAATCACTTTTACGGCTCTCAGCAGTCAGTCTGGAAAGCGCAGCTTTGCACCGATGTTAACGAGTCTTTAAATCAAAGGGGCAAGCTGAAGGGTTGTGTTGCCCAAATCAAATGTTGCGTCTCCTCCCAGAAAGGGCCAGGCTGGGGATGCACAGCCTGGGGTGTCAGAGATGCAGAAAACTCCCAAACACCGACTGTCTGACAGCATCTTCATCTTTACTATTTGACTTTTTTCCTATTTTGATCTTTATATATGATTCTACAGTTTATTTAAGACTCTAAATTCTATTTTCCCCAGCTTTGCTTTTCTTTGAAGGGACCTGGAAGCATATTTTTTGCTAAATATCAGTGAGATGCACATTATCTTACGTAATTTCACAGTCTGGAGGTATAATAAACCCCCCAAATTTCCCAAATTTCCCAACACTGGAGCCTGGTAGAGCCCTTTGCGTCCAGTACTCTGAGCTCCCGACGTGCTCAGAAGAAACCCATCAATTTTTTACTTCTTTTCCTTGTCTTACGAAAGAAAAGGCTATTTTCCAGGCTTGCTGCAGACCACGGAGGAGTCAGACAGCATTTTAACCCAGTCTGAGGAAATGACAAAGCATTAACTCCCCTGCAAGGTACTGGAATAGTTTTCATTAAATACAGTCTTTGCAAGAACCCCGCAGTCATTTTCCAAGCCAAAAAAAAAAAAAAAAAAAAAGTTGTTCTTTCTTGGCCTTTCTGGTTTGCTAATCTACTTTGACATTTATTAGCAATTATTTATTTCCTTCCCCGTTGGCTGTTTATGGTGCAATTTTTCAACAAAATAGGCGTTACTCAATAATAACCTCTGCAAAAAGGCAATTAGGAAATGTGGAGAAGTGTGTTGCAGGGATGGCTTACAGAGATTGTGGGCCTTTCCCCATGTACGAAATCTCATTTTCTGGCTCAGATGGAGCTGAAGATGCTGCTCTGGGCAGCAGACCTTGGCCAGGATCCGGGACCGGAGCACCGCCGCCTTCACCCCATCCTTTCTACAAAGGACCCAGGGGCTTGTCCCTGCTATTTGCAGCCTTTGCAAGGAGCAGCAAGCTGAGAAACGGATTTAGGAAGACCTGCTTCTGCCGTCTCCTGGGTAATAATTTTCTTTCTTCCCTTTGGGTTTTGGTGATGAGGAAGATCTGTAAGAAAACAGGATTCTTGTTCTTTAATGAAAACGCTCCGTGCTGAAAGACTCCCACGAGTTCCCATAAAGCCACAAGGTAGTGCAAAACCGAAAAAAAATAAAATAAAATAAAAAAAAAATAGCTCAACCTTTCAGTGCAGCATCTTGGGAGCATTTCCCCATTCCCCCCCTCCGCAGGGAGAGCTCTGCGCCGGCTGCCTGCCCTGCAAAATCCCCCCCAGAGCAGCGGCTTTCCCGAGAAAGGACTTCACCGCGGCTTCTTGCATGCGAGAAGCCGCAGTGGGGTGAAAGAAAAAGCTTTGCATTGAAATAATGGAGCTTGTAAGAAAATAAAGCCCTTTTCTAGCTACGCTTGCATGCAGCGCCTTGTACCAATCACCCCGCATCCTTCCTGGTGGGTGCTGATGGGGACTTGGGGCACGATGTTGGGTGCTGGTGGGGGGGTTTGGGCATGATATTGGCCCCTTTCTCATCCCACCCAGCTGGAGATTAATTGCAAAAACCATCCCAGAAATCGCCGGGGCCGGGTGACGGCAGGAAACACGCTAGAGAGGGGTGAGAGAACAGCGAGTGCTGCTCGAAGGCGGGGGACAGCCCAGTCCTGGTTCTGCTTGGCTGCAGCTATCACCTAAAATAATCAGCCTCGCTGCAGTATTTTTGCTGGTTGGGGCAACTTAATTTTCATTTTCCGACCGGTTTCCCAGCTGGGACACAGGCAAGGGCTGGTTCAGGTGGCGAGGGCGTGGGTTTATTCGGCCCCGAGTGCCGCTAAGCTGCGATTCAGATTGGCTTTGCCGGGTCTTTTCGCCTCGCCCGTGGCACCGGGGAGGGCGGCGTGAGGGCATGGTGGAGGGGCAGGTGCAGCCAGAGGAGCATCGGGAGCTGTGCTGCTCCCTGACGTGGGATGTGGGGCTGTGGGAGGCTGCAAATCCCACGGACGGTGTGGGGTCCCTGCCAGGGTGTCCATCTGTCTGTCCGGAGCAGCTCCCTGACGCTGCGTCCTGACGCTGGTCCTGGCGGAGCCCTCCCGGGGCCAAAGCTGGGCACTGTTATATCCTCTCTGCCCGCGGCTCTGGCGGACCCATCGAGATCGGAGACCGAACATCGTGCTGCTCGCTCAGCGACGGTCATTTTGCGCCATCGCGGTCTGTCTGTTCGTCTTCCCGTGGGACCGGGCCCGCTGCGCAGCGGGGTCGTATATCCAGCAATAGCACAGTGTCAATTAGATAATAAACCCCGCTCTAGGCTACGACAAGCTTGTTAAATCATCTGTGCTCTAATAGGCAATATACATAAACCTTCCGTAGACACCAAAAGCTCCTTGAGACAAGATTAAGCTCACCAATAACAAATCCAGCGGAGTTTCGTCTATTTATATGAACCATGAAGGCATACGGACAATCCACCGCGCATTTCTTTACGTCTGCCATGAATCGCATATTCCCCAGTGCTGTGCACTTACCGAGCCGAACCGCTCCCTCCACTTACATTCAATATTTCACTTCAAGGGGCTGAAAACATTTCTCTTTGTGGATTCTTTTAAATTCCACCCCCAAAACAACCCTCTGGGTCATTTAAAGTGTGAATGTCTGTATCGAGGATCCTATAGGGAGCCTCGGAATTATTTTACTGCTACAAACTTTTCTCATGTCTTACCAAAATTCAAATATCCTTGTTATACCCAATGTTACTAAAATACAGAGCTAAGATAAGAGTGCTTGTTCAGTGTTTTTTTAGCTGCTTATTCTTAGTAGTCGCCATTGAAAAACATGCTTTTCTGTTCGTAATAAATATAACAGCACGGCTCGCAAAAAGAAAAGATGACTTTTAAGCAAGCAAAGGCAATCCCTGAAATTAGGAGTTTCAAATCGTTCTGGAAAATGTGTACGAGGATCACAGGGGAAAATATCTCGCTAGAAATAACAACCGCAGCCTGGAAAGTGAACAGTGGAAATATTCTTACATATGAACAGGAAGAATCCACAGCCATTGAAAACCATTACCGTCAGTGTTAATTAGGGCTGATTGACTAAAAACAGAGTCCGACGTGAGCTCGGCTCTGCTCACAGGGCTGCTCAGAGCCTGTACTGAGTCACTGTGAAAACCACATGCTAAGTGGTTAGAGGGAAAAAAAAAAAAAATATATATATATATATGAGCAGGTGGGATTTTCCATGGCCCTGAGTGACGGAGGAGCCCGGCATCGGGCATCAGCCGCAATTAACGGGGACGGTGCCGGCTGCTCCCCAGCACCAGCCTCGTTTTGCAGCCTGGGAGGGCCATGGTGGACGCTCTCCAGGGTGGGAGCGAGTGAGACCTCGCGTCCCTGCCAGGGATGTGCATCCCAGGAAATCTGAAGGCAGGAACATGGACGGAGAAGCTGCACTCCCCGTGGAGCCCAATTCCTCAAAAGGTGGAAAACGGGGAAGATGGAAGCCCTCCTCCTCCATCCTGCTGGAGGCAGAGCTCCCGTGGCTGGATCCAGCCTCACCGGCAGCGCATGGGTGACGGCCAAGAGCCCTGCCTCGGGGTGCTCCGCTCTCCAGAGAAAGTTTTAGGGCCGTGAAAAACCACTTCCCCATTGGAAGGGCTGAAGGCCCTGTGAAAAATAGACAGGCGCGCTGTGTGTTACTGGGGGGAACGTGGAGAAAGCGGAGCTGAAGCCTGGCGAAGGAGGGCTCTCTCCAGCCTGGGATGCAGCTCCGCTTGGCTTTCGGAGCACGCTTTCTGCACGCGCAGAGGATGGAGAGCCTCGAGGGCTCAGTGCAACCCCCGCTCTGCAAGGAGGCGCCAGTCCCTTGGGACCCATCTCCCTGCCCTCGCTCCGAACCCTGAAACTTATGATTTCATTACTTTTCCGTGGGGTTTTTTTGCTGTCGTAAATTTGTATGGCTTTGACAACCTTGCTAGCAAGATAAGTGCATGATCCTGGCTGGGGCTTGCGGTGTCTGCTGCCTCTTGCAGCGACAGAAGGAGAGCTGGAGCATGCGCCGTGCGAGAGCATCTCCATCACCGGCTCCTATGGCTCAATTTGGGGCTGAGAGATGGAGAAAACAAACCCCCACCACCTCTTGTTGCAGGTTTTTTTGCATGGTTTGGGGCTGGCTTGGCTCTGTCCCTGGTCTCTCCCTCCTCCCTGCACACCTCGATCCCCTTCCCGACGTGCTCCAGCCATAAATGTACCGGCGCGGTCAGAGTCTCGCTATTATTCACCACCCTGTTTATTATATAACTGAGCAAGCTGTTTGCTCTTTTGACTCACCGGTTGCTCCCTCCGTGGAGGGTTTGCAGCAGGGACTCTGCTGTGAATCAATACAGTTAATTCAGAAACTATTCACTGGCATGAATAACTTAGAATACTCTCTGGAGTGGGCTGGTTTGCACCTATGTCCGTAGGGCAGAGACTCGGGTCCGTTCTCTGCGGAGGGCTTTCATCGCTCTGCCAAGTGGATGCTTCCCACTTCGGGATTTTTCCCGTAGAAAAACAGCAGGACAAAAATCCACCACTCGCTCCTGGGAGCTGGCAGGAGAGGCGGGGGGAATGGGACCCATCGCAGCCCACCGGCGCCGGCAGCCTCGGGGAAAGCATCTGAGCGCGCATCCGAGCTCAGCAGCTCCCATCAGAGCACCAGGGGCAACTGCTGCTGCAGACCCTTCCCGATGAGCTGCCTAACTGGCTGTTTAACGACCTGTCTTACAGCGATGCTTCTAACTGTCCTGGCATTGGGTTTTAAAGCTCTCTATGCCAGCCTGGCGCTGGGTATGTTCCTGGGAGCAAGGAGGAGGGGACATGGATGCCGTCCCTTCTGGCCCCAACTCGGTGTCCCCTGCAGCAGCTACGTGGCCACCCTGCAATCCCTGGGGCCAAGAGACTTCGGCTGGGCGGCCGTGTCCAGGCGTGCGCTAAAGCAGGGCTGCAGCTCGCTTTCCTGGCCGAGCCCTCGAGCAAACCCAGTCCCACACATAAATGATGGTTTCTTGCATCCAAACAACAGGGAGTTCGAACTCAGCCATGAGGCAGCACATCAAAGCTAAAGGAGACCCAGCAGCTGGGTGGGAATGCTTCACCTTTATACATGACCCTGCCCTTCATGCCAGGTGTGTTCAAGGGATGCTCCCTAGAAAGGAGAACCCTTTTCTCTGCCAGGGCACAGCTTTTTGGTGTCCTGGAGCCGGAGTCGCTCCCTGGCACAGCTGCCAAGGTAGCTGGTGGAGGAAGAGAGAGCGCTTCATATTTAGGAAGTCAAAGGGACCGAGTTCCCTAAGGGGATGGACCAAGAGTGAGAAGGATGGGACATAGGCAAAAGCACCCAGCTGCTGGAGCCAGAGGGACCTCTGTCCTCACTGTCCCCGCCGTCCCCCAGTGTGGGGGGAGCACCCGGACCTCCCGGCGCCCAGCTTTGCTGCGTCCAGGTCACACCAAGCCACATGATCTGCGGGGTCGGAGCAGCAACAACAACAGGAACAATCTGTGGGAGAGGAACTTAGGATGAGCCCAACTTCTCTAAAAGTATAAAAAGACCCTGGGGGCCGCAAAAGGCATCGACTTGCACGTCCTCTCCTCCCGCCGCTGCCGCCGCCTCGCAGCCCTGACGGTTGGAAGCCGGCGTTGTCCCGGCGTTGTGCAATACCGTTTCTGTGCACTGGGCATCGGCTCGCCCTGCTGCTCGCCTGCCCTCCCAGAAAAGGAAACGCAACCCCATCGACGCGTGAAGGGCCTTCGCAAGAGAGCAAATGGCTCCGCTCAGCCTCTGTCCTGCTCGGGGGCTTCGCCCGGGTGATGCTCCCACGAAAGGAGGGAGAGCCTGCAAAAACCCGCCCTGAATCCCATTAAAGAGCATAAGGGAAGGGAACTGTAAGGAGTACCTCCGCTTCCTATCAAAGGATGCTCATGCAGCTCAAAACAGGAGCAGGGCCAATTAATTCAAAGTCAAACAGATTTTCAACATCTTGCTGGACTCACTAAGCACAGCTACACCAAGGTGCGTGTCAGGTTTTGGGGTCCTATTCCCATCAATTTTTTCTTTTTCCCTGGATTTACTGGTGTTTCCACTTGCTGACCCGAGTCAGCCGGGGGGGAGGACGTGTCCCTGGTGCACCACGGCTTTCGCAGCAGCTCCCTGCATGTGCCCTGAAGGAAGGCATTTAGACAAGGACATTTTAAAGCCTATTTTTGGCTGAGGAAACACCAGCTTTGTCTGAAACATTCCAAATGGCAGAAAAAGACCCACTGAAAATGAAGGTGAAGCTTGTCGGGTGGCCCCGCTCCGGAGCAGCTGGTAGAAAAGCACATCTTGCACACAAGCCTATCTCCAAGTCAGATCTGGTGGCACCCCCCAGGAGATGGGTCAGATGCTGTGACTATCGGACACATCTAAAGATGCTTGTGGGTTTTTTTCATGGGTTATGAGCTAAGAAAAAATATCATCCCATGTAGAAAACCTTGCTTCAATCTTACCCTTTGGCCACCCCACCTGCAAGGCTGTGATAGAAACCATGCAGTGTGTGACATGTCCTCCTAGCCTGGAGGAAAACGTTTTGCTGATTGGAGAGAGGGGAATAACAGGGGAAAATTTGATCTTAAATTCTAGGTACTTCTGGCCGCTAGAAAATTGAGCTTTCCTATTAAGGCACAGTGATGAGACCAGTGAGGAGGAAAACTCAAAACACGATGAGATTTAAAACCATAGCCCATGGCCACGTGCAAGGCAGCTGTGGCTTACGTGTTTCAACACTTTTTCTAGTGAGTCACTTAAATGAACCAGGAGCTGAGATTCCAGGAATTTTGTTTCTTTTTTTTAACTTGTAGGAAAGGAGGAAGAAACAGAGAGAGAGAGATATGCTGCTTCTGAACTAAAAATACTGTTTAGAGAAAGACACCTGCAGTGCAGCTTTGAGAGTGAAGGTTCTCAGTGTTTGGGCTGTTCTCCTTCAAATGTCACCTCCTGACGTTGGGAGAGGTACGAAGACTGGAAAGGAAAGTGAAAGGTTGCAGCCATCCCCTTCTTCCTTTAGAAATACTTGTTCATCTGGAAGGGTTGCAATGAAATGGAAAGGAAATCTCATTTTCAACCTGCGGTGCAGGGACGGGGACACCCCCGAGCTGGCCTTCCCAGTTTGGGATCCCTGTGAGGCGGGTCTGGACCGGTCCCAGCTGCTGGAGGCCTTCTGGGGACGTGGGAGTTGCCAAGAAGTCTGACAAGCCATTCATAAAACTTCTGGGCGAGTATTTGTGAAAGCCAGTCTTCTCCCCCCCCCCCCCCCCCCGTCATCAAATAAGTTACCTTTGTCTTGTCTTTTATTTTCAATTTCGAGCTCTTGCCTTGCAGAGGTCAAGCAATTTAAAAAGCTCAGCAGAATTAAAGAGGCAGGATTAATCCTCTCAGTTATTTTATCTTTCTGGCTACCATGTCATCTTGCTTTTGCCAGGGTCAGTCATTTTGCGAAAAATCAAAATGTACCAAAACGCCACAAGTTAAACCCCGGAGAACCCAGGAAACTCGTGTTAAAAAGCAGAATCTTTGTAAAACCACCCTTTTGTGTCTTTGTCTCTCCATTCAGAGAGTCTTTGCAGTTCTTGTTTTTCAAAAAAAGGAAGAATGATTCTGGTGTAATGACAGGACTCCAGGAGCTGGAGATTTACGGGGAAAAAAAATAACAAGTATTGTACAACTCATCATAAAGTGGTGTTTTTTTGCTCTTCCCTCTGGTCTTGTTAAAACATCTCTGCAATAAGGTACCGTCACTTTGCTTCTTGAATATGGTTTGTTTTATAAGATTATATCCATCCAGGGCAAGGAGCGTGCAAGTCAGGCCATAAACCTCCATCAGCTATAGCGTGTCGCTGCTATTTAGCCCCTGATTATTCAACGCCTATAGTAGGATGCAGTATCTCTTATCAGGGCTCAGTGGGAACATCGCCTCCCCTGTGCACTGATAGCAGCAAACCCCCAATCTGGAGTTAAACATTAATGAGCTGTCACGACGCTGGATTACCAGAAATCTGTTGAGTTAAGGCAATCCGTAGGGATGAATGATGAGGTTTATTTTAAATATCCCTGGGATATGGTGGGTCAAGGCTTGGAGGGAAGACTCGCGTGGGCGTCAGCAGTCCCTAGCGTGGTTGAGGTCTCTCTTGGCTAACGTCAAGGCTTCATCAGACTTCTTGCTTCGGTCTTGTGGTCCAGTGGCTGCTTCCTTCCAGATGTTTAAAGGAAAAAAGCAAGCGAGCCGGGGGGAAGGTTCGGTTTCTGAAAGCCCCTTCAGTGCTGCTTTTATGACTGTTAATGGGATAGCACATGGTATTCTTGTCATCCACGTGAACCTCTTCAGATGGTGGCTTCAGCTGAAGGGGCATGTGGCAGTGAGCTCCCCGGTCTAATTACCTCTGCCAAGCGAAAGCACTGCCCTTTGGGGGGGGTGTAATTTCCCATCTATTCCTTTCATCTAATGGCTCCTTGCGCTTGGAGTACAAACCATGAAAACAGCTCTTCATCTGCCTCCTGCCTCCCATCAATTATTTAACACCTGTATTTTATTCCTTCTCATTTGTCTTTCTAACTACTTTAATTTTTCCAGTCTCTCTCATCAGCGTTTTCCCGAGCTCTTTATTGTTTTCTGATTGCTGCAATTCTGCAATATCTTTTGGCACTAAAGCACGGCTCCCCAGAGGAAGAGGCTCATGAATTTACACAGTGACATTACGCACGCTTTTCAGACGCGTCTCAGGGCTGATTCGGATGCCCAGAAACGCTCCTTCTGTTCCTACATCTCCTGTCGCTGCATCCCTTTAACGAGCGGATACGCAGAAATTAGAAAGTAGAAATCGCACAAGTGGTTTGCTCCGGACTCTTGGTAAAAAGAGGCATGAAAGTGTGGGTCAAGGTTTTTGGAGACTAAATGCTTCGCCTCCTCCATCCTTCCCCACTCTCTACACCTCTGACTCGGCAGGGCATTTCTCTCTTCATTTGTCAAGACAAGAGTTTCAGCCTGGGAGGAAATTTTCCCCATGGTACTAATTTCTTCTTCTTCTTGCAACTGAAGCACATTTGAGAATTTGTTCCTGAAACTTCCCATATTCTAATTTTACATGACGGGGCTGTCAGAAGCAGCGCATGAGAGAAACGAGATCTCCTCCGCAGCTTTGGGGTGACTGTGCTGCCTTAGAAGGGGCGATGAAACTCAGAGGCTGTTCCCGTGCTCATTAATACCAAATTTCCTACCTCGGCTCCAGGGCTTTTATGTGACAAAGACTCAACCTGGGCCCAACGTGACGTTCGTTAAATCCTCTTTAAGTGACAGCACCTCTTTTTTTTCTCACTTGGCAGAGGAATCTGCCTTATAACCAAATACTTGAAGGCACTCATGTTAGGAGAGGAGTCTTAAATATGATCAGTATGAGGAAATACATCGGGGTGCTGGGAATAAACATGTCCTCTGGGAGCTTATTTATCTTACAGGGCTGCTCCAGACTAAGGATTGGATGAGCCAAACGTTGCTCTAAGGTTGCTTCAAGCAACCTTTTTTTTTCCTCTTCCAGTAATTCGTTTCTCTTTCCGTCTGAGAGCGGAATTAAGAGAGTCAGAAATTACAACGAGAGATTCCGCTTGTGAAATATTCTGCATTTTTTGAAGGGCAAGAGCACGCAGCTGCATGGTAAGTACCGGTGGGTGGATTGAAATGTATGCACCCACGTCGGGATCGGGGTGCGGGTCGGGGCTCTGGTGGAGTCTCACTGATCAGAGATCAGGGTTTGGGTCCCTGATTCTTCACGACCGCTTCTGCTAGTTCATCCCGCTTGGAAAGACCCGATAATTGCAAATCCTGTCGCTGGTGAGAACAAAAGCTAGTGCTCCCTAAAGGTCCCCCGGGAAGGATGCTCAAGGTCAGAGTAAGAAAGTGGTTTTCTTTATGGCTTGTTAGTTATCTGCCTCCTCTCAAGTGCAGGATAAGGCGAGCAAAGACTAATGTGTGATTACTTGGTTGGGAACCAGGAAGGGCTCAGAAAAAAACATCTGAAGATCCAAACATCTCCAATTCTGGAAAGGTTTGGGTTGGCACCTGGTGGCGGGGTTTGACCTCTGTTTTATGTCAGCCAGGACCTGCAGTGTGAATTTGCAAACGAACCCTGTCCTTCAGATTAGGGTTTGGTCACATTTGCAAGTGGTGGAAACCATCAAGTTGCTGTACCAGGGACTTGGATTTTAAAGGTCCATGGAGGATCTCAATGTGGGCTTAACCCTTGCAGTCCCAAGGGTTTTGAGGCTGAGGTCTGTAAATGTCATCTACTACCCACAAACAGAAATCAGTGTCTATCTGCTCCCATGATTACGGGTGGAAGGAGGAAGACTTTTCCTCAACTGGACTGAGGTCTCTGTTAGCATTTTTCTCCCATGTCAGCTGAACGACAAGAGCAACAATGGGTCCAACTCAAGGCCAAGCCTTGGAAGTCTTCCTAGAACCATAACCAGTACCACTCATGGTGCCCAATACTGTTTTTCTGAGCCCAGTTAGTCGGTTATCGTTAGGACAGGTGGTCAGGGTGTCTGACAGCACATCCGCTGATGCCCTCCATGTCTCATCGTCTCAGATGCCTGCTGGGACTCCATTTTTTTGAGCCCACAAGTGTCATCACCTTCCGCCCAACGATTTTTTTCCTCTTTTCTGGCCTTGCGGTGTGTTGACGGGAGCAGGTCATGGGACAACCTGCCACGTGAAACCGACTGACCGCATCTCCGTGCATCCGTTCTCACCTTTTTTTTTTTTTTTTCCCCTCGGAGAGGCCAGATTATGACCATAAAAGGGAAGAACGGAATATTGGGTGAGGAGCCCTGCCCTGATTGGCTGAGCGCCGATTCATGATGGTTTCGGGGGAAATAACCAGGTTGGAGTAATTTTGGGGCTGAGAATAAAAACAATGCAACAAAACCATGTGGTTCACCATTGAAACCAAGGCAGGACTTTCGGTGTCGGTGCCTCCCGTTGTTCTTGGTTCCACCTGCATGAAACTGCAGCAGGGCCCTCACTTCCGCGTGGGCACGGCGGCTCAGCCGCACAGAGCTCCTGGTTCCCGTAAAACATCTCTGCAGCCACGACCAGCTGATGCCACCCAGGGTAACATCTCCTGGAGGTGAACTGGAAGGACCTGGTGGCCAGGTTGGCCAGGAACCAGAACTGCAACCACCTCCTGTCAACCTGGTGGCCTTCTGAGTTGGGAGAGCCCAAGCATCAGCTCTGCGGTTGAGTCTCTGCGTATCCATGTCTGAAAACCAGCAGAACAAAGTCCCTTTGTGCCTGAACATCTCTTCCACCCAACCCTCATTAGACCATTTGCATGGTTAAAAACAGGACTTTAATCTCCTGAGGCACTTGCCTAAAATGTGCCACCAGCACTGAGTTACAACACTTAATAAACACAATAAAAAAGGCTGAGAGGGTTTCCTGGAAACTTTGGCAGCCTTGTGTCGGGAGCAGATGTTGGCGGCAAGCAAAGTTCTTGTAAGCTGTAAAGGCATTTTCCTGTTTAATGATTAGCCTGAGAAATCTGACAGCTGAATTAGGATATTTGTGCTCAGAAGCATGGAGAGCTGAGGTATCAGCTTCACCCCTTCTGGGAAGGCCGCGCCCATGTAAATTCTTCACTCGTTGCCTTCATCCAATAAGAACAAGATGGTTTTATGGTTAATGCTGTTCTTGGAGTTGGAAACGGGCTCTCGTCACTGAGCCCATGACAATCTTCTGCTTTGCCTTGTGTACTTAGGGTGGCAGCGGGGCCATCTGCAACAGAGAGCGTCTCCTCTGGAGGATGAACCCAACCGCCTACAGAATAAGACAGCAGCCTGGCCACCGCGCTGGAGGATGTTTGCATTAATCATCTCCCAGAAGAAGTGGCTCTGGCAGCCTTTGGTTCCTTCCTTAAACTGAAATGGGGTGTTGGTCCACGCAGCATCAGGTTGATCATCTGCTCCTTTGGTGAGTCCATGCAAGTCCAGGGGAGGTGCGCCTTGCAGGTGGTTGCGCAGACGCTGCAGCCTGCTCTGTTCATTCCTTTCTTCAACTTTCCTCCCCATTCCTCCTTGCATCCACCCTTCCCTCCGAGTCTACCCCCTTTCCCCCGGGCAACTCGTTTTTGATAAGCGCTGGCGACGTTGGAGACAGTCCTGCACCATCACCCAACCTCTCCCTCTCCATCAGGCCCCTTCCTCTGCTCTTGCCCCGGTCCCGGGTACCTTTTGCTCTCCCGTGGTAGCAGTGTCCTGGTTCTCCTCGCTCCACCGCCTGCTACAATTCCTCTCCCCGTTACCACTGCAGCTATTTCTTCAGCGGCAACCGCAGCGGCGAGCCCCGGGACCTATCGCAGCATCGCAAGCCATGGTACTTGGTCCCACAAAACCAGAGGGGAACCACAGCGTCTTACTCATTGGCACTGGAGTGATGCTACCCCATTGACTCCTTCCCAGTGGGCAGTGGTTTGGGGAGAGGAGGGAAGAGGTGGCTGTGCTTGTTTCAGGGCAGAGTGCCTGCTCCGGGGGGTTGGTCTCCTCCATGGCCATCAACCCAACATCTTGGGGCCCTCCAAAACCAGCCTGAGCTGCAAGAACCAAGGTGTGGTTAAAGCATCTTTTGCGAGGCAGGGATGAAGGTTTGTTATCAGTGTGGTTCAGGGTAACGCTGGTGGTAAAGCGGCTCTGAAAACTGCAGCGGGGACCTGGGTAGAGCCAACCCAACCAAAGGTCTTTGTGGGTGGTTTGCTGCTTGCTGCATTTTAGTATGTAGACTTGAATCATCAGGTCTTTGAGTCTAAACTATGCTGTTCTGCAGTATACATGAAAAAACTTGCTGGAAGTACAGCTTAAGCACTCTGGGTATTTCAGATACACCCTTGTCCTCATAATACCTCCCCGGGGCAGAGTGGTGTTGATGTCCCCATCACGCAGGCAGTGAACGGAGGCCAGTGGACACAGAGGGATTTACCCAAGGCTGCAGAGGAAGCCTGCAGCAGAAGCACATTGAATCCGCCTCCAGCTCCCACCCTAAGTGGTCTCTAGTCTCCCAGACCGCAGGTTTCCTTTCCAGCTCTTCGGTCCTAACCCCAAACCAGCCTGCAGAGAGCAAGAGGGAATTGCACAAACGCCTCGGCTGCATTTCAGAGAAACCCCTCAAGTATTGCCTGGGTGCCCCCGGGATGCTGGCAAGCCCAAGCCCCGGGCACGGCCTGGAGCCTGTACAAGGGACACCTGGCCCTGCTCAAAGCAGCCAGGGAGGGTAAAACAGAAGCTTTTAAGGATAATTCAGACCCTTCAAAGGACAGTATCGCTTATCAAAGGGCCGCTTTTCCCCAGCAGGATGGGGACACGGCCACCCTGCTGGGCCACACGCTGCACAGCACCTGCAGACAGGCAATAAAGCCGAGCAAGATGCAGCAGGGCGAACTACAGCAAGCAAATGAGCATTGAAAAGAATAATTAAAAACAGGGTTTAACTACATGACAGCTTGGTTGAGACCCTGTTCCTGTATTTGCTTAGCTGAGGGCTATCTTTGTAAGTCCTTGCTACCAGATGTTCCTACATTTGCATGTGGGGTGAAGGGAAGGGATGCTCAGCGGGTCCCAGGGGTGCTGGCTCAGTGCTTGCAGCCGGATGGCGATTGCCACCCAGTGGCTGTGCGCGCCACGCTGCCTTTCCGCCTTGCAAGCTCCCTAAAAATAAAGCGTCACTTCTGCAAGCGCAGATCTTTTGGCAGCTGAAGCTGTTGCTTTTCTCTTCATTAGCGACGGCAAAGCCTGCGGCACAGTCCTTCCGTGCTCGGAGCACTCCTCTTTCACGGCCAGCGTGGTTTGACTATGTATGGGAGATACAAAACAGCTTTTTTTAGCGCAAGTCGCTGCTACTGCTGAGCAGCTGGGTTAGCCGAGCCCAGCACTCAAGCAAACCCTGCTGAGAAAACTTTTCTGATACGCCTTGGTCCGTCTCCTGACCAAGGCACTACCCCAGGCGGGCAGACCCCATCCTCCAAGTCCTCACCATCAGCACAGCAGGGACCTGGGAGAAACATGCCCACATCCCCACCGCCCTTTTTTTCCCCTCGAGCTTGTTCCTCAGCTCAGGTGACGGCAAACAGTAAGTCTGTAGGTAATTTCTAAATCTGTGGCTGCTGCAAGTTTCCATCACAGAGGACGTGGCCAGAGACACCCCAGCCATCAGGGTCCTGCAGGGAATAGGCTTAGATGGCTTTCCAGCTAATCCCTCCCAGGCTAGGACTCATTTTCTGCTCTCACTAACTTTCTGCCCAGAGTGTAAACAGCAAAGCCCCCACAGGAATCACATTCCTCTGCTTAAGCTCTCCTAGTGATCTTCTCCAGCTATATTCCATGCTTTTGCATTAACATGACCCATAGAAGGCAGAGTCAATAAAGAGAATTACTCCTATTGCCTACAGCAGAGCTAGTTATACCCCCAAAGCAAACCTTCTTCTCCTTATTTCCATTACTTACACAGCAAACAAGCCTCACCTTTATATAGACACCACCCCAACATGCTTATTTGACCACAGTCCCTTTCAATTCAGCAGGGCACACCCTGCTATGGCTAATGAGGCTAACTGGGAGCAGGGGGAAAGGAAGTGCTTTTACTGCAGCGTCTTTTTTTTTTTCTTCTGATGCTTCAGTGGTTGGAGCAGGTCATGTACCTTGTAGGCTGTGTAACCTGCGCGCTTGGGTTGTACGTGTTTGCCGGAGGGAGGTGAAAGGGTTGAGCTACTCGGTTGTTCCTTTTTTTCTTATAGCTGCTGCTGGAGCTGTTAGGCCAGCGTGGTCCCTGCATTTGGTTTTAAATGTGTGCTGCATCCCTTGGAAATGCTTGGAGTAGGCTGTTCCTAAGCTAGAGCCGTCTGAGCCTGGGGAGAGCTGTATCAGAGCTAATGGCTGCTAGCAGATTTTCTTTAAGGTTTGCTATTGAGCGTAAATTACCTGATCCCAAAGCTGCAGGGAGATGACTATGTCTTCAGAAACCCTGCCGGTGAGCTTAGCCGATGGCTGGCAGGGGTGGCCCAAGTGCTGAGGGGCAGCGGCTGCTCTTGCTCTGCCTTTGCAGCTGGAGAGGCAGCATCGCTGCTCCCCTTGCCTCTCTGTTTCCTCCTCATCGGGGGCGGGGGACATGAGTGTCCCTCTCCTTTGCTCTGTTCCTTTCCTTGGGGGTTTTCTGCTTAGAAAATCCTATTAGGCTGCTCTACAAGGAGAGAAGTGCCTGTGTTCGCTGATAAATAAAGCTGCGGTGTGTTTGTGTCCCGGCAGCTGGTGGAGCTGGGTGTTGCAGTGAGCTCCCTTCCCTGCTCCGTCACGCAGGTAATGAGAACAGCCCCACGAGGGCTGCTCAGTGACTACCTCAAGGTGCTGTTTCTCAGCGACCTCCTCCTTTACCAAAGCAAACTCTGGAAAATCAACAGGGCTACTTATTTCTTAAGGGGAATTTGGGAGGACCCATGTGCTCTGTGTAGGTTTGTACTGGGTGTTCAGAGCCAGAAGACTCAGTTCTGCTCTAAGCCCCCAGACCAAACCCCAATGTCAGCTGTGCAATACCAGTTCTGGGGGGGGGGCTCTGAGCAAACCTCTGGTTAAGAAGAAATTCTTTTCTTAATCATGCTCCCAAGACACAAGGTTTATCCTAAAACCTCTTCTCAGCTGCCTGCTTGCAGGAATCATCTGGTGCTTTTGCAAGGAAGAAAGCCCAGTGCTGGTTGTTCCAGCACTAATTGCCAGCTAACCCCAGTGCTGGCTGTTCCAGCACTAGTTGCAGACTGGCTCTGAAGCTGCTTTGGCACCTGAAGGCACCACTGCAGAAGGATTTAATACATAAAACCCTGTCCCCTGCAGCAGAGCCGATCCCCTCCTGCAGGAAAGCATTCGTGGGAACTGCTCGGCCACTGCTAAACTTTCTCTCTGCAAAACTTCTTCCCTGTTGCTCCTTCATGTCAGCATTTAGTTTACATTTGGTTCATCTGAAGAAAAAAAAAAAAGTATCAGCCTCCAAACCATTTCCTCTTTCTGCGAGACGCGCTGCTGAGCCAGGAGACAAACACAGCTTGTGGGGTTTGACAAACTCTGTGCATCTCCTTTGGTTTGGGTTTAGTGGGGGAGGGGGGTGGGGGGTGAAATCAGCCTTTCTGTTATATAATAGCCTGGAGCTGCTATAAATACTGCTGTGCTGAAAGCCAGAGCATCGGCGCGGGAGGTAAGAGCCCGTGGGTGCTCGGCTGCGCTGCGGGGGAGCTCTGCCCCGGGCCCTCCTGGGGGGTTGGTGGGGTCAGGGACCTTCCTGCAAACATCTCTTGTGGGCTTGGTTGTCGCAGGGATGTGAATGCCCTTTGGTGGCTCCAGGGGGAGCCCAGGGTAGGACAAATCCCAGGTCCTGTGTCCGCTGCTTGGAGAGATGAAGGTGAGGTTGTAGCAGAGGGAGACTTAGACCAGCCGATAGCTGTCTGCTGGCGTGCCGGGCTATATTGGGACCAAGGCAGGCAGAGACTGGTCTGCGCACACACACATAGCTACAGGTAAACCTCGGTGAAGACCTTCACCTGGAGAAGGGTTAGATCTCACTGGGACCCAACCACGGGAAGCAACCCATGTTTGTTATGAAAGAGAGCTCCTTCATGAAACCTCTGTGCCAAAGCAAACACGCAGCAGTGCTTAAAGCAGAGAGTGAGCGAGTTGTAGCCGAAGCTGGGTGAAGAGAGGCAGAAAAGTGGAGGGAGAAGGTTATGAAGGCATCAAACTCAGCTTGGGTATGTATCTTGGGTCATATCTTCCAAGAAAGGCTGCCAAAAGCTTTTTGGGCACGGTGCTGGCTGAAAACAGGATGGACCAGGGACCTCAGATGATCTTTTCTGACGCCCGCGAGCAGGAAGG
The DNA here is from genome assembly GCF_000699105.1 of Pygoscelis adeliae. Taxonomy (NCBI): domain Eukaryota; kingdom Metazoa; phylum Chordata; class Aves; order Sphenisciformes; family Spheniscidae; genus Pygoscelis; species Pygoscelis adeliae. The sequence continues at coordinate 4,860,740 of NW_008825558.1, read as the reverse complement.
CAGCCTTGCACGTTGTCTGCAAGAGGGTAAGGATGTGGCATCCCAGCCCCATCACTAGAATTTCCTCCTTGCAGGGACAACATCCCACTCCCAATCAACTGCTAGGACCAGTGCCCGCTTGACGCCAGCCCCCACGGTTGCTCCTTCCTCCAGGAGCCATCTGAGCCTGGGATGCAATCCCTGCTGCTCTGCTGGGAGCTGTGGGCAAGGTGCAAGCTCAGTGCAAGCTACATGTAAGCTTGCTAGGTTAGATATGTGCATGATGGCTGCTAACGCAGCACAGGCCTCACAACACCGGCATCCTCAGCCCGATGGGGCAAGACTTGGGATACGAGAAGTGGAGAAGAGAAGGGGTTGAGGTGGGGAGAGCCCCGAAGGCTGACTGGGCTCTCCAAGGGGAGGGTTTGGGGCAGGGTTGGAGCTGGGGAGCTCCTCTCTGCCCATGGCAGGGAGATAACTTCATGAGGCTAAAACTAGCTTCCCAAAACCCCCAGAGGTCACACGGGAAAGCTGCGGCGGGAGGAAGTGAGCGTGGTCATGGCTTCGCATCAGAAGTCCTGGCCCATCGTCTCTCCCTGGGGACACGGCTCCTGCAGACTCCGATGCTCCAGGGGCTGGGATGCCAACCGGTTCAAGGAGCCGATCCTGCCAAAAATAACCTTTCCGAAAAGATCAATGACTGTCTTTTTGGCTGGGTCAGCTCCCGAGGGTGGCTAAGAGCAGGCACAGGGTGGGAAAGTGCTGCAGAAGGGCTCTGCAGCCCAAATTCAACTGAAAAGCCTTAAACTGCCACGAAACTGCATCTGAAGAAGCCAGCTTTCCTCTTTCGCTGAGTTTTGCTCCAAAAACCACTTCTAGGTCCGTACCTAGAGCTGGGTAGAGACCAGCCGTCTTTAGGTGGGAAGGCAAGGGGCTACACACAGGCACGGAGCAAGCCCTGCTTTGGGTTACCTGCTCGAGTTCCTCCTGCAACAAATCTCCTGCTTTTAGACCCCAAATTAAACTGGACCTTCATTCAGAGAGAAAAATCCCTTTACAGCTGTAAGACTTTGAATCTGAATTCCCCTTTGAATTTTCCGAGTCGTTTATATTAAGCAGTGCTTGTAACAGATGGATGCTTAAACATGGTGATTTAAGCGAATATTGTGTTAGAATGCCTTGGGAGCCAGAAAACACAGTTTCTATGGGAGTTCCTTGTCGAGATTAAATCATATTTTCCCATTTATTGTTGCCAATTAGCGGCGCGATATTTAGGATGCTAAATACGCACCGAGCGATACGTTTTTGGCAACCACCAAGTTTGCGGGAAGGAGCAGCAAGGCGAGAGGAGCTCTGCTGTGCTGTTTGCCTGGAGTTAAGCTTTGAGTCATCTCCTGTCTCGTTAGATAAATAGCTGCCACGAAATAAGGTCAGCTCCTACCAACCTCGCTCAGGGCTGCGCTAATTCAGCTATTTCTGCACTCTTTTGGGAGAGCGCCGAGCGTATTTTAGCGCCTCAGTTTTTCAGCAAGACGCAGCCACCGAAGCCCGTGGAGCACATGGGGAGCTGTTTGGAGGCACTGGGCATCGCAAACGGGCCCCCCGAATTAGCAGCCCATGCTGGGAGGGATTTTGCACAGACCTCAGCTGGAGGAGATGCTGCCCTGGCAGCTGAGCAGCAAAAATGTCTGAGTGCTAACAAGAAAGCAGAAACTCAGCTTTTTCCTCTAAATCAGCCTAAAGAAGGCACTCTGGGGTTTCAAAATCTAACTTTTTCTCAAACTTCCTTAAAAATTTAACTTACTCCTTCAT
>NW_008825558.1:4858134-4858930 GCF_000699105.1 Pygoscelis adeliae | reverse complement strand
AGGAGAGAGAGGAAGTGGAACCATCTACCCATATTGATTTTTAAAGTATTTGTTTTTATTCCAGACTATTTTACAAAGCTTCAGAAAAAAACAGTATTTAGATGCAAAGCTGAACGGTTAAGAAAGGGCTTTCGGGTCAGGTCTTTGTAACTCTTTATACTCTATCCCTCTGGCTGGTCTATCTGTCTATCATATAATCGTTAAATGGCTATCTAACAAGCTGCCTAGTCTAGCAGGTATTTTTCTAAATACCTTAATACAGCGATTATACTGTCCTTTTAAAATTGTTCCCTTGGTTTTGAAAACCTGTTAAGAATGGTGGCATTTATATTTCATTTCTAGGTATAACTACACTGTATTTTGTATATTCATGCCTCTTTACATAAAACCTGCACGTGAATAATACTCTTCACAAGCATATGAAGCTTTTAAAACATTAACGTCCCAGCTAAACCCCTTCCCAAATCAAATTGATTTGGAGAAGAAATGAAGGCAAAAGCCTGAATTCTCCGCTTTTCTGCATGTGCTACCCTGTTTAAACAGCCAGTTGCACACTTCTCAGCTGCTCCACAGTTACCTTTTCCTACGGAAAGTCCCGATGCAGTGGGAAGATGCATTTATCAATGCTATTCCTCTGTTCCCACCTGCCCTGGCTTGCTATTAGCAACGGGACTTGCAGTTTTACCGCCCGGTTGTAATGGGTGCATCGCTTTATAACAAATTTAGGAGAGCCGCTGCTTCCTGTGCTGGTATAAACCAGTTCTGAGCAACGGTTAGCGTGCCCTCGATCTCAAAG
>NW_008825558.1:4853028-4858102 GCF_000699105.1 Pygoscelis adeliae | reverse complement strand
TGATTCCCAGTGATTTTTCTCTGAGCAGTAAGAGAATGGAAGGAAACAGTGGTATGAGATCGGACCGAGACGGGACTCGGCTAAACCTGGATTTCTCCGCGGAGGGTCTGCAGCAGCCGGAGGAAGGTCCCTGGGTGAGCAATGCCGGCATGTGCCGGCCTTTGGGGATGGGGGAGTTAACCTGGGAGGGAGACTCGAGGCAGATTTGGGGAGGCAACGGCAGCTGAGCACCACTACCCAAAATAGCGCCAGACCAAGGCCAGCTCTCCTTTAGACTGTACACGGCTCATGCCAGAGCCTCTCTCTATCCCGGTAAGCGCCAGGGAGATTCAGATCCGGGCTGATCCGAGGCAGCTCCAAGGGAAATGCCTTGCAGAGGGATGGTAGCACAGACTCTCCCAAGCCTGCTTCATGTCCTCTCTCCAGGCGGCCTGGAAAGCTCCGGCTGCCCAGAGAGATCCTCGTCCGGCTTCTCTTGGAGACTGCCTCCCTCTAGTGAGAGCGAGAGCGAGCCACACGCCGGGCCCCAGCCTTCCTCCCGGGTGCTGTGCTGCGTGCGGCTCGGGTGCTGTGCTGCAGGCATCGAGGGTGCTGCAGGCATCGAGGGTGCTGCATGTATCTTGCGTGCTGCGTGTGTTACGGGTGCTGTGCTGCACACATTGAGGGTGCTGACGTACACGTGTCGAGTGTGCCGCATGCATTGAGGGTGCTGGCATGTCTCGGATGCGGTGTTGCATGCATCTTGGGTGCTGCGCGTCTGTGTCTCGGATGCTGTGCTGCATGCATTGAGAGTGCTGCACTACATTTGCCAAGGGCGCTGCGTTCATCTTGGGTGCTGTGTGTGTCTTGGATACTGTGCTGCACACGTTGAGGGTGCTGCGTGTGTCTCGGGTGCCGTGCTGCACACATCGAGGGTGCTGCATGCATCTCGGGTGCTGTACATCTGTGTCTCAGATGCTGTGCTGCACGCATCGAGGGTGCCGTGCATGTGTCTCGGGTGCATGTCTTGAAAATTGCATAAGCCTCAAGTGCTGTGCGTGCCATGGGTGCCAGACTAACTGGAGCCCCTGAGCTGAGTGTATGGCAGCTTCATGCTGTAATGATGCTGCCCGGGGAGCAGTGGCGATGCCCGAGACAGGCGGGCAGAGTGGTGCAGGCAATTCCTGACCTGGCACGACATCTGCAAGTACACAGATGAATGGGCAGCTGTGAACCAGCAGCCTGAATTTATACTGAATTTGTGCTTTGCGTCGAGTGGCTGCTGTGTTTTTAATCTAATCCTGGAGCCCCCAGGCAGGATTTGTTGTGCTGCTGGATTTTTCATTTGCCAGCAAGGGTATGATTTCATCAAACGAGCTGTGTAATTTCACCGTATCCTCAAGGGCTTGCCTGCAGCTTAGGTCCTCCAGGCTGCCCTTAGCAACCGGCGCAGGCAAAACAGAGCTACACCACCAAAGGGTGCTTCCTACCCGCGAGAGCATCTCCCCGCAGCGACAGGCAGGGCACGGGCAGCGCGTGAGCATGTCGCACTCCTGGTCCTTGCCCTCTCCCTTGGTACAGCAGAGCCTCTGCTGCTGGCACAGCCGTAGCCGTTGGCTCCAAAGGATTTGGATGCCATCCTAAATCGGTAGCAGGCGGCAGCTCTCGCTGGGGGACGTGGAGGAAAAAAATGCTGTGAGCTGCGTGGCTGGAGGCAAGCAGGGCAGCCAGCTACAAGCATCCTCAGCTTGTACGGGCTGACCTGCAGGCTCTTGACCCTGCTGTGCGGGTGGGTGGAGGGGGGAATATTTATTGCCCCAGCAGCCAGGATCGTGGTTCATGCTTTTTCCAGCCAGAGGAGTTAAGGCTGCTGCAGAGCTCTCGGGGAGGTGCATTGCACGCAGAGCTGGGAGGGAGAGAGGGAAAACAAGATCAGCAACTCCCTCGCTCATCCTTGCAAAGAGGTTAACTCCCTTCCCACACAACCGGCGACCCTCAGGCAGCCAGCGTGCCGCGAATCACGCCGGCGGCGGGGGGCTCGGTCGGGAGCTGCAGCGGGGTCAGTGCCGCTGACATGCAAGCTGCAAATCTTCAGCTGGGGAACATATGCAAGCGCGGCAAGCGAGAGCAGCGAGGGGGGGGGTTCTTTCCAAGCCCTTCTGCCTTGGCAGCTGATGGGGTTTCAAAAGGGAAATGTTGTTTTTGATGCCTGAAGTGAAAGGTGGCAAGTTTATGTCGGGGATGAGCATGGCAGAGGCTGGCAGCTGCAAAGGGTTCCCGAGCGATAGAGAAGCGAGAGATCACCCACGGGCAAGAAATCTGGGGAACAGCAGCAGATTGCGGTGTCTGTTTTGATCATGCTTAGAGAATGAGCAGGATTTATTGCATGGAAGGCAAAAAATAAATGAGCTGAGTGTGCTAGAAAAATGGGGTCTGGAGAGAAGTACATGCCAAGCAGTAATGTTGCAGGGTATATGTGTGTAATTTGGTCAGTTAGTGAGAAAATCAATATTGTGGGCCAAGACCACAACGCAGCTTTGTTCTTTTCTGGATTTTGAGGCATGAGATGCTCTCCCCCTCCCTCCAGATTTGGGCCTATGTCTGGTTTGCTTCTGCCCTGTGTTGATAAAGGTTGAATGTCGATGCTTTTGGGGCTACCAGTTAAGCAGAAGAGCTCACAGGCACTGGGGCCAAATTGGTTTTCCTTAAGGAGACCTGCTTGGAAGTCACCAGCGCAGGCACTTCTGGCTCCGCCGGGGCACAGGAGCCAGCCTGCCTTGATTTCTGGGTGTGCCCCACCAAAAAGATGCATTAATAATAACCACACCCACATCCCAGGGGCAGGTTTCCCTTCCCAGCCCACCTCTCCCTGCTCATCTGCTCCCCAGGCCACCTCCCAGCCCTGAGACGGGATCAACCAGGGCTTTGATTTCAAAGCCTGCTTTTTTTTTTTTTTTCCCTCCTCTTTTCCTTCTTGTTTTACTTCGCCCTCCTGCTAAATTTCCTCCCTCCTTGAAGATACATATCTCCCCCCCACCCCAGCTCTTGGGCTTTTATATAGCACCTATTAGCCTGCTACCCATGTGTCGACGAGGGGGAGCACAGATGTGCTGCAGCTCCCAGCCTCCCGCTGACCTCCCCCCCCCAAAATCCCCCAGGACTCGAGAGGTCTGGAAAGCCGACAGCTCCAGTTCCCCCGGGTGCCATATAACAGCAAGGGGGCTGTTTCCACCAAAGGGTCCCTGACACACAGCCCAGCCCATACATCAGCTGGGGGACTTTGATTCAGATAGCGATCTGCACAGGGCTCGCCTTCAATTAAGGGCGAGGGATGGGGTTTATGACTCCAGTTTCCCCCAGACGATTGCCCGTCGGCATCAGAGGGAATGGCATCGGCTCTTATCGGGACCCGCAGCAGCGGTACGGAGTAATGGGGTCTTCTCCTTGGGGGGGGAAATGAGGGGTGCAGGGAAATGGGGGCAGGTCTTTCTTTCTTCTTCTCTCCAAGAAAATGACTGGTGGTAATTGAGCCTGACCCACTCCTAGACCAAGAGCGGAGATTCCCTGTGACTTTTTTTCATTAAAATGGAGATAGTTGGGGAAATAGGAGTGGAAGAAAATGTCGTGTAAAGGTTGTATTTGAACATACAGTACTCCTCCTATCCTCCCTCCCCTGCCCTCGGACCGGACAGACCCCAGCAGCCGTGTCCAGTGCCTGTGCTTTTGTACGTGGGGTAAAATTGGGGTAGGGGATGAATGGGGAGAAATTGGCCATTTTCTGAGAAAAGGCAGCGTTATGCCACACAGAAGTGCAAATATCTGCAGTACTATTCTGTACACTGGATATGAACTGCATCTCCTGAAGGATTAATGGTGTTGGAGGCAGGGAGCCTCTGTTCGCGATATAGTGTCCACTGCCTTGCCTGAAGGTGCTCCCCTAGTGCCAAGGCTAGCTTCAGCCCTGGAGCTGGTTTTTGGGGTACGCATCCAAAAATGCACCCCCAGCACAGGGGCTGTTTGCATCTAAACCCCTGCTGCACACCCAGACCCATCTGGGTGCATTAGGTATGGGCTTGGTTGCATTTTGGGTTGCTTGCTTTCTTCCCACTGGGAATAAATCTTCAGCCAAACCTGTGAGAAGCTTTATAGGGGGGTGTAACCCCAACTTTCTGGGATCAGAGATGCCCTGGTGCAGCTCAGGGAGCATCTCCAGGTATGGGGCTGAGCAGCTGCAAATCCCATTGCAAAGCCCTGTTGCGGGAGCCGCTGCTCATCCCTACGAGCAGCACTGAGCCCTCCTCTGTCGAGTGGTAGCCAGCCGTGTTCCCAAACAGTATCTGCTGTTATTGCATTCATTACAGTAATCTAATGGGAAATGTAAACAGGAAAGCTCCGGGGGGAGATAAGGGGTGCAGGGACGCGAGGCAGGGGCTGACAAGCTCCCTCTGGCGCGAGGAATGGAGTTCAGAGGAAAGTTCACTTTTCAGCTAGCGGCTGGCTGCCGCTCAAAGGCGTTAATTAGGGTGGCCAGATAGCAATCGGGACACTGTCCCCAGCCGTTTCCCCTTTCGGTGACAATCGCATTCCTGGGGCTTGAAGTTCAGCTGCAGAGACCTAACGCCTTCGGTGCATGAGGGGGCCGGGGCACTGTGTTGCTGTGCAAAAGATTATTCTTTTTTTTTAATCAGCCGGGTTTTAATCCCACCCGAGCTGAGCAGCTTTGCTCTGCTGCCAGCCGGCCGAGGAAAGGCGGAGGTGGGTGGAAATGGCTCTTCCCTGGGACTTTCTCAGTGCAAGGCATCAGAGATGGATGCACTGGATGGGCAGGACCAGGGAACTCTCTGTTGGGGCTTTAAACCTCTCACCCCTGCTTCATCCAGAGCAGAAACCAGCCCGCGGAGCTGCACTTTTCCTGGCTGCATCGATGTGCTGGAAGTGCCTGGGTGAAGCAGGGTTTCCCGTGTGCCGCACGGGGCCCCGCAGGTGCCCGCGTCCTGGCCCAGGGCTGTCTGCTCTTCAGCCCTTGCCCCGCTCCTGTCAGCCCCACCAGCGCTTACGAGCATCTTCTGGTTCCGCCTCTTGAGTTTGGATCCAG
>NW_008825558.1:4848007-4852982 GCF_000699105.1 Pygoscelis adeliae | reverse complement strand
CTTGGCTGGGGAAGGAAACAGAATGGTGATAAAGAAGCTCCTTCTCCATTTATTCCACCTTCCCCTTTTATTTTATTCCCCTTTAATTCTTGTTTTCGTGTCCACAGATTGGTTTCTTTGGCACTTCCGCACTTTGAGACTCCAGCTCCCCCTCCTGCCCCACTGCCCTTGCAAACGCTGTGCCTGAGGGAGGGGTGTGCTGTAGGGGCCTTATTTTTATATTTGGAACAACAGCATGCACGACCATTGAGCATCTGAAAAAACCCTTTCTTAGAAGTTATTTTCCCAGCATGGCAGAGATTTCCAAGCTCTGGTCCTGCCTGGAAAGCGGGAGCTGCGTGCAGCGAAGCTGGAGGACCCCAGGAGCATCTTCTCCAAGGGGAAGGTGTGAAGGCAGGCACCCAGCTCACGGTCGGGAGCTCCTGATGCTGCAGTAACCCCTGTGCGTTGCTGGGGATGCTTTGACCCTATAGCCATAGGGTGTTTCAGGGCAGGGTCCCCAGGACCTGCACCTCCCCGGGGTGCTGGGGCCAGGCGGTGCTGCTGAGCTCCCTGGCACTCATGTATTAACTCACCTCTCAGCATAGATCGTTCTTGGCCGTTTCAAAACTGGGAGGAGGCAGATCCCAGTTTCCACCCCTGAGACCTTTCTGTTCTCCTGGATTTTTTCCTCTTGGCCAAATCAGAAGGAAACCCAGGTTTTGTTTTGATCTGAGCTCATTTCTCAGCGATGAGATTTTTTTTCTTCCCTGGCTGCGTTTAGTCTGGGTAGGTGTGTGGGGGGGGAAAGGAGGCAGATGAAATTACTGTTTATGTCACCTCCTTTGGCATTAAAGCAGCAAGTGGGGAATGTTCAAGCTGCCAAAGCCATTTATTTTTATTAAATCCAGTTTCCACAATAAGAAACACTCTCCATCACACTCCTCACTCCTGCTGCCGGATGCTCCCAGCTCATTGCATGCAGCACCCAGGAGGCTCTGGCCCGTAAAGAGAAGGAACCTGCAACAAAAGTCCTTCCAAAATACCTGTGGCTGGAAGCTGACGACCAGAAACGCAGCAAAACCTGGCGCAGATGCAGAGAAATCTTTCGTGTACCTTTGCATTCAGCTTGCACCAAATCCTTGTTGAGTGGATTTGCGCTACGAGCTTGTGATGGGGGCAAGGAACTGTTGGGCTTGGGAAGCCACGTTGGTGCCCATGTGCTTGCCCCAGGGTTCCTGCTTGGGTCTGCATGAGCGGGCCTGGCTGCCCTGCGGCTCTGCTTCCCTGTTCTCGCTCCGGGAACGATGACCTGAAAATGAACCAGGGCAAATCGCGGTGTTGCTCGGGGCATCGGCCAGAAAATGGGACCAGCCCGAGAGGGAGCGAGCCCCAGCTTGTTGGCGCTTATTGGACATGCTGTGATCCCAGTTTTAGCTGAAGGAAGAGAAACCCAGTGAACAGGTGACCCCCCCCCAGAAGATGGTATCAGCTCTGCTACTCCTGGGGCCTCACTTAGTCCTTAATTTTCTGTGATGAGTTCAAGGGGAGGCGTTCTCAACACGGACGGATGGGTGGGAGGAGGAAGATGTGGGACAGTGCTGGTGGGGGCGGTTTCTTCTACTTACTGCAGAGTCGTCTTTGCTGAGCTGCTGGCTAAACCCCCCTAAGTTTGGGGTTTACCAAAACTGCTGTGTGGGCACACAAAAGATGCCACAAAGGCAAGAAAAGTGCAGTACCACCACCCAATTTTCTCAGCTTGGGTGAAAATCCCCTCTCCTCGCAAACCTTGGCTTATTTTTTTCGCAGCCCCTCCACCAGAAGCATCCGGGAGCCGGGCGGCGATGGGTGCAGGCTCATAGGTGGAGCTGGAAACCCTCCACAGGTGAAACGTCCCCACTGCCCGTGTGCGTGAGTGACTTGAGTGAGGTGTCATTTTGCAGAGGTTGCATGCCAGGCCGGTGATGGAGAGCCTGCCAAGATAAATGGCCATGCCTCCTACAAAGAAAAGAATTTCTTCTGAGTGGCCAAGCAGAAGGTAGACTTGCTCCGGGGCAGGTCTCGCTTTCGCAGAAATGTTTTGGGGAGGGGAAAGGAAAAATGACAGAGCGGGCTTTGTGAGATGCTGCAGTGCTGCAGGCACTCAATCCAAAAGTGTGGGGGCCGGGGATGGCACGCTGGATCTGCTCCAAAAGGCAGCTTTGCTATTGAAAGGAAATATATATACACGCATGCATATAAGCGTATATATTATGAGTGTCTATGTGTATAACGAAGAGGTGTGGTTATGTTTCGTTTCTCCAGAATTTGGCAAAATAGGCCAGGGTTGAGAATGAGACTCCAAGAATGCATATTTGCAAATGAGCTTTTATTTTGCCTTAGGGAGTGGAGGTTTGCTGGGGCTCAGTGAAGATGCGTGAGCCGAGGCCGAAGGGCTGCAGGCTCGTGCAGCGTTGTGCCATCGGGTCCTGGCTTGCCGGAGCAACCTCCTGCCTCCTTCCCAGACTTCACCTCGTGGGGCAGCCCCCCATGTTATGTTACATGTGGTGGTGGTCCCACTGGCTTAGCATCACCACCCCATCCCACCCCAGTAATCGTATCATCAGAGCAAATAAATGAAAGCAGAGCCCGTAGCATGGGTGTAATCAGACCAGCTCAGCAGGGCTCTGCTCGAGGGTGAAGAGCAACCCTTGATGATTAAAATTAGTGGGAGCATAATCAAAACGTCTATAGTCCTGGCTCTGGCTTTCCTACCTGCCCAGAAGACAGGTTATTTATTTGAATAGGAGCTCTTGCAACTGGAGATTTCTTGTAACTGATACTTAGGATTTTGGGAGGGAGAGTTAAATGCGGAGAAGAAATGGTTGGAAATGGGCTGTGCACTCTCTGGGGGAAATGAGTCACGCTCGGAGGCAAAAGCCCCTTCCCTGGGGTCTGCCAATGCCCCCGGCATCTCTCGTAGATCCTTGTTACAACCTCCCTTGGTTTGAAAACCAAGCAAGTGTCATGACTGGAGTGGATTATAATTTGGTGCCTTTGTCAGAGGAAATTATTTTGCTCAAACCAAGATAAATTTAGATTTTTATTCTCAGCCATTTTTCGTTGCAGGCAGGGTTTGTTTCTCTTTCTGAGGATGTCTTTGTCTTTCCATTTGGAGAAAAAAAATCCCCCTGATACTCTCAGCAAAAATTTTTCCTCTTGCTGCCCCCCACCCCGCATTGCAGAAATCCTGTGCATCTCTTGTCAAAGTCTAAATTCAATTAATTTTATGGATTTTAAAGATGTTGGAGGTGGTGTGAGACTCTGCTCCTCTCCCTGCCTTTTGTGGACGTCCACAGCGCCTCTGCTGCTAAGCCTGTTGCTTTGACTTCATCTGGATTTATATTGGTGTCATTGAGAGCATAACGCGGCTCTGAACCTCTTTGAACTCTGTTGTCTAGAGGACAAGGAAAGCGTGTAAACCCAGCTATTAAAAAGCCTCTCTTCTAGTGCTGGTCAATTTAAAATACATCTGGAACAATAAAAGGAGTGACCGTGCCAGCGCCGCGCTCGCTGAGCCATCACCCCATCGTCCTGCCGGCCGCGGAGCTCGCTGCTGCCTCTGCCCTGTTTTCCTTGCTTTCAAGTTGTCGTCTTTATAACGAGAGAAAAGCGACGCGTCTGCCAGTCTGCTCTGAAATGCAAGGTTCCCAGAAGGTGGATTTGTGAATGGCTGGCTGGTCATTATGTGCCTCGGGGCCATCATTTTCTTTTTTTCCACGCCAGCTGAGGGAGGAAGTTTGCAGGATGTTATCAGCATCCTGTTGCTGTGACCTGCTGAGCAATAGCATGTAAATATGTCTCCCCTTCACCACACCCCGGTGTCAACCTTTTGGCTCCTGTCTGCTGGCCATGTTCTGCAAGATTAATGTGTTTTTCAACTGTGGACAGGACCATATAGCTAAAAGGGATGGATTTTTATTTTTTCTTGGGCGTCTTTTACCAATTTCCCAATGTTCAGTGCTATAGAGCATTTCTGGCAGCGTTTCTGGTGTGTGCTAATGGGAGCACTTCTGGCACAGTGCAGGCATCTCGCTGTGGGACATCCAGCAAACACAGTCAAGGTGTCTGATGTGTCCACGCTTTTCAAGGAAGTTGGGGAGGGATTTTGGCTTTCTGGTTAGTCACTGATTGGAGAGCACCAGCAAAAAAAAACCCAACACAAAACCCCGACAACCCCCCCCTACAAAGCAACAAAAGAGAATAAAACCAGGAATTATTCTCTTTGTCTTGAGTGAGGACAAATGTTTGCTTTTTAGCTATTTGAGGAGTTTTCTCCAGAGCAGTCAGTAATGCACAGCCTGGTCAGTCCATATGCCGTGTTTTCACCAGCAGTCATGATATTGGCCATTATCCACCTAATTCCGTGTTCCCCGTCACTGGAGCTGGCCAGGCAGAGCAGCTCTCCATTGGAAATAGCATCGCCGCAATCGAATCCTTTGCAGGAAATGCCTTCGTTTCACTGAAAAATGTTGAGAGAAGAATATGAAAGAGAGACCCGTTTGAGCCTTCTCATTTCATATTGATGTTCGTGTAATTCTATAATCACACGGTACCTCTAATATTAGCGTAATATTTCAATTGCCCTGGAACAAAACATTCCAATGGTTCCAAATATGTATTTATATTTAGGCATTCTTGTTCCAAGGGCAAAAAGAGAAGAAAGTGAAGTGCCAACTGTTCAGACTGCCTCAGGGCGAAAACAAACTCAGAAACTCCTCTCAGAAGGTGTTTTTTTGTTCTTTCCACATCCCATACCCCAGCCCATCCCTCCACATTGCTGGCCTCGGAGCATCATCATCAAAGGGTTGGACCCACAACCTTGGTTCTCCTCCAGGAGCATCCCATGAAGATGTGTAGCCCCTGGGTTTGGACAGCCTGGGCTTGGAAAGATGAGAGAAATTGTCCTCGTGCAGCATTGGTGTCCAGGATTGACTCAACCCTCCCACCCCCCCAC
>NW_008825558.1:4847694-4847990 GCF_000699105.1 Pygoscelis adeliae | reverse complement strand
CCCCACCCCTTCCAGATCTGGTACTCAATTTGAGTGGGGTTTAATGGAAGGATGGAGATTTTGGAGACCAGAGGTTCTTGTGCGTTGTTGAAAGTGGGTGAGTGGGTAGAGAAGAGCATCATCTTTACCTCCTGCGCAGGGAGCTGGACTGGGCACAACCTCCATGAGATACCAGAGACCCTGCAGGCAAAGGAGGAGTGCGAACAGCCCAGCGTGGAAAAGACTTTGCCCAAAATCTGGATCGTACTAGCCACCAGAGAAGCCAACCGTGAGACTGAAAGTCACGGGGAGCCATG
>NW_008825558.1:4846500-4847615 GCF_000699105.1 Pygoscelis adeliae | reverse complement strand
TGAGATAGTTGAAGGCTAGGACGGTATCAGGGGCAGGTATCATCTGATTGTCCTATTCCCTGCTTTGTTGGAGACAATATTGGTCTATACGGTCTCATCCTTCCAGCTTCTGCCGTTTTGGGGTTTTCTACTTGCTGGACCCTGCTGCCCCATAAAAGCCAGGTGGCCCTGGCAGAGAGGCAGAACTTCAAGCAATTGGGTGGATGCCACCACTGAAAATTTGGCCGCTCAGTAGTGCCTTGTCTCATGATGCTCCTGGGACTCCTTCCCGCGGCTTCTCCGTGTCCGTGGGTCTTGCCGCAGCTGCCCTGCCCAGGCTTCCCCATGTCCTCTCCCCGATCTCAGGCTCCCGGCTCTGCTCCTCTCCCCCGGCAGCTGCCCACTCATTGAGAAATTACTCCCCAAGGCTGCTTGGGAATACAAACAAGCATGCAACAGAAACAATAAATTACACCGACTGTCGCGGGTCCTGCCAGGAGTTGCAATAGCCGAGGCCAGTTCAAACGGTATTAATTCAACATGCTGACAGAGAAGCCGCTGGAGTTATTGTTATCACGGTGCCTTGACGGGGCCGTTACCTCCATGCCAGCTGTTGGGGTGACGCGGTGCGTTTAAGGATACTTCCTCGGGAGGGATTTGTTGTTGTCCCTCCTCACCCGCAGGTTTGCTTTGCAAAAGCAAAACTGCTGGGGACGTGGGCGAGGCTTGCGGAGCAGCACTGAAAATGAGGTCCTGCTATCCTGGCTCCCAGCTATTGGGAGCCTCATGGGACCGGCTGAGACCTCCAAGGAGTGATGGTCACCAAGCAAGGCGTATCAGCCAGCCTCCTCTGTGCTGGCTTGGGGTTTAGGCTTTTTACCCTTTGTATGTGCTCAGCGTGCGCTCGTGGGACAGAGCTGAGGTCTGGGTGGTGGGTGCATCAAGGGCTGGAGGCTCTGATGTGGTTGAGGCCAAGAAGAACAACTGGAGCCACTCTTGGCCCCTGGAGAAGCCAACATCAGCCTTTATCATCCCAAGGATGCTTGGTGATGCGCCAGCTGGATGCCCCGAGGTTGTGACATTGTTTGTCCAGGGCCCTTCCTATTCCCAACAGAACAAGCTGGTATTTGTTGTAG
>NW_008825558.1:4840081-4846455 GCF_000699105.1 Pygoscelis adeliae | reverse complement strand
GTCCTGGGTGAGCTGATCCTCTCTTCGGGCTCTTCAGGGAAAGGACAATTCTAACCCCCTTTCCATTCAGCGGCTTATTTTTCACCAGCTCGACGGTAAAGCTGCCTTGGCTGGTCCTTGCTGCCAGTGAGCGGGTCGGTGATGGCTATGCAGCCCTTTGCAGGAGCTGCCAAGTAACGTCAGCTGTCCCTTTGCACCCTGCGCCTGGGGGATAGTAAATCTGTAGGCAAACATTAGGCCTTCCTGAAAAGCCTGACATTGCGGGGAGAAAATAAAAAGCTGGAGGATTTTATTATCTTTCTCCTTATTGTCTTTTTTATTGCCTTTTGGAGTCACCCTGGAGAGCAATCTGCATCCCACATCACGGCCCTGCCAGACTTCCTCTGCTGTCGCTGTGACCTAAGAAATACAGGCCAATGCCTTCCTCTGCTCAGAGCATTAACGAACCTGGTCCCTCGTTAGAGCCCTAAACTCAATGGAGCCTTTTTTTCTGCGTGGTCTGGGGCTACAGCGGGTCTCCCGGGGCTTTTCCCCCCAAACCATCATCCCTTCTCCTTGCAAATGGGGGCGAGAAGCTGCACTTGCATTTGGGAGGTGGAGAGGTTGCAGGTTCCTTGTCTGCAGGGCTGGTGCCGCGGTGGGAAGTCTCTGAAATCCCCCGATAATTCAGGGCTGGCTCCGAGGGCGGTCTGCGCGGGGGAGAGGCTTGGCATCTGGCAGGAACCCGGAGAGATGCTTCTTGCAGGGAAACTATGTTCTCTGCTAATTCGTTAAGCACTTATCTCCTGCTCCTACTCTTAAGGAAGACAGAGTTGGAGCGGAGGAGGTACGGGGCGGACCAGGTGGCCAGTTGCAATATGCATATATCCTTTAAAGAGAAGGTATAAGTGAGACACCGTTGCTGAGGTCAGCGTGAGATTATAGGGACTCCTTTTTGCCCTTATCTCTCCGAAGTATGCAGCTCGGCCTCTGCTTTCCTGGGAAACCAGGCGTCGAATAAAAAATGTGTATCGACAAACTGGGGTAAATGCGCTGACACTAACGTTCTCTTGCAGCAACGTGCCCGGCTGCATCCCGAGCTGGAGGCTGGCCTCATCCGTTAACGCCAAGCCCTGGAGGTACTTGATGCCTTATTCCAACGTCGCTGTAGTCGCTGGGGTTTTGCAGCAAGAAGCGATGCTCCGTCGTGTGGTTAGGGAACTGCTGAACATCAGATGCGGTGGTGGTAACTTCTAGGGTACATCCATAATGTAATTTCTTGGTGTTGACCGAGGTTTGGCTTGGATGTATTGTTTGGATTTTCCCTATAGCAACTGAAGAAATCTTTTAAGGAAAAAAAAATCATTGCAATTTCCTCCCAATTTCTGCTTGCTCCCGGCCCCTCATTCTTGCTATCCCTTCCAAGAAAGCAGGGGATTTTCAGTCTAAAAGGAAGGAAGGGTAACCTGCAACCAGCAGGTCATCACCCGGCGAAGGCTTGCAAACCTGGAGGAAACGTGTACCCAACCAGCTCGTATTTCAACAGCTGGGCTCTGTGCGGGTAGCCAACATAGGATGTGTGTTTGCAGAGTCTGACCTTTCTCTCCCAACAGTGACTAAGGTCCAGCTTCCTTTCCTATGTATCTTCTCCCTTTGGCAGCAGCTCTGATATAAATTCACTAATAGCATGCTTACGCACCTGCTTCTGGGGGTGGAGTTCTGGAGTCCAGAAATGAGCTCTGTTTTGCCAGGACATTTTTCTGAGAAACTTTTTCTGGCCAAAAAAAAAAAAAAATTATCGACTAGATTTTCTTTCTCTATTTGCTTCAAAGCATGAGGCGTCGGGTTAGCTTCCTCAAAACCTTGAAAAATTCTGCGTAAAATGGAAACACTCTCCCAAAGCATTCAGTCAACATGCTTCTTATCCATCCCTATGAATGTTGGGTTTGAGGGGCTGCTTTCGTGCAGGTTGCAGCCACCGAGGAACTATTTCCCTGCGGGAGCCTTGGCTGCACCTTTCTGCTGGAGAACAGCGGTCCCTTCGTACCGGAGCGTTCGCAGCACGGTTGGACCTTCGTGCTCATCAGCTCCTGGCTCGCCATGCTGCTCCGTGCTGCAGCTGGGCTGCTCCGTGCTCCTTCTACATCCAACGACATTCCCATCCTACTTCCAAGGCCACCATTTTGGCTGACGCTCAGGACCAAACCAGGGATTTCCAGAAACAAAAGCTGCAACATGAATATTTTTTTTTGCTCTGTTTTTTTTTTTTTCTTCCGCCCCCCCCCGGTGTGTGTGTGGACCCTCTGAAAACCGGTTGGCCTGATTCTGCGCAGCCTGGCAGTGCTCAGCTGAGATATTCCAGCTTCCTTCTGATCCTTCTGGGAAAAGTTAGAGAAGGTCCAGGTTCCTCATGGATGCAAATGGTGTCTTCTTGCACCTTGGGTAAGGGAAATGGGGGAGACTCAATAGGTGTGCAGTTAAATGGAGCTTAAAAAACCCAACAACATATTTTTTTATATTTTCAGATGACTCCTGAAGTTGGGGCTTCAAGGGAAATGGCAAGTGAAATATCTACAGGCTGTGAGCAGACCCTGGTCTGAGATCAGCGGGGCAGGACCCTGGTGTAAATACGAAGGGATTCTCTGTTAAGCCTGATCTATACCAACCTTGGCTTTTCCCCTTGGCAAGCATCTGAGACAGGGTCTCATGAGCGTACCGCGCTGTCAGGAGTGGTTGTGGTCATATCCCAATTTCACTTGCCTTTGCACATCTCCCCCCAAAACCTAGGGAATTTCTTTGAGTTTGGAAAAAAAATACACCCCCCCCAGATTTTCTCCCCAAACTTGAACGTGAGCATTGCAATACCTGCCTTGGAATTTCCAAAGTGCAATACCACTCTCTGGCTGCAAAGAGCCTTTTCCGTCACCCTCCAAAGGGTCCGAAGCGGAGTCAGCACTTGGAAAAATCTCCAGGAGGGGGGTTATTCCCTGGGCTATCCCCTGGACTGACCGATGCCCCTTCGTTACTGGAGGGAGCTGACGGAGCATTAAAAGGGGACAGGAAAAAAACATTCAGCTGCGGCATTTGCTGGTTGCGTGCAGCCGCAGGCAGGAACTGCTTCCTCTGTTTGCAGGCTTTTAGGGAAAGGAGAGCTCAACCGAGTTGCTAAATTAGAATGAAGTGAAAAAATATTGCTGTGAACAACAGAATGTTTAGCTTTTTTTTTTTTTTTAAAACAAAAACACAAAACCTTGGAGTGATTTACATGGGAAAGGGGAGCCGGAAACAATTTTAGAGGCTGTTTTCCAAAATTGATGAATAACAGAAGATACAATGGTTAAAGCAAATGGCCCAAATTTCCTGCTCTTTTAAGCAGCTGAATAGATACTAAAAACAAGGGTACCCTGTTTTTCTCCTTATAGAGCTGGCAGAGAGGGTTTTTTTTCCGGGTTATTTTGGTTTTGGAGGGGTCGGTGCTGTAGAGGAGGCAGAAGCAAGGTGGGTGCCGGGGGTCCGCGCTGCCACGGCCGCTCCGTCGGGCAGGATGCACGGGAATTCCAGAGGTGGGGAAGAGTGGCGTGGGCCAGGAGCGACGCTTTGAATCATTTCTGGTGAATAATGCTGCAGGCATGAGTCATGAGGAGGGATCTGAAACTTCCTTTTGGATTTCTTTTATTATTTCTGCGGGTAGCCATTTGATTTCTCCTCTGCCTGATGCTTGCTTTCCTCCAGAGCTGAGTGCGTTTCCCTTCTAACCCTTGCCCCTCACCAGCCCCACTGGACGAGGACGCAGGTTTGGCTCCGACCGAACGCAAGTTGGAAACTTTTATTTCTCCTTGCAAAAGTCTTTGATGCTTCCAGAAAATATTGTTGTTTTGCTTTGAGAAAAAAGCCTTGGACGAGATCCCTGCAAAGCTGTTGTCTTCCTCGGCTTAGCCAAGGTCCAGCAGCACAGCACTTGTCTGAGACACCACAACGGATGTCCATGTGTCTAATCTCTTATCGGTGATAGAGCAACCCAGGGAATCCTCCAAGCGAGCCTCTTTGCTGCGTCCTCTTGCAGCCATTCTGCTCCACGTGCACAAAATCATGAAGCAGTGAAATGATTTTGGATGGTTAAATGCACAAACTGCAACTCTTTTTTCCCGGAGGCTTTGCAAGCAAGCTGTTTGTGCTTAGCTGGGGTGTAAAAGACTGAGGTTCAAGGGCATGGTGAAGAGTAGGAGTTACCTGGTGAGCTCCCATTCTTCTTGGGTGGGAGAAGGTCTCTCCAGCCTGTCCAAACTGGTGCATGGACAACACTGGAAAATGTCCCCTGGTTTTGGGACCTGGCTAAAATGTTTCCACCAACTCTTGTCATGAATTGTTTCCTCTGAGTGGATATTTTCTGCTTTCAAAGCAATTTTATGCAGGGAAACCTGAGGAGCATCTTGGACGCTGCTGAGCCGATAATTTCCATATCTGTTAGGTGCACATTCTCATGAGTATGTCTGTGGGCCTCCTGCGCCCTCCGGTGAAACAGGGCTTCTCTGGGTTACTTTAGACTTTGAACACACTTGAGATAATGAATCGCTTTCCCTGTTCCTTTCTCCCATGTCTCCAACATCTCTTCCTCCCCAAAATCTGGGAACTCCACCAGGCAGTTGCACCCACTTAATCAAATAAAAGTAACCACAGACGGCAAGTTAAGTTGCTAATTGCGCTCAAAAAGTTATCTCGTTTTTCACTGCTGGGACGTACGCTCACCTCTCCCCAAACGCCTCCTCTTCCTCAGGCTTATGAATTGGACAGAACATACATTAAATGTGTAATGCAAAGCCACAATTACAAAACCCCTTTCTTGGGTTGTTTCCCATGTTAACCAAAGCCTGATAAATCACGTCATGTATTTATGGACTCCGCGAGCAAATTGTCATTCAAAATGCCACTTGTAGCTTTCAAGCCCAAATGAATTACTGCGTATGTGATACACACCTCTTCCTTAACAACACATTCAGATGTCAGGACGCTGAGAAGCACTTTCCTCTCGAAGGCTCATTCAGGCCTCAGAGGAAAAAGGATTCAAACTACTTTGGTATTTTTAACCAATTCTTTCCCAGTGGTGGGGGCAGGCTTAGGTGTTCTGCTGAGACATCATCCCTGTAGGTCTTCTGGTCTGTAACTCAACATGAAATGAAGGAAGGTCTTGGATGCTGAGCCCCTGCAAAGACCCACAGAAGTTACTTGATTGTAGAAAGTCAATGAGAACTTCTGGGAACTGTGTGGTCTCACCTGTGCTTGCATTCTCTACCCCAAACAGGGAGCAAGCCTCGATCATCTCATGGGCTTCCCACAGGACATCCATGTGGCCATCAGCAGCAGTGGTGATGCTGAAATGAAGGTGAGGAGAGGCGTGAACAAGAGATGGGTGGTTGGGGGGAAAAAAGATGAGTCCTGAGATGGAAATAAATCCTCCCCAGGAAATGCGTCCTGGATGAGTGTGGAGAAGAGCAGTGAAGGTGTGAAGAAAGTCTGTGGTGAGGCAGTCACTGCATTTTTGTGGTCTCTTTATGACAGACTCAGTCTCGATGCTTGCAGCCAAGCTCCATGAGGTCTTGCACTACTCACTGCTGCAAGTGGGCTAAGTCCTGGCCATGAAGACACTTTTGGCCTTTGGAGAGGCTTACATGACCTGCATTGACAGCTGGTTCTTGAAGAGGTCTTTAGCTCTGAAACAACATTGTCTGTCCCAAGAAAATGTGGCCTGTATTTTAGCCTGAGCTGCTCAGGGTGCAAGATTTGCTCTGCTTAGTAGAAACCCGGTGTCTGGGATTTACATGGGAGTGCAACGGCAGAAGCCCACCATGAAGTATAGGCTGGGCTTTGCTATCATGACTGGAGGTACCTGATTTACCACAAGCTATTTTAGGATGTGAACTCAAGCCTGACAGATGCAAAAAGCTGCTCAGATCTGGGTTCATGAGGAGCACTGATGTCTGGGAGGAGAGTGAGGGTGAGTGCCTTGCGTTGTACAAACCCCCAGGGAGGATGTCTATGACATGAGACTGATGCTGCGCTCAGCAGCGGTACACGCTGTTCTGAACCATGCGGTACTAATAACTAATTATATACGTCCACTTAATGTCATTTGCAGAGCCCAGCATGGGCGTGGGGTTGCACACCCAGAGAGCCCTTTGTTCCACAGGCCGCCGAGCAGATGGAGACCAGTTCTGGCCCCAAGCTCAGGATGCCCAGGAGTTTCGTGCGTACCCAAGGACAAAGGCTGGCAAGCGATGAAAGGGCTCCTGCACTCGTTTACTGCACCGGCGTCTACATACGTTATGTCGGCGAGGATGGAGGCTGCTGTCATCGGATGAGATGGACGCAACACTCTTGACGTGGTGGGGTTACTCTTC
>NW_008825558.1:4823587-4840033 GCF_000699105.1 Pygoscelis adeliae | reverse complement strand
AGAGCTCGGTGGGTGTTGAACATTCACGGGATCTCGCATGAAGCTGTGCATGATGCACATCATTTCGGTTGCCTACAGTGAGTTCCTACCAAGGGTGGCTGGTAATCAGACAACCAGGGTCGGCGTGAGAGTCTGCTGGGAAGGGGGAGGGAAAGTGAGGAGCCGAAGGCAGCTTGCTGAGGAAGCCCCACCGTAAGCATTTTCCTGCCCTGGGATGACCAACGTACATCCTGAGAAAAGGGTACTTGCATTGTGCGGCCCGCCGCTCTGCCCATCCTGCCAGGAACAATGAGGCGGCTCTTAAAAAAAAAAAAAAAAAAAGGGCATTTTCAGGGTTGTGGGAGAGAAAAGCAGGGGGCATCGGGGAGGATGGGCGAGCAAGGCGGGAGATGACGCAGAAGGAGCAGCGATGTGCTTTGGCTGCGTAAGTAACTGGAGATGCAGCCCGTGCTCTGAACGTCCCAGCTTTGTCAACAGGTTTGGTCCGAGCTGCCTGGGTGGCAGCTGGTGAAGGCAAAGTGGGGAGGCATGAAATCAGGGTCACGGGTTGAAACTAGCCTCCAAACCACCTCCCAGGGGTTGTATAGATTTTTCCCTCCAGGCCTGTAAGATGCTGCTTTGAAGCATGGGGGTGCGTGTTGGGGATGCTGATGGTGTCTGCTCATTGCTGTGGTCCCAGAGCTTGTGGCGCTTGGGGGGGGACAGGTAAAGAGGTGGGTGGCAGCAGGGTGATACCAGCCTCAGTGTTGAAGACAGAGGTGGCAGCTGTGTCAAGCATCCCTTCCCAGCTGAATCCTCCCTCTTGCCTGTCCTTTCAGCTCTTAAAAGTGCCTTTTCTTCCCATCGCCCTGGCTGGATTCAAATGCTTTTGGGCTGTTTCTCTGACAGCAGCTGAATTTTCAATCAGTGGAAGCTCCTTGGAGCAGAAAACATCTTTGTGTTCTTTTGGGAGCCCAGGAGGGTCCTGCGAGGTTCACAGGCCGTGCAGGTGAGGTCTGTGGCTGCTCGTGGACTCTCTGGGAGTCTGCAAGGGATTTTTTTTCCACCGGAGTGGCTGGGATTGCAAGCTTTCCAGCAGCCGGGTCTGCATTTACTCCAGTTACAAAAACCACATCTGCCTCTGCACGCTACAGAGGTACGATCCGGGGGAAGATGGACCCAAATGCAAAAGGTTTTGGTTTTTATCCCCAAAACCAAGTGGGGACAGCCTTCTTACCTCTCCAGTAGCCTCAGTACATACAAATTAATCCTATGACCCATTTTTTCTGTTCCAGCTCAGCCTTGCCGTATGAAAGATGCCCATGTAAGGATGGAGCCGGAGATGCTGGCAGGGAAGAAGCTGCATCCCCCTTTTGCCGAGGAGCACCCTGCCCTCCGCATCCCATCGGCCACAGCCTCGGCAGAGGGAGCTCGTCCTCAGCGCTTCGGGGATCCCTAAATCACGTCAGGGCTGACAAGGAGAGTTTGAAAGGATATCGTCAAATTTTGCTGTCGTTGTCAATTAGTCTTTATAGCTGGTGCCGGCATTCCCGGCTTCCGGCAATTCCCTGGCAGCCTAAAGACTTAATGTCTTCCTTGGCTGATTGTGGTAGGGATTGATTAGCCTGGGCTGGGGCTTTCCACGGGGGTCTGGCTGTGGGATTTCTGCCTTGGTGACAGAAATGGTCGTTTTGTGCTCTGTGTGTGCTATTTCCAGCCCACTGGCTGGAAAACCTCCGTGTACCTGCGAGCTGTTGGAGAGGAGTTTTAATTCGGGGCTTGCTTTTTCTCTTAAAAATCAGAGCTGCTGCAGGCAGCAGAAGGCATTAAAGATTAATTTTCACAAGCACACACGAAATTCAAACCAGCTGGTATCTGAAGTGCCTCCCTGTGCAAGACGTTTGTGCTGTATCTTCCATTAACTCTGTTGCGTGAACCAGCGTGCGTATAATACTTCTTGGTCGGTGATGAAGAAACGTTTGGCAGCCTCTTGCTTTGGGCTGGCAGAAGCATCCATGGGCACGTCCGAGGATGCGGGGGACCGAGGCGATGGGCAGCCGTGCCCCTGGTTTGCAACTTGGTGCTAAAGCAACGAGGCAGCGTTTTTCCGCAACGGAACTTCAAGCACTTCACAGAAGGTTAAATGTCAGCTCTGCCTTTTACACCCGGGGAAACCGGGTCACGGAGCAGGAGGGGGATGTTGCCCCAGGGTCATCTGGCATCCAAGGGACACCGTTCAGGGCCGGGTCAGTGCTCCGGCCATTAGCTGCCTCTGATACAGAAAGGGCATCCTCCAAGGCGTGGAGGATGCCTTGGGGGTTATTTGGGCAGAGATATTCCTTTCCTGGCTGTCTCAAAGGTATCTGCTCTAAGAGCTCCTGGGAGCTGCTGGTGGATACTGGTGGCCCCTGGGGACACGGCGGAGGGGAGTGTTCCCAGGGCTCTGCCACGCTCTGAGCACAGCAGTCCGTGCTGCTAACATCATGCTGGCTGGCTAGCAGAGACCAATAATCCTCCAGGTTTGGTAGGGCTGTGAGCAAGGCAGGTCCTGCTCGGAGGATACTGCCACAGAGGTTATTTGAACTACCTGAGGATTATTTTATTTTATTTTTGCTTTTTTTTTTTTCTAAGCCCTAAACTATGTGGAACTCAGACTAAACAGAAAATACAGCTAAGAAAACATCTTGGTATAACGCTGGGAGTCAGACTGTTGCAGCATGTTTCTGAAATCCAATTGTGGTTGTAAGGTGATCCCAAAGCCCAAAAGATTACAACTGTAAGGCAGTTCACAAATACCAGACCGTGAAGGAAGGCATCTTGGTTACTGAGGCCCAAATGATTTTCAGGGTCCGTTTGGGGACAAGGTGGCACCAGGCGTTCAGCATCTCTGCGTGCATCGAAGCATGAGTGATGGGGACTGGATGCTGACCCAGCGGATTGGAAATGTAGGTACCGGCTGCTGAATGGGGAATTTCTCTCCTGTAACCCATCGTGGTCTGTGCAGACTGGTGTCCCCCCTTGAAATGAAGGCAATCTCTTCCACTTTAATGCTCTAATTTTATTTTTTAAATATATATATCAAAAATAATACATTAATAAATATATATAATATAAAAATACAAATATTACAGATTATTATAGATTATATCTCTGTATATAGATTATATATCTATAATTTTATATATGTAGATCTAGATCTCTAATATAATCTCTAAATATTATATCTCTATATTAAATCACATCAAACACTCTGACGTCTTACTGGTTTGCCTCTGTTGGGTTGTATCTGTTATTCTGCTTTCCCCTGCTAGCTGAATCTCATTCCCTTATTCCCCTGATAACTTTTCTGTTTCAATGACCCGTCTCTTCACATGTTCAGTAGGTTTAACTGATAATTGCCTCTTACTGCTAGTAATCCCGTAGCCAAGTGTTCAAATGAAGAGGGAAGAAAGCAGCGGCATAACCCGTGCCGTGGCCAGCAGAGGACCGCCACTTCTGTTGAGAGAGAAGCTGATGGTCGCACATCTGCCACTGCAGTGGCTTTGACTTGAACGACTTCTCCACGCTGAATGCAAAAGGGATTAATCAATTCTTTACTGTCATTCATAAAAGATGAGCGTCACCATTAAGTCTAGGGTTTGTATACTTCTGCTTCTGGCACTTCTGCCTTTGGAGTTTTCTCCGTTTCTGGGATGTTTTGGGGATTCCAGCTGAAATCAGGTGCATAGAAGTAAGCAAATATAAAATGTTAATGAAATCCTTTTCACCGCTAGGGTTGAACATATCCCAAAGTGCATGGAAGACTGGGCGTGGAAAAAAAATGGAGTCGTAAGCATAGGGCAAAGAAAGTAATCTCCTTGCGGATAGCCTCCAGCCAAAATGCCCCACTGCTGGATTTACTTTACAGCTCCAAATTCAGCTACTAATTCCATCCCACGCCTGTGAGAGAGACGAGCTGATTGAGCATAGGTTTACATTACAATATTTTTGTCCTGCAACGCTGTTTGCATTGAGGGCTAAACTTTCCTGGTTTTGAAGAGCTGAGTTTTAGGACGAAAGTCCTGGTTACATCGAAGATAATGGCAAGACTCCCACAAACTCCCAAGGATGCCTCCCCAGAGAGGCACCTTTCTCCAAAGTGATGAGCAGTCACAGCTCAGCATAAAATTAACAGGAGCTGGGCGTCCTTGACATCTTCAAAAATGAAGTTCAAGGTGTCCTAAACAAGAAACCCAATAAAACAGCACCTAAAAGCAGAGGGTGCTTTTCACCCTTCGGATTGTTTAAGTCTCTGGTTCCAGCCTGACAGACGCAAGCCTGGGAAATCATGGGATCCTGCCTCTGCCTAGCCGAAAGGCAATTTCTATTTATATTTTGTGACAGGAGTATGAATCAGAGAGATGCTGTCTGTTTGGTTTCTTAAGCTGCTCTTCAGTGTTTCAGAGGTCAGGAAACTGCAGGATTACAGGGCAAGAAATTGTTCGGTGCAGCTAAATGCCTCACACTAGCTTAGCCCAGGGATGTAGCTTGGACAGCTGATCCATTTGTTCCACGTTGCTGTGGGTGAGTAAATCGGAGGCGTCTTTTTGCTTTGCAAAGCCTACATCGACCCTTTCAGTCCCCCCCACTGTGATGAGTAGCTGCAAACTCAACTTCTTCATGCAGGTCTCCTGAACTCGGAGAGGATGATGCTGCAGAGTCAAACTGCGAACGTGGTTCGAGTTACTATTTCAGATGGCAGGGCCGCTCTCAACCTGCCCAGCGCAAGCAAAAAGTTTGTATAAGGTTTGATGCTGCTGGGAGGCAGGTCCTGGTTAGCAAGACATTTTCCAGACTCGGTTAAACTGCTTTCCAAAGGCACAGTGTGTTTCCGCAAGACAACCAGCCTTCGCTGTAATAGGCTGGACCAAACAGCTGATGGTTTGAAATCAATTCGCCACGGATGGTTTTAAAGCTGGCGTTCAGTTCATTTCCAGGCAGCTGCACATTGTTGTAATTTGCTAACAGTGTCACAAATGCTACTTTTTCCTTTCCCTGTAGCAGCTCCTCTGAATTACAATAACTCCTTTAACTTCTGAACAAGTCCTCTCTCTTGCAGCCCTCGCCACCTCAAAGAGCAGCAAGAGCACCTCCCCTTCACAATTTCCCTTTCCCTCTTAACCTTGACCTGTAATATGCTGAAAGTTGTTACTGAAAACTACCTTGATCAGAAATGACATTATAAATTTGCTCAACCAGATGCAGCAAAAATCCAGCCATGATAAAGGTTCCCAGAGCCAACAATTTTGAGTTACGGACCTACCCTGTCTTGGAATATAGAGTCGACTGCTTCAAGGTAGTAGCTATTAAGTTTTGTTTGCTTTCTTTCAGAGTGACTGTGCTTTGTAAAAAGAGGCTTGGCTGAGTATTGCTGTGCATAAAAACACTGAGCAGAGGGATGCTTCCTGAGCTGGACTGTGAAAGCAGCAGTGGGGGCTGGACTCCGCCAAAGGCACATTTGCAGGGACGGTTGGGATTTGGTGACTTAAATTCTGCTTTGCAGCCACGCACCTGAGAGGAGAAGCCTAGCCCAGAGCCCTCGGGCCCTTCAGAGATTGGGGTTTGTGGGTTGAACTCAGTTCATACCTAAAAACACTGCTTATGTGAAACCAGCCCCTAACAGCACGGCTTTGTGGATCGAGGCTGCAAAGGGAACCTGGACGCAAGGCTGAGCATCGGTTCCTGTTGTGCAAAAATTGAGCAGGATCTGGACACCACAACTTGGCAAAATTCTTGAAAAGTTTTTTGGGTTTTTTTTTTCCCCTTAAAATCTTTGTTGTCTCTGGGAATGCTTTGCTTAAGCCTTTTCCAGACTGGGTGGCAAATTTGCAGTGGGAGATCCTTGACCCAGAAGGTTACGATGAACATCTGATGATTTGAATCCTTCTCCCACCCAGCCAAAGAACATTTGTGTGTATTGAATTTTATAAGAGTTAACTTTTGGAAGGACTGGAGCCTGGAAATCGAAACAGCTTTAATGGGTTCTGCTCGAAGCTTTTATTTACTGCAAACTCAAGTAGAGAAATCAAGGTCCAAAGTTGTGGTGGGAACAATCTATTTATTGCAGTGGATAGAGACTCCAACCCTTAGCTTGTGTTCAACCTGAACTCCTCCAGTCTGTATGCGTTGGCAGTGAATGAACTGCTCTCAGTTTCTGGTCTTGGAGCTCTGGAATTCTTTTCGATCCTGGAGATAAGAAAAAAGTCTTCTAAACAGATGCGTCATGCCTGCTTAATTTTCCGTTAAGGACAGGGAAGATATTTAACTCTCTCCTATCGGGGGGCGTGTGTGAAAAAGCATGCTTTCTCGGCGCCAAAATCCGTCTTATTAGTGGAGATACTGCGGAGACCTTGGAGTATCCATCCCTGTAAACATCATTAGTTGTGGAAAAGCCATTCATTAGTAACAGGCAATATGTTCTTCTATCCTCTCCTCTGAAGAATAGGCAGTGCTATCTAAATAAGCTGTTTCCTGAGAAGTTACTCAAAGTTACTGCTGTAGCTGTAGGCCAACTCTCCTCCCCCAGGAGCCGGACAGAAACAAAGCTCTCGGAGAGGAAAGAGCTGCCCTTTAGTCCAGCAGACTGTGCCATTCCTCTGAAGTTCTTCCTTTCTCCTCAGCCTCCTGGTTAATGTCCTCCCTGCTTGTTTTTTCACCTCCTATCGTCTGCAAAACCAGCCATTTCCATGCCTACACCCGAGCTGAAGGCACCAGTGCCCTGACACCCCTCTGTGCTCTTGGTTTGTCCGAATGCAGCTGCAAAAATCCTCCCTGACATCCCAACCGGCCCTCTTCAGATTCCCCTCACTGGCTTCCCATGACCTCCTGCGATCATTCTGCATTCCTTGTCCGCCTCCTTCAGCATCCTCCGTAGCACCCCTTCTCCAGCCAAGAAACCATGACCAGGCATCTTCTCACAGGCTTTCTCCTGGGCCACCCTGGCAGCAAGGACCTGGTATTGGAGGGGGAAAATTGGGAACAGCCTCTCCAAATGCCTGAGTGAGAGCAGTGCTGTGGAAAAATCCTTCCTGTTCACTTCTTGGCAAGGAGGGACACGTGTGTGGAATGCTGTCTCCAGTGGGCTGGTGGAAACCTGCTCTGATGGTGCTGGAGGGTGCACTTGGAGGAAGGAGTCTATGTTTCTCTGCGTTGTGCCCTCTGCTGTGTGTTGCCAGCACTTAATTGCGCCTTATACATTAGAAACCTTGCCTTGCCCTAATAGTACGCTTCGGGAGATGTTCTGGGCAACACGTTAAAGCAGTAAAGACTCTCAGAGGAGAGGGCAGACGTAAGGACGCGGATGGGTGTTCCTGTGCTGTCTTTCAGGCCAGACCCATAGCCAGGATTTTAATTTCTTAGAGTTGTTAATTATCTCTATTTTAAAAGACAAGTGTGCTGGCCTCTGCATGGTCATATTCCAACAGGAGCGAGTTGTTTTGGCTTTCCCTAAAGGCCACCTATGATCTCAGCTGGCTATGGCAGCCTCTCTTTCCTTCCCCTCCAGTTGCTGTTAGATCTCCAGCAGCTTTCTACTGAGAGCTTTGGGCTGTCAGAGCGGCATTCCCCACTTCTGCTAGTTAATATTTCTAACACGGTCAGGTTCTCTAGAAATGCAGAAAAATTAGAGTGCTGACTGGATTCTCACCGGATAGAAGATGATAGGAAATAATTACGCTTGGTGCAATGCATGTTTTGTAGCACCTATTCAGCATTTGCTATAAGGTATCAAACAAATCCAAGCAGAAGAGGAATAAAATATATTAGGTACTCCCTTGGACCACCAAGTGAAGAGGATTTAGTGTGTATAATAAACTGCCTGTGTATCATTTATCACGGTTCCACAGTGATTGCCTGGGGGTGATGATGGACACCATAAGTTGCAAAAATATAATGACGTGTCGTGTAACAGACCGCAGGTGTCCGTGCGGGGAGCCGGGAGGAAATCAACCTGACAGCCTTAAGAAAGCGGCTTGTGCTGGCATCCGCACGGATCCCCGGGCGCCGGGGCTCGTCCTCCGCCTGCCGCATCGCTCTCCCAATTTCCTGGTGTGAGGGCTCTGCTGAAAGGCTTCTTTCTTCCTTCCCTGTGCGGACGATCCCACCTCTTTGGGCAGCCCCAGTTTTCCTTTGGAAAGGGGAAGATCTGGGGGAGATCTCTGCTGCTCCGAGGGGAGCGGGCTGCAGATGAGTCCCCCTGCCCTCCCCTGCACCTTGCTCCTGGGTGGGAGAGAGTGAGAAACCTTGCGAGAAACCTTGCATTTCCCCCAAAAGCTCCATCACCTTGGGGATCAGCTCAAACCGGGGGGGACCCACCGTCCCCACGGGAGTAGCCCTGCCCAAGGGGCTCGAGGGATGAACGTTTCAGCACAGCTCCCGTTTCATGGCTCCTCGGTCCACCCGCGAGCATCTCCGTTATTGGAGAGCCCCTGACCTCCCCTGACAGGTTTCTCCATTGTCTGCCTGACCTCACCATTATAAAGCATTTCCTACTATTTAGCCCAATGTTTTTCTTTCTTAATTTTAGGCCATTAGTGCTTGTTCTTCCCAAAATTTACTACTGAAAATGACTCTGCCTCCTCCCTTCCTCTCGCTTGACGGATGGCTACAGAGTGACCCTCCAGGATTTATATCTCCAGTGGCGAGGCAGAACTCCTCTCCTATCTTAATCCCCTCAAGGCCATAGTAAAATAAAGCCGTTGTCTTTAAATCTGAATCTGTTACAACCTCTGTCTCAAAGCAGCGATGTTCTCCACCTCGCTGGAGTTCAGATGTATTTGCTTTCACAGCTCTATCCCAGAAAGTCCAGGAATGAACTTTCAAAGATGCTTCATTTTTCACTAGGGATTTTAGAAACTTGTTATATTGCCTCATGGTACACTAGCTAGAGATAAATATATCTTCTTTATTTTTCATTTACCGTCTTTATTTATCTTTTATTTTTTATTTTTTCCTATGCATATAATACAAAGGCCATTCACTTCCCAATCAGATAGAGGGGAAAAGTTTCTTTTTCCCCTCTTTAACTTAGATCTGTATGAATAATTCCTTTGGGGGTTTGCTGCTTGAGCAAAAAAAGTGAAAAAAAAAAAAGGAATAGTTTGGTGAGCAGAACACCTATTTTGTTGGTTTTGTTAGCCTTTTGGATTATTAATAATTTAACTCTCTTTGGCTGTTAAATTTTAGAAAAACTCCCGAATAATAATAATAAAAAATCATTCAATGTGAGAGTTCATGGAGTAAATGTTCTTCTCTTCCACTAGTATGAAAAATAAAATTGATGTGAATGAAAACTTCCTAGACCCAAATTTCAAAATGTCGTTGTCTGGCGGATGAAATACCCTAACAAATAGTTTCTTCTGGCTGCACATGGGAGTTTCCACTTGAAGGGGCAGCAGTTGGTAGCTCCTTCCATTTGTCATATGCAACTGAGGAAGACTGTGGTCCAGCGATAAGAGGTTGTGGGACGGAGGAACCCTCCTAGGAGGCATCGTTGCCACCATCGCTCTTCCCAGCCAAGACTGGTCTTGCCCTGCCCCATGGGACCCACAGAGATCCCATCTCACCTGCTCAAACGGAAGATGTTGGAGATGTTTGTAAATGTTGTGGCTGGTTTCATCTGAGCAAACATCATCCTGGGTCCTGCTCGGGCACCGGAGTGGAAGAAGTCATCTCCTGTGCTCCTCCCAGGCTTGCAAGTCTGGGATAGGGAGGGTGCGACTCCACTCTGACCGTGGGAGAAGTGTTAATACTAGAAGATGGGCTTAAGCACGGGGAAAATGAACTTGAACGTGAGTTTGGGGTGTTTTCTTTGGAGCCCTGCCCTCAGCACTGCTCCTGCATGGTGTGGAGCTTGCAGGGGTGCTAGATGCAAAGGCATGAGTGGCTGTTTCCTAGCACAGGCTCCCTCCTGCTTGGAGAGTTTATTTCTGGGTTGTTTCAGCCATTCACCTCTGAGGGGTGTTTCCTCCACTCTTTTCCTTGCGAGGAGCAAGAAGGGAACGAGGAGAGGCAGTGGCTGCAGAGATGGGCTTCAAAAAGAGCCAGGAGCCTGCTTGGGAGGTTGGAAATCAGGACGCTGACTCTGGTCACCAAACGTAGAGTTGCTGCCAATTTGCAACATTTTCCCTTAAACATAGATGCTGAAGATTTAATGGAAAGAGAGGTCAGGCTTTGACCTGACCACTGAGCAGGGTGACAGAGATGGCTCCTTCATGTCCTCTCAAGGGGTTTGTTAGTCTAAAGTTTAGTCCCAACGTCAGACGATGCATTTTCCAGGGAAGCTAATGGATTCGCTTGCACCACGACGGGGTGGTTGGTGGGGGTGGGAGGGTGACTCTTTCGTGAGAGACAAATGACTTCCTCTTGACAAGCAGCTCTGTTTTAGCTAGGAAAATGATGGATGAGTCCCAAGTAAAGACTTGCACAGGCAAACTAACATGCAAACTTCACGTTGTCAGAGATCCAAAAACACAACAAAAATCCCAACCACCAATGAAAAACCAAAACCCCGCGATGGTGGTCAGGGATGTGAATTGGTCCGTAGAGGGAGACTTTGGGTCAAGTCTCCTACGTCACCCACCACGCAAGAGGACATGGACCGACGCCAAAGGGAGACGCTTGAGCTTCAGAGGCCTTCACAGAAGCGGAGTTACGGGTTCGTCTCCAAAAGATCCCCGCTCAAGTTAAACCAAAGCCTTCCTGTGGCATGGGGAACCGCAGCCTTATCCTTCCGCCCCTGCCGTTGTCCCTCCCGGACTATTGTTTTGATTTTCCTTGGCATCCTCCAGCGTAGCAGCAAAACCATGTTTCACCAAATGTTTCCCTCACATTTTTCTTCTGTGCTTACCTTTACAAAAGAAAATGGCTTTTTTTTTTTTTTAATATGTATATATAAATACTTGGCAAGTGCTGGGCACGGCGGCTGCATCCAAGTTCCTGTTGTTAGCTTGGGGCATTTGTGTATCTTGCTGTTGCATCTGGGAGCCCAAACCCAGACTCTGGACTCCACTGCGCTGGGTGTGGTACAACCGTGGACGGAAAAGATGGAGCGAAGAGCTGCAATTAAAGCCTGAAGGTCCCCCGTGGGGTGATGTGAAGGCGAAAGGCGACTGTAGCCTCCTGCCTTCCCTGTCAATGTAAGATGGTAACGACATGGCGTTGAGAGCTGCCCGAGCAGCACCTTGGGGCAAACCATCCCAGGGAGGGGAAGTCATACGGATGATGAGCTGGAGGAAAGGCAGGTCCTTGCCACCGGGACTGCCTGGAGAAACAGCACTGAAGCAAGGGGTTTGCTTGATCCTGGACAATTTTGTTGCTTGCATAAAGCTCCAGCTGGAAAGAGCATCTGTGTCGAAAGGCAAAATCTTAACTTGGGACTTTGTGCAAGGCCACAGAGAGCGGCGAGAGCAGGAGGAGGCTGTGCCCAAAGGAACAAGCACGCTCCCTCGCCGCGGGCACCGAGCATCCTGCCAACGGCAATCGCTGCACGTGGTTCCCTCAGTCCCTTCCTCCACCTTCCCCTCTGCAGCCCCAGATAAAGCTCTGGATGTTTATAGACCTTAATACAATAGTTCCCACAGTGGCCAGGCGATACGTGAAGACGTAAGCCGCCTGGCTGGCTCTTCTTGGATATTGGAAAGCTTCCATAGCTCAGGTCCTGTTGTCAGCTGCAGATCTCCTTATCATTTCACCGCTGAGGATCCAGGGATCTGACCTATTTTTACTGATGGTTTTATTTATACCTGCAGTGTGTGTGTGTGGATAAATAAGTACGTTGCCTTCTGTGAGTGAGTTCAGGCTCATTTTGTTGTTTAATCCTGGAATGTCTCTTGCCTGCCTGCTTCAAGTGGAGCTATGCCCATTCATTTCCAGAATTAATTGCTGATCTTATTGATTGCAAGCTGGATGGCTGAGATTGCAAGTTATTTTCTTACGTGACTGTTAAGTGTCATCTTTGCAAGGGAAAGGCAAATGGCAGTGCTGAAGCTGTAGACTTGATTTATAGATATTAAACATTTTATAGCAGTTTTTTATCACTTTCATTCCTCTCTGTTCCTCCTTCAGATATGGCTGAGCTGGAATAAGAGGGGTGGGGAGGGATGGGGAGACAGCAGACTTCAAACCATCATAGCTCTTGGAGAAAGACGGCCCTTTGCAGGTTTGGGCAAACACGATTTTTGGAAAGCTTTGCATGTGCTCCCTTTTAAAAGGGTGTCAGCAGCTTCCCTCCCTCCTGCCAATCTGCTCCCGAGCGTGCATCCCCGCTCGGAGCGGGGAAGGACCGACAGCTCTGCGCACAGATGTCTCCTGCTGGGCGTTATCTGCAGGCCAGGTACGGCAGAGCCGGCCATATCCCCGTGGCTGCCCTCCCAGCGACCTGCAAGGACCACCCTGAGACTGGGCTCCAGCAACGCTGACCTCCGCGCCGAGCCCACCTCCGCCAGCTCCTGCCAGCAGCAGGGAGCGCCCCCCCTCCCCAAAAAATGCCGAGCATCCCTCGGCCGAACACCGCCCTCCCCACAGCCACCTGCGTGCTTAGCCAGGCTTCTCCCAAACACATTTCTCTTTAAAAGCCCAGATTAGTCTAAAATTCTGTTTGAGATAAAACCCGGCCCTTTATCAGCAAACGCATCCAGCCCCCACGCACTCCCGGCGCTTCGCAGGCTCCGGCCGTTGCCAGTTACCGCGGGGAGTGTTGCTGCTTTCCCATCAGCGCACCGAATCCATCACTGCTGGGGTTTGTGGAGGGGAGCGATAAATCCTGCCGAGGCGAGGGGTAGGTAAGACACAAATTCTTCTCCACCACGCACTTGCTGGGGAGTGCATGTCCGCCAGCGTGCGTGCCTCCTCTTCCAGGCAGTATTTCTCTTTCGCCAGGGATTCCTGGTCTTTCTGACAATCATTTAATCTTTTTTTCTCTTTTTTTTTCCCCCTTTCTGCTTCACATATCGACATGCGTATTATGCTTTTGAGTGCTTCTCTCCCCCCTCCTGCTAAGTTGGGCAAAGCTCCTTGCAACACTGCGGTTTAGCAACCGAGCTGGATCTCAAATGGGTGAAGATTTTACAGGGCACAAATCAGACTACTGGGGCTGTAGTGTCCTTCAGCAATACTTACAAGAAGGCATAATTTCAAGAAGCTTTGGCTAACAGGGTAAGCCAGCACAGCAAACCCTCCTGGCGTAGAAGGCAGTGATGGCTCTGGCTTGGAAAAGCCAAATTTGCTGCGAGGTGGTAGAAAAAGAAACATATTTAAAATAGAGGCTGTTTTCTTAAATCCCAGCCTGGTAAAATCCAGTCTACGCCAGCACTGGGACTGAGTCAAATAAGATATATGCATGCTGTGGTTTGGGAAAGGGGTTTGTGGCATAGGAATACTTTCAGAGACAACCCCGTGCTGTTTTAAAAGCCTCAGGTAATACGATAGTACAGGAGGAACAGGGGTAGCGCTCCTCCGGGGACGACCTTTAAATCCACTGCGGTGAGCATGGCTGGGATTTGTGGGTCTCCCTGAAATGAACGCTTTCAAGGCCAAAAAGGCAGTGAAAATCTTGCACGGGGTTTCGGTACAATATATTGCACGGGGGCTCCTTTCTAGCTGCTAACGTGACCTGCCGATTCCACATCTTTATCAATAAACGCCAGCAGGAGATATTAAACCCAGCTGAGTTATGTCAGGGGGGTTATCAGAGGACAGACAGTAGTTCCTTTAGCCAGAACAGCGAAGGTCTTGGGGTTAAAAGCCAAGGGTCAGCACTGCCACTGCCTCATGTGGCATGGATTAAATCAAAAATTATCTTTGAGTGGCATTACTGCAAACTAGCCAAGAACATCCATCTGAAAGCTCAGCTGCTCCGAGCATAAATCACCTTGCCTGGAGGTTGGGTTGGGTTTTAGAGGGGCTGACTTGCCTCTTCCAGCATCGCTCCTCGGTTATTGGTGTTGTAAATCCATTGTAGAAAACCCAAGTGAGATTCACTAAGTTAGGGGAAAGCTTCATTTTTTGGCTGGATCGGGTTTTTCAGGGGCATCGCTGGCTGCGGCTAGAAGCAAGGCTTAAAAAAACCCAGAAACCTCTTGCTCAGCTCCATGAAAAGCAATTTCAGCCTCTGCCATCCCCAGCTATATTGCTGATCGCTCTCAAATTCACAGCTCTTCCCTTTCAACCAATACATTAATCATGGAAGAGACAACCCTGCATTTTATTTAACCTATTTCTCCAGGTTTGGTTATTTTTTTTTTAAATTATGGGTAGGAGCAAATTCCTCAGGCCACTTTTGACTCTCTAAACTTCCCTTGCTCACAGCTCCTGTTTTAACTGGTGAAATTATGGCTGAGAATAGATTTTATTTAACTTCTGGCTAAGTTACCAGCATTGAAGGATCCAGCTCAAGCAAAATTCATCAGATCTCATATAATTTTGTTCTGTGCCTCCAAGAAACAAGCTGGGTTTAAATTTGTTTTCAGCTAACTGCAATGAGCAGGAATAAAAGTACGAGTGGCTGTAAGCGTGCCTTGTGGGATGCAAGAAAACTTTCTGATGCTATTTCCAAAAAGCTCCAGCTGGTGGCAGCAGCAATTTTTTTTCCGCCAAAAGTAAAACTCGGAGAAAACTAAAAGGGAAAAAAAAAAAAAAAATCCCTGGAAATGATATCGACAAGCAATGTTCTGGAAATCTCAGGTGTGTTGCTCAAAAATGAGATTAAAAATATTTATTGCTTCCTTAAAACGCGGGGGGGGAGGGAATCCCCGCTGCATTTAAACTAACAGCAGAGAGACCTGATGACAGAGTGCCCGGGGATGGATGTGTCCGTCGAGAGGAGGTGTGCTGAAAGGGCACTTGAAAGCTTCCTTGGAGCTATCAGGTGCCGTTAGGGATGTAATGACCCCCAAGGGAACCAGATTTCCACGGCAGCTCACATCCTCCCAGCTCTCCCTTGTGATACTCTAAAACCCCTTCTGCGGGTAGAACAAGACCTGTTTTTTCTCGGATAGCTAAGACATAGAGAAATGCAAGCCCGTGCTGACGGGGTCTCAAGGTGCTAGCTCCGCAGGGGACATTTCCCAGCAAGGATGCCCGAACGCCTGATCCAGCATCCCAGGCTCTGCCAAGAGCCTGGAGGCTATCGAGGGTGGCCTCTGGGCACGTGCTTTCCTTCCCATGTGGATATCCTTAAAGATTGTGGAGTTTTCTCTTTGTTTTCTTTTTATGCTGGGTTGACAGTGACAGTGATTTGCTAACTCCTAACACTGAAAGAAATCATTGCTGCCTTTCTGCACTCTTGCAGCATGCAGCTTAGCTCTTTTTAGGCTGAAAAGCCTCTCCGGAGAAGAAGATGCCTTTATTTTTGTCAATTCTGCAGCTGGCCCTGAACAAATAGTAATGAGTTACATATTTGAAATGCTATTGTTCTGGGGAGCGTGCACTCCCGCCTCGCAATCCTCACCAAACCGCAGAGCTCGACGCGCTTGCAGGGAGTGATTCATGTGCTGGTAGCAGAGACCAGCCTCCTCCCAGGCTATCGGCTGCGGCTGATGGAGGCATGTGCCCTCTGAACCCATCCGGAGGCAGCAAACCTCCAAAAAGGCCAAAGGCAGGGAGCAAAACGACATGCAAAAACCCGGAGCGGGAGCAGCGCTGTGCCCGGCGAGACCCTGCGAAGACGGAGAGCGCAGGAGAAAGTGGGGGGGGGTGTGTGTGTGTGCTGGAGGTTGGCCCCAGTCCAAAGCAGAAGGTTGGCTATCCCCTCTGAAATCATCTCTGTTTATGAGACCGCCTTTGGATGTACTTGATATCTGTGTAAATATCCCGTCCCTGTTCTTGGCCGCAGCCGGGGGGTACTTTTTGCGTTTCCAAAGTCATGGCAGCCTCTGTGAAACTGCTGATGCTCCTTGCTGCCAGAGGAGGAGGCCCGGGGCAGCTAAGATGGGGACAGCTGATGAAATCCTCCACCGCAGCCCGGGAGCGTTGGCAGTGTCCAGAAGTGGTGGAAGTGATGAGGGTTAACAAAAACAAGCAGGTATTTAACTAGGGTGGGGAAAACCCGCAAATGTCAGACTGGCACTGAAAGGTTTGGAGCTGTTGTCCTCCTTTGGATAATCAGTGCATCACCCCCGAGTAGTTTTTTAAATTGTGTAGGCAAGCGCTGAAAGAAGGGAGCAGCTTAGGCAGAACATTCAAACCATCTTTTTCCCCTTCCCTTGCCTTACTCTGGATGTTTCCCAAAACCTTGTGCTGTGCCCTCCTATTCGCCACGGCAGCATCCCCTTTGCAGGACATCTTGGCCTCTGCAGTCACCTGTCAGAAGCTTTTGTGGCCATGGGTTTAGGAGGGAGAACGACACTTTTCCATCACCCATTTTTCACTGCAAGTGGTAACACTGCCACAAAAGAAAAAGAAAAGAAGAGAAAAGAAGAGAAAAGAAGAGAA
>NW_008825558.1:4807339-4823195 GCF_000699105.1 Pygoscelis adeliae | reverse complement strand
AAGAAAAGAAGAAAAGAAGAAAAGGAAAAGAAAAGAAAAGAAAAGAAAAGAAAAGAAGAGAAAAGAAGAAAAGAAAACTCTCATACTCTGATATAATGCAAATCTGACTCCTCTTAAGGCTTCAAAACTCTCCAGAAGGACCATTCCTGATTGGAAAGCAACCATGTCTGGTCCATCAAGTCTTTGGTGATCATGGTTTGTCAGTGCCAGGCTGGTGAGGCCCTCCAGTCTTGGGCAAGAGGTAATGGCTTGGTCCCTGGAAACTCGCTTCGTCCATGCTCTGCCTTGGGCGCCTGAGAGCGTCTCTGAAAGGGGTCTGCTCCACGACTCGAGTTAAGGGAGTTGCCTTGTATACTTGGCGTGGTTTTCTTTTATTCTTGCTCTGCCGGTCTGAGGGGAACTGGAGGCCAGGCGGCGTAGGAAGCCACCGCAGACT
Organism: Pygoscelis adeliae; assembly: GCF_000699105.1. NCBI lineage: Eukaryota > Metazoa > Chordata > Aves > Sphenisciformes > Spheniscidae > Pygoscelis > Pygoscelis adeliae. Next base: position 4,822,759 of record NW_008825558.1, on the reverse strand, counting down.
TCTGTAACAGCTTGAAGTTTTGTCCAACGTTGGGCCCCCCATTTCAAGAGGGATGTTGATAACCTGGAGAGGATCCAGCACAGGTCTCCCAACACGACCAGGGACCTGGGGCTTGCGTGGCTTGCAAGGAGAGGTTGGGATGCTGGACTTTTTCAGATGCATCAAAAAGAGGTGAGCAGGTTTGCTGCTAGCCTACAGCAGCTTGAAGAGGAGCTGTGAAGGTGACGGAGCCAAGCTCTGCTTGGAAATAGCAGAATCACAAGGGACAGTGGCCACTGTTTCAGGATGGGCTTTAGAAACAAATTCTTCACCAGGAGGGTGATGCAGCCCAGGAACAGGTCCCTGAGAGGTCAAGAAAGCCATGTCCTCAGAGGGGGACGTGACCTCATGCAGGTGATAGTTTGGCTCTGGACTAGAGACCCCCAGAGGCCCCTTCCAAGCAACATCTCCGAGTCTATAGTTCCTTCAAATCAATCGCCTCTCTTCCCTTTTTCCTGTCTCACCTGTTAACATCTCAGCCTCTTTGGCAGGATATCGCCATTTGCATAAATTATGGCACTACCACAGCTGAGTCTTGTTCTCAGCCTCCAGTTACACCTACGCCACTAAATAACACTTTGGTATGTCTTCCTACGCAGCCAGGCTGTCTGGGAAAGACTTATTCTTGGTGTTTTTACTTTAATCTTTGCATCCCTTTGGGAATACCTCTGTGGAAAATAAACGTTGCTTTACCATTGGCACTGTTTCACTCCCGGAGGAGACTGGAGAGAATCTGGAGCTCTCTTAACATGCAGTCACAATCACGGCTTCTGTGATTGAGTTGTTTCTCTCTAAATAAGTAAATTAACTCTAATACCCTTATTTGCTATCAACCTTATAAAACATAATAAAAGCCAGATGTCTCTTCCTTAACCTGATGTACTATAGAGGTTCGATGGATTATTTTTTCCAGATTTTATGAAACTGATTTTGCGCTCTCTTTGTTTCCTCTGGTGAATTCATTGCAAAATCTGATGAGAAGAAATTTGGAAATATATTAAAATGGAAAAACTTGGTATCATATGGATGCAGGTCTCAGCTGGGGGACAACCAATCTTCCTCTCTCCATATCTTGTTCTGTGCTGCGAGTGGGTGGCTTTGAATCAGGGAGGGTCTCTCTGGACCCAAGGAGATGGCTAATGATTGAGTGATTTCGATTCAAAAGGGTGCAAAAAGATTCTCCAAAGCTGCTAAATAAGAGTCCTTGTCCCCGAGAACCTCCTAAACAGCTTGTCTCTCCGGCTCCCCTCATTGCATGAAAGAAGTCATCCAGGACTGGAGCCGCAGAGAGGATTTGGTGCCTGACGCTCGTTGATTGATTTCAGCGATAGTTCGGGGCTTAAATAGCTTTGTGGTCTGAAGGCGGGGGTGCTTGGCAAGACTGGAGCCAAAATTACGAAAAAATAGCAGCTCTGTCATTTTCTGTAATTTCCTTTTCCTTTGGGTGAGTTCAGCTGAATCGCAAGACGGACTTTCTGTGAAGAAGGAGGACTGAAGAGCACATGATGCTTTGTCTTTAGTCCCTTGGTGCTCGAATGCAGCTGACGATCTCCGTTCAGCTCCCTGCAAAACGAGCACGTGATCCCTCTGCCACGCTAAGCTATTAAAAGCCTGAAACATATACCTGGCTACCTTGCCGCTCCACCGTAATTAGGCACACGGGAAGCATAAAAAAATTGTAATCACGCTTAAAAACACTGCTTGGGATTGAGTTACCTGCACCAAGCCTGCTGCCGACAAGAGAGGAGGGACAGACAGCCACAGGGGATAGCAAAGCCATGTCCACGAGGTCCACAGAAATGGGTCGGCAGTTGCAACGCACGGATCTCGCTTCTCATCGGCAGCCCCGGCGCAGGACGAGCCGTGGTGGTAGAGGACTCCCCTGAGATCATCGCCGTGTCCGTAGGGATGGTGCTGGCACAAGGATGTGAGTGGTGGGTGTGATGGAGCGGTGGGGCTCAGGTCTGCAGAGACAGCTCAGCAGCGTGGTCGGCAGGTACGGGAGAGGGTGGAGAGGAGCTGGAACGTTTCCTATTTATTTTATTGGCCTTCTTTCAAAATGTCTGAGAAATGAAAGGACCCTGTTCTGCAACTGTACCCCTTCGAGCTATGGGACTTGTCCACTGAGTAATTTTGACTTCCAATTAAACTAAATATTGTTTTTACGGAAATAGCTTTTTCCCCAGCTGGGGTGATAACACAGTCGTGATGTTTGGATGAGGTTTCTGGTGAAGCAATTTGGGGTTTCATGTCATTTATTGAGAGTCAGGCTAGTTCCTCATCCAAAATCATAATAAACAGGCAACGCATACCACATAGCTGTTCTCCTGAGCTCAAGCAACCTTCGTTCAGGCACTCCTCTTCAATAACGCATCCATATACTGCTTCTACTTTGGGGTCAGTCGCCTTGACTGTATCCTACGTAATACCCAGACGTATGAATGTCCATAGGCACACTGCAAAACGCGAGCCCAGGCAGAACAAAGCCACCAAGTTTCATGAGCCGGAGCTGTCATTTCTTCCTGAAGTGATTATATACTGCGGGTGTCCCCAGAATATGGGAAATTGCTTTTTTCTTGTGGCATGAACATCACATTTTAGCAGCGTTCGGAGTGGCAGAAGGCCATGCTGAGTCAAGGTTGGTGCTGAATCACCTATCCTCCAGCAAGACTTTTTTCTTCTTAATTTTAGTCTGATATATTAAAAATAAAACCAGGCAGAGACCAGCACGCTGACCAGGCGGTCACTCGAGTAACCGTTTCCAGCTTTGCTCAGTCGATGCTCTAAGACAACGCCAATTTTATAACCGCATCGACATAAATTCCCTCCCTCCTGCATCCTTTCGCTCCGAGAGCAGAGACGAGGCTGCTGGTAGAGTTTCGTACTCCTGATTTGTACAAATCATGTAAAGCTTATGAGTGTGTCAGATGGCATTATGGTAAGCCCCTTTGCCTATCTGATTTTTCTGCATGCTGCTGATTTCACCGTATCCCAAACTCCAGACGTGAAATGCCGATCCAGCAAGTAAACTTCCCGCCTTTTAAATTAGAAAAAGGAATGGAAAACCTCTGCATTAAAATTATAGGCATCGCCGCGGCATTGCGGAGGCATTAAGGGCTTAATCTGTGAAGAAAGGTACAGTCTGAAAGCCTGCTGTGCAAAATTGTGCTAGATGTCAAAGCAATTTGTACCGAAACCCCGCCACGGGTCCTGCTGGAGGATGCACAGTCCTTCCTCTAAAGGAGAATTAGTGGGAATCAGTTGTTTTAAGCTATGACCCCTTCGCTCGGCACATGCTACTGTCTTACTTGAACCATGCGAAGCTCTGTCCATGCCCCTGGCTTTTGAACACAACATTTATTATCCTTCGCCCCCCAGATTAGGGGGATCCCTCCGATGGACAGCCCAGAGCAAGGCGCACACATGGCATCTGGTTTTCATGTTCAATCTCATCCCTTTTCCTTCACCGTGAGGGAAGGCTCAAGTGACAACAGAACAATGCTCGCCCTGCAGACTGACTAATTAGGCTGCATCTGGAGCTAATTAAATGTGGAGTCGCCCGCAAGGAGAGTACTCTCCTTATCATACCAGCAGCAGGGGCGAGACAGAAGAAAAATCGCTGATGATATGCCTCGTTTTTTCTTGCAAGCAATTTAAACGAGGCAACGGAGATCAGAGCGGACGGGCATTTTCCCCTTAGCAGAACTGGGAGCAGGATTGGTCCCAGGATGATGAAGCAGGGTTGGTTTTTTTTTTTTTTTGGGGGGGGGGGGGAAGGTGGGAGCTGGAGATATGTCAAACATAGGAACAATTAAATGAGATCATGTTTGAACTGTTGCTTCTGTGCATAATATATGGCCATGAAGATACCTCTTCGGCATTAATATCATTTAATATTCTAGTTTCTGATACTCAGTGGCACACATAATTAAAGTAAGCTGACCTTTACCAGATGAAATATGCTCCAATTTCTTCTTTTTTTTTAACTATAAAAAGGAGTTTTTATTGTTAAATGTTCTAATCTTAGTTTTGTTTGGCCAAAACTGGGAGAAATATGGTTTCAATTCCTTTATCAGTCACTAATTAGTATGAGGCTGCACATTTTTTAATAGCTGGACAGTTTTATTTTGTGACCTTGGGAAGCGAATGAATTCTTTCAAAGGTCCAGAAAGTCCAGGGTATGGAGAGGCACATGGGTTTAAACATAAAGTAGCAGGGTTTATTTTTTATGCCTGTATTTTTCATCGTAACACTTGAAATGGTAATAAAGAGAGAGAAATCCTCCAAACTCTGGAGATAAATTTGTCATGACTTGGTTCAGAACAGTAAATTATTTTAAGATTAATTTTAGCTCCTCTTTTCTGGCCTGGAAACATTTCACTTCCAGGATGGACAATGGTTTAGCTGCAGATTCTCATCACATAGAGAATTTTTGACTAATTTTTTTTTCTTTTTGTTATCTTTTCGTCTAGGAGCCACCATCAAGAGGCTGTGCGTGCTAGGAAGTGCCATTGCAGTCCATTTTGGTGAGATGAGCGTCTGGGTTTCTGCCAGGGCTCGCTCAGGATCTAGACCTACAGATGGCTCTTTGTGCCTCCTCCAAATTCTCCTCTCCATGCTGGGAGTGTCCGTCTCTGAACGTTACACCTATCACGCTGACGGAAAAGTCCCAAAGCCAGAGAAATCCCCCAAAATGGGTGATTTATGTATTTAGTTTAACATATTATACATAAAACGCGTTTAATCTTTTGGGGTTTTGTCTCACCGCAGAATCATAAACAAAGAGCTCCAGAAGCCCTCTGCTCCCAGCCCACCGAGACTAAGTCTGGGCACCAAAGCTGCTGCCGGGGTCTTGGCTTATCTCCACGTGCTTCTTTCCCCTTGCCCTTCCCTCCATCATTACGGTCCGGGCATTTCTTTCTCTGCCCTGCATTGAGTGTTATCCCCGGCACAGCCCAGCCACCCACCCAGACGCTCACATCGAGCCGGGGGCATTTGGCAGCAGCAGGAGGTCACGGGCAACCGGAGGAGGCAGGAGGTTGCCTTGGAAGTGAAGAAAATGTCTTCAGTCTATCAAAAGGCTTCCTACAGGAATTTATTAGCCGGTCTGCGCTGTTGGCATCTGCAAGGGGTGGACGCAGGGGAAAAGGAAAGCTCTTTTACAACTGTAACGCCAGGCTGGGGTTGAGAGGTTAGGCTCAGGTGAGCATCCAGATGCTCCTGCTCAAGGAGAGCAGATGCTCCGCGGAGCGCCCGCGCTCGCTGCCTTTCGCCGCTCGGCTCAGGAATAAAACCAGGAGGCTCCTTTCCCATGGGACGTCGAGCAGTTTGATGTCCAGTTCCAGCCTGCGGCGGAGAAGGGGAAGTGTTCACACGGATGCTCTGCAGCCATGCAAAATTATCTCATCTTTCCTGAATTTCAAGGTTTTGGGATGTCCCTTTTCTTTAAGAGAAGGGGAGGGAAAGGGGGGAGGAGCTGGGACATCCCGGGCAGTTTTTCCAGTCCTTGGCCCTCGTCTTGAAATGGAGAAGTGACATGTACGAGCGAAATAATGACTTGATTTGTGGTCTGTGTGGTTTAACAAGCAGCTTATGCGGATTGCTATTACATAAGCGGGGAGTTCAGTCTCGGCGACTTTCTTTTCAATCCCAGACCCTGTCAGCCTCAAAATTTAAGGATTTTGGCACGATTTGTCATATTAAACTACAGAGCTTTGTGGACACAGGACTCGAGGATGGGATGGTTCAATTTTTAGGCAAATGGTGTGTGTGTGGGAGTGAAAGGTCACCTTAGGCTTATCTCTAAATAAACCCAGGAAACTCAAAATCAGCTCCTTTTTTTTGTCCCGCACAGGCTGGCGAATGGGCAAACCAGTGTGGATGGCTTTTTTTTTAATATACAAATGTTCCCCACTGAAGCATGAACTCAAATATTAGCTTTCCACCTAGCAAGACTAGACAGGAGCAGGGAAAAGCCACGTCTGTTTCTTATCCTTGATGCAGGGAAACTATTTAAATCTGCTAATTTTTTATTTTTTTTTTTCAGCGCCGCATAGGAGTGTTTACTTTATTTGGGGGGATTCAGGGGACTAATGAATGCAGACTTCAGTGAAACCCACCTCATTGTAATTTTCACAAACTCCATCAAAACATCCCTTTCTCTCCCTGCCTTTTCAAAAAGAGCCTTTTTTTCCCCTCCCTCCCCCGTGTTTCTGCATGTTGTGATTTCACTGAGGCTTCCAATGGTCTTCAACAGTTCATTTATGCCGGGAGCCTTCTATAAACTGTACAGCCATGGTCTCCTCGCCCGGCCACCCACTGAACCAGCCTGTCTAAACAGCATCTGTCTACATCCCAGACACATCGAGCGAGTTAAAAATGGACCGAGTCCAGCTTCTTTCTTCCCCCCCCCCTTTCTGCCCTCCTGTGAAGCCAGGGTGGGAGTCGAGAAGGGGGCAGTGGGTGCGCTGCCCTGGATCCGGCGGGGTTTGGGTGCTCCTCTTGCACCCCTGATGCTGCCTCCCCTCCTGGATTTGTTTGGTGAGCTGTGCAAGACCTCCATCCCTCAGCGCCGGCGATAGTCCTACCAAATCTCCCCATTGCTAGCAGATGCATTATTAGTGACGGGAGCCTATTTAAACTTAATCCCAAATGCATTACCTAGTGAGATTTACTTGGCTTTTTGACTTAAGGTATTGGAGGTTATTACCTCTGGTATGCAGGCGTTGCTCTGAAGAATCTCCCTGGCGAACAGCTCCATTTGGTGAGAGGGCAGGGACAGACGGGGTTTTCCTTGCTCGTGCAATTTGGACACATTTTTGAAAGATTAAGTCAGATCAGCAGCTCGAAAGCCTCGGTTACCCCTCAAGTGTGACAGCACAAACCCCATTCCCCCTCCAAAGAGCCTCGCTCCACTTGGAGGGCTGGGGGAGAGCCTGAAAAAATTAAGAGAGGGGTTTAATTTTGCTTGGCAGCTTGGAGAGGTTTGTGTTTGCCAAAATGCTGCTTTTCCTCCCCTCTACCCTGCAACATTGTCAGAAAATACGCATCCCTGGTGAAGGAAACTGCCTGCTGCGGCCACCGGGTGTTGGCATGAGGTTTATTCACATCCGTGTCAACACGGCGGATGTGGCAGAAAGCAGATTGCCAAGGGCTTGTTTAGGCATCAGTCCTGAAAAGGTGTAATCTCTCTTAACTAGGGAAGCTGTCGTTACATGTAGATGGTATTTTAGGGAGAAAAGGTCATGTTTCTTGGCTGTCAAGGGCTGGGCTCAAAAATAGTAATCGGGTCATGGAATGCAAGGTTCAAATCTGTTGGAGTCATCAGTGAGACTGCCCCTGGGTTCAACAGAGCACGGTGTTGCACTGTACTTGTTGAATATAGCCTAGAAGAGCTTTGATTTTCTTTAACATTTAGTTTTCAAGAGAAAATGTAAACTTCTGGGATGATGCATGCAACAGGTTTGCCTTTTGCCATCTGTCAAATGCCAGCTCCCTCTGAAATAAAGCAAACCTGCAGTTTTTACGTTTCTGTCCTATTTGACCTAAGAAAGCAAACCAATAAAAAAGCAAAGATGAAATGGGAGGGAATGCGTCAGAGTGAAAATGCTATTCTTTAAATAAAGTAGGAAAATAACACATACATTAAGGGAATTCTAAAAAAAAAAACCACCAAGAAAAAAGGAAAGAAACAATTAAATGCTAATCAGATGAAGAGGATGGATGGATAAACTCATTACTTTATAGGGTGGGATCTCTGGGATAGACCACTGAAGGATGTGTCCACAGCAGGACCCTGGTTTAAGAGCCGTCCCCCACCCCCACGAGCACGGCCCCTGCCCGGGTGGCGGCGTGGGACGCTGGTGACAATTCCTCCAGTGCCCTCCGACACGCTGCAAACAGCGGTCACCACTCACAGCATCGCGCCGGGATGCTGCTGCCCAGCGGCTTTGCTGGTGATGGCTGGATCGGCTCTGAGAACTCCAGAGAGCCATAGGAGCTGCGCGGCAGATCAGCCCCGCGTTTTCCGCGTTAACTCCATCCATAACATGCTGCGCTTCGAATTTAACCTCAATAATTTCTGCTCGGATGAGACAGTACAGCAGGCTCCAACAGGCTGCTTATACCTATGCAAAATTATAATACTTCCCCGCATAGCACAGAGGTGATTTATTGCGAATTTCAGGTGCCTAGAGATGCGTGTTTTGCTTTCAAACCTATCACTTGTTTCAGCATCGAGGGGAATTGGTTATAAAGTGACGCGTGGCTTTAAAAATAAGAGGATGGGATGTGCTCCCTCGTACTGTTAACGGCACTTCATTGTTCTTGTGCCTCCTTTAAGCCCAATTCAGATTAGATTCACTATCATTCATGATTATGTAAAAGAAGTGATAAAACGTGCCTTTTAAAAAAATCATGTTTGTACAAGAATTTGCTGACATATTGCGGAGTGATAACACGATAGTGAAAATAGCCAGATCCTGCCTGGCGTCTGGAATCAGTAAAAGGAGGCAGTCAGGCATATTGCAAGCTAACTTCTGTTCCCTTTCCAGCACAAAATCGGCACCTTTTATTACTTTTTTGTAAACCGACCGATACGATTTTCATTGAAAACTTGCCATATTTCCTGGATCTTGGCTCCAGCCTGAACTGCACTGTAATCATTTCACACCGAAGTCGAGGGGGGAGTTTCTGAACGCATAAAAGGAGAAAACATCAGCGCTTCAGCAGAGATGGCCAGCCGGGCTTGCCAATACAAACCGGAGCATCAACAGCTGATGCCGGAGGAATACAGTCGGTGTGCGGAGAAGGAGAGCAGGGTGGCCTTAAGAAATTAGAAAACTGGCCGGTTTTAAATTGGGATTTGCTCCCTGTTAGGTCCTAGCAAGCTGGCTTAGCAATTGCTACTAATGGTGATGTGAACTGCTGTCTTGCCGCCTCCCGAGTTGTCTCATCTTCAGCCTGGCTCCCTGGGGAAATAGGGTGTATACCTTTCACCTCTGAACCTGGCAGCCTATTTTGGCTGATAAACACACAGGAGCCCCGGAGATAACCACGGTCCTACAAATTGGGTGAAAATAGGTGTCTGGGGAGCAAAATAACACAACTGGGAAAGCTGCAGAGCCTTTGTTGGCCATGGCCAATCTCACCAGGTTGAAGAATCACCGTGTTCCCAAGACCATGTTTCCCCATGAAGAAGAAACTCCTCCTTGAAGTTACTTTATCATCAGTTGTACATTAGGGAATGCCCTTAAAGACCTGGAGTCTTGCACTGTAATTCTCAGGATCTTAGCCACAATCTTTTATTGAATGAATATTTGCATCTGGACTCTTGGTGGAATAAGAAAAAGGTGATGAAGGTGAACACAAAAGGAGGCATGGTTTTAATAACAGCAGCGAAGAAAGGAAGCATATGCACGAAATGTGCTGGAGGTCTATTTTTTACTTGCTGAAAGTCTCCACTGTATTTGGACTGTGTGTCCTGGGGTCTATTGGTAACCATAAAAATTACTCATTAGGTCCTCTGCCCCTTCTGCCAGCGCCGTGATTTGTAGAGTATTAGATATCTTCACAGAATCATAGAATCATAGAATAGTTTGGGTTGGAAGGGACCTCTAAAGGTCATCTAGTCCAACCCCCCTGCCGTGGGCAGGGACATCTTCAACTAGATCAGGTTGCTCAGAGCCCCGTCCAACCTGACCTGGAATGTTTCCAGGGAGGGGGCATCCACCACCTCTCTGGGCAACCTGTGCCAGTGCTTCACCACCCTCAGCGTAAAACATTTCTTCCTTAGATCTAGTCTGAATCTACCCCCCTTTAGTTTAAAGCCATTCCCCCTTGTCCTGTCGCAACAGGTCCTGCTAAAATGTTTGCTGCCATCTTTTTTATAAGCCCCCTTTAAGTACTGACAGGCTGCAATAAGGTCTCCCCGAAGCCTTCTCCTCTCCAGGCTGAACAACCCCAACTCTCTCAGCCTTTCTTCACAGCAGAGGTGTTCCATCCCCCTGATCATTTTTGTGACCCTCCTCTGGACCCGCTCCAACAGGTCCGTGTCTTTCTCATGCTGAGGACCCCAGAGCTGGACGCAGTGCACCGGGGGGGGCTCACCAGAGCAGAGGGGCAGAATCCCCTCCCTCGACCTGCTGGCCACGCTGCTTTTGATGCAGCCCTTCAATAATAAGGTTTCAATCCCTTCTCCTGGCGGGCTGGGACAAGCTTGGATAGGCTTTGCCATGAGAGGGATTCTTCTTTGCTTAACTCCACCCCATTACTCCTCATTTAATCCCTTTGTATTTCTGTCAGCAATTACCTCCCCTCCACAGGACACTGCCTCCCTCTGCATCGAATGGCCAGCTCTGCGATTGCTTTGTAATATCTTCTTTGGGTACACAAATATAGAGATATTTGACAATTGCTGTAAGAGGAGAAGAGAGGGAATGGCTACTAAGGAGTGGGTGCGTGTACGTGTGTTTTCCATAAAATGCTATTTCTGTAGTTTTATGGCTGATGAGGCAGAGTGTGTCTAAAACGGGATTCTTTTGTATAAGGTGAAAATGCCATGAAATGACTGGGATCCTCTTGCATCTGGAGGAATGTCCATGTTGCAATAAGTCTCTGTAAATATTTATACCTGATGACTTAGCAGCTGGCTATTAAGTGCCCTGATTGTTCCTGTAATGCTGCTAGCAAATGGAGATCTGGCATTTAAAGGATACAGCACAAATTGTTCTGTTGGTCTTAACTTTTGGTCAGAGAATTTACTCAGTGCCGGTGATATCACTGGTGAAGCATCCCTCTTGCCCCTTCTCCCTTCCATCTGTGCGGACCGAGCAGCGCTCTCCCCCGTGTCAAAAGGAAAGCAAAAGCAGGGAAAACACACAAAAAAAGACCCATTTTGGGGCTCCAAACAAAGCGCGTGGCTGGTGGTGGCTTAGGGGACCTGGCTGGAGCCACCTCCTCCCCGTGGGGTTTTGGTGGTACCTTGCGTGGGGCCTTGCAGCCCCGGTTGCTCTTCCTCTGGTGTTGGACGCCGGCCAGGCCACTGCACCGGCGTGACCTCCGAGCGCCGGTGACTCACTTTTGCCACGGATTTGCTCATGACAAAGCCTTTCCTGCCGGGTCGGGGCGGCGACGTTAACCCCTTTGCCGGTTGGGGGTTGCGGACAGTGCCGGGTGGGCTGTTACGGCTCAGGGGTGCCAAAGCCCTTTGCGGAGCGGGCGAGGACGTGACGGCTCAAAGCAGCCCCAGTGTGGGTTGGGATTGGGACTACTGGGAGAAGAAATATTCACCGGGGCAACAGGCTCCTTTCCCGTGGGTTTGGGAGCTGGGCCATTGCTCCAGGGCTGGGGTAGGGCTCGAGGGAAGACACTTGCATCCCCATATTGTCTATCCTCCAGTTAGACCCCAGGCGTGTAAAAATACCATTTTATCATCACCACTTTCTGGTCCCCTATTTTACATAAATTAATAGTTCAGCCGCACCTTTGGCTGGATTAATATTAACCGTGAATTTGCATTGAGCAGCCAGAAGGACTGCAGTGAGGGGACAGAAACCATTAAGAAACCAAACAAACCACAAAGTGCTTCATTCTGACTTTCTTCTGAAAGTTACCGCTTTCAAACTTCTCCTTTTGAAAAGATGTCTCATCGCCGGGCTAATTTTGAACTAATGAAAAATAAATCAGCCCCCTCTGGGCCCACCAGCAGAATCCCACGTTTCATTTTACTGGAAATGAAGCAAACGAAAACAAATTAATCTTCAAGAGCTGAAGTACTGGCACGGCGTCCGTGTGTCATGGTGTCTGCAGATGGGGTTTGCAGACGGAGGAAGCAGGTGATTCTCACGCTGCGAAGCCATGCCTGTATAAAAACCGCCCGATGAGCCTTTTTGCCTATTTGATCACTCAGAAATGGCGGAGGTACCATTTAAAGCTGCTCCACTGCCTTTGTCTTACCAGGCTGCTCCTTCAAATTATTTGAATTAACCATTTTATATGCCCGTTGGGTGATGTACTCCTGCCATTTTACCCATGCTATATTAATCCCTACATTACAGCCCTATAATAAAATGCTTTGTAGCCTTCTGACCCTTCGTGAAAGTCAATGATATAATTTTTCCCAAGAAAGTTTTCCAGGAGTCCCTCCTTTCCTCATTCCCTGGCTGCAGTTAGGCTCAGTAACTGCCTGCTTTCGAGGTGATTTTTTTTTCTTCCCTGATTATTATTTGTCTCCAGGTGTTGACACCGCAACCGGCCGAGCTGGAAGGGGATGCCTCGGGTGGGCTGGGGTCCAGGCTGGGCTCAGGCTAAGGTTCACGACGTTAGGATACTCGTGGGTTTATCTTTTGGACCTTTCAACTTGGAAAGGAAACAAATTTATGTAAAACATGGCAGCTTAGATTTTAAACAAAGAGGATGTGCTGTGTTCTATGCAAGTAGAATATTTACAGTTATAAGGCAGGATGATATATGCCCCTTACAAATAATAAATAAAGGTTGAGTGTTGGGAATAAGATTCATAAGGCTAAAACTAATAACGTAATCATCTTTATTGAGGAAAATGAAGCAGTCTTATGACTGGGACAAAATCCCAAAATAAATTTACTGTTTACTAAAACACTGTAAAGCGGTTTAGATGTTGTTATAAAATCATTTTTATTATCTACGTCGAAGATGTGGGTCAGTAGGGCTGTTCCAGGTTTCCTAGAAAACTTAAACGCAGTCCTAATAGTTAGTCACAGCCAGGTCCAGCCAGCTCAGCAGAGCCGCTCGCATTTCCAGCAAGGCTGAGATAAATTCAGATTCCTGCAAAACACAGCGAATGGTGAAAACGGGAGTTGATGAACTGGCCTGGTACTGCTAGGTTTGAATTCATGTCTCCAGACGTGCCTTAAAAAATGTCCCGATTCAGACTAAAGCAGCCAGCACATCTGGAGCTGTTAAATGAGGGGCTGCGAGGGGCGGCGAGTGCATCTCTTGCAGGCAGAGATATTCCTCAGGTTTCCCAGCATGTTCCCAGGCTTAGCAGGTCATAGCCTTAAATCCTCACTGGTGAGCCTGGGTACACGCTCCCAATTAATAGCACGGCCTCTAACATAACTGTTTGTATCAGCTTCAGGCACTGAAAAATACAATTACCCCTGCCTTGTGGTGTTGTCATACTTCCATGATAATGCGAAATAATGCTTTACATTCAAGTTCAGCGAAGGATACAGAAAGCAAAAGGTATTGTCTTTGTACGAGTCTTCAGAAAAGGAAGAAATCCTTAAATATCGAGCTACCTCCGAAGTTTGTGTAGGTTATTGATTATGGAATCTATGTACTAGGGAGAAATGCAGAAAAGATACTAAAAGAGCCACGTGGGAAAAGAAGACAACACATGTGTAAGTGGATCCAAGAGCTAGCATCGATCGGTCCAACACACAGCAATAAGGGATGCTGCAGCTCTGGAGGAATTAGTGCTTTCTATTTCTAGAATGACGTTGTTCTGGAAGAAAAGGGAAACCTCAACATTTGCCATAGGTTAATCCTGGTTTAAGTAACTGTCTGACTACACAAAAAGTGTATTTCTGGTTTTGGAACACCCCTGCTGCTCTTCCCGCAGAGGAGACCTGGGGCAGATGTGCAAAACAACCAGTCTAGATTGCATGCTAGACGTTGCCTGTATTTAGCGTGCAAGCTTAGTGCTTTTTAAAACTCCCAGGACTGGAGCAGAAGCTGTGGTCCAGCCCCTTACCTTGGGGTTCAGCGTGGTCTCAGCAGCAGATGGAAATGCTGGAGGAGGCATCACAGGGAGCGACGCTGCGGTGAGCAGGGTAGGGGTGCGGGATGGGGAAGATGAATGACGTCCCCAACCCCACTTCTGACAGCTCGGTGTTTATATTTGAGGCGCCCTGCAATTTTGCACAGCTCCACGTTTCAGCTGGGTGGCTCCTCTTGTGTGTTAGCAGAGCCCAAAACCACCGCTTGCGGCCACTCAGGAAGCAATCTCAGTGCCTGAGCATTAAGTGTTGGCTTGTGTCATTATAGGAGAGCACAGGAACCCCAAAATGGAGAATTAAAGCCAGCCCTTGTCTTAGTTAGAAGACACAAGACAAATGGATGTGAGGAACAGGAGGGGCACGGACAGGGAATGAGCAATTTAAACATTTGCCGGTGTCGTGCTGGTCCTGTGATACTCTTCTCTTTATTTACAAAACCCCTCTCTGTTGAGCTGAAAATTTAGGTTGAGATGCATGCAGAGAGAAAAGCCGCTCTGCGAAAGGACAAGCGGGGCATTGTCTGTCCCGAACCCACCGCCGAGCCCTATCCTCCTGGCTCAGGGATGAGTTATCTATGGGATCTCATCAGCCACGGTTACGCATAGACTACTGGTTTGATCTAACAGAGCCCCTTTCTCCTGCCTTGTCTGTCTCAAAATTACACCCACTCAGCAAGACCTTCATTACACAGGAAGAATAAGGAGAAAATACAGTTTCTTTATCTGTCCAGGCTTCCACGTCTGCAGAAATGCAGCCCGAGGACGGCCACAAGCGTGGTGGGACACCGTGCTGGTGGTTCCCACAAGTGAGCAAAGAGGGGAGGACAGGATGGCAAAGCTTGCCGGGCACCGGAGGAGAGCAGCAGGTCCGCGGTGGAAGGGAAACATCTCATGGGAAAGGTTATCTTTCGGCTGAGGGATAGGGCTGCAAGCTGCCAGAGCAGGGCACCAGCTTTATTTTAGCTGTGGACTTCTTTTGTGATCTTGGATCTGGATGTAGGCTCAGTGCTTCAGCAAGAGTTTATTTCACTTACAGACACGTGTAATATCTAGGAGAAATGTTTCCTTTGGCTTCAGTGTTTGGGCTGGGCACTGCAGGGCAAGAGAGCATCTCCGGTAGCAAGGTTGAATCCTACCTCCCTTGCAAAAGCCCAGGTAAACTCTCTGTAGACCTTGACACCTACTTTGAAAATGCAAAGGGGTGATTTTTGCCCTCGCTGCACAATGCAAATCAGCACAACACGTACAAATGAGAAAGGAATATGGCAGTCTTCCTTCTGTTGATGTTACATTACACAGCCCCACCGCTAAAAGCATAGCTTAAGCTATTAGCCACCATGAGAAATCTGATGCCTGTTTTGGAAAGCCTGTTTGTTCACTAGGATGCCTGGAAAGACTTAGGCACGGTGAGAGAGTCAACCTGGTGACTGCAGATGCTCACAGTCCAAGTTTGGAGGGAAGACAGGGATCAGGTATGGCCAGAAACAGCATTAGCACTGCAGGCATGATTTGCAGTCCTGCCCTCTGAATACTGCTGCTGTCAGCCAAGAAACTGAGGCCTGGGTGCATCAAAAAATGATGGATCTGCCAGATCCATGCAGAATAAAGTCAGGCTTTCAGCA
>NW_008825558.1:4804693-4807319 GCF_000699105.1 Pygoscelis adeliae | reverse complement strand
AGGACAGACGGACACAGAGCAGGTTTGCCCTTGGCATGCACAGGGGGCTGTTAACAGCACAATGCCACAAACCTGCAGTCCTGTGGCAAAACAATAGTGACATTTGCTGTTGCAACATGAAGAGAGGACTTAAAATATCCCAACTGATGCTTTTTTTCCCCTCCCATGGTGCATGCATTCTCCTCTTGCCTTTTTAACATTGTCCCATTATTTTTCCCAGTCTCTCTTCGAGTCTCTCCCTACAAACCTTCATGTTCCCTCTAAATCCTCTTTGCTCAAAGATGTGCTAGCGGTATCACCAAATCTTGAAATTTTCTTGTGAAATCCATAATACATGGCTGATGGTGCTCCACGTGTAGAAAGCCCAGGGACTCGGGTCTAGGAGAGGAAGCCCTGTCCCCCACTGACCAAAAGAGTCCAAAAAAGCAGAGCTAAACCCCAAACCTTCATTTTTTCATTATGTTCTTAGTCCTTGCTTGAGACTCCTTCTCAAGGCCCTTATACCTTATGCATTTAACATAACTGAGCATATCCTCGTGCTTGAATCTCACGTTTTATGGCTCCTTTATGAATCCCTAGGTGTTTGCTTGCGCTATGTTCATAGCACATGGGTGGTTCATCGGGCTTTCAGGCAGTGACCTACATGTGCAAGTTCACATGCAACTCACCCTACCAGGACTGGCTAGTGCCCCGTGGAGGTGGGTGACCAGTTTATTGTGCCTTGGCTGGAGAAATTAGGGAATTTGCTGAAACCCGTCTTCTCGCATCATAGTTTCCCCTGTAAGCAGGTTTCCAGAGCATAAAATTTAGTAGCAGCAGCCAAGGGACAAAAAGGGGGTTGCAAAGACTTTCTGGGGTGACAATCAAATGATGGGACCCTGTAGGAAGGGCAGAGAGGGGAGAAAAGGGGATTGCAAATATTTTTGGGGCCGCAAGGCTGAGAATACTCATGACATCTCTGCTTCTGATGTACTAAAGGGGTCTGCCCAAGCAGTCGGGGCACACTGCTAAATCCCAGGCCACGGGTGTTTTGGGTAATTATTATTTATTGTTATATTTTGCAACTGAAGAAAAAAAAAAAAAAACCGAAAGCTTTATCGCTTGCTGGAACTGTGCTATTTCCTCCCTTTAAACCTTTGAGCAATAGAGATAAAAAGTGAGTGTTACTTGCGATACTGGGAGAAAGAATGCAATATTCTATCTGTTACTGTCTGGAAGAGCCCCTATCATCTGGCCTCGCTTTCTCCCCTCTCAGCCCCAGGCATGGAGACACATGCACGCACGCATCTACTTAAGAGGTGGAGGCCACTCATTTTTAACGTGCAGTCCTATTTCTTGGCTTTCTTTATCGGGTTGGACAGGTTTCTATTGAATTGCAAAAGCGACCAACATTTGGCACGACCGCTCGTTCCAAATCTCTGCTAAACATGGAAACCCATCTGAAAAAATTTGACAGGCAGGATGATGCAGTGCTTTCCAATTGGGCTCGTCCTGCTAAATTGTTAAATTATGTTGAACGTTTCCCCTCTGCCCCTTGAGTGCTAAGACTCTTCTTCCTTTGGTGGGGCAGTTAAACCGGGGACCCTGTGAGAGAAGATAAAAGCAGATCTGTCTTTTGTGAGGCCAAAGATGCATAGCCAGCATCCCTGCTAGGATGCGAGGATTAGGAGAATACGTAGAATTTCCAAATTTAGAGTGGAGGACCAGCTTCCCATAAACAAAGGCTGCTTTTTAAAATGAGATGCTAGCAAGATAATGCCAAAAAAAAAAAAAAGTTTGCCTTTGTGACTAAATTCTGTTATTTTGCAGCCAACCTTCAAATGGGCTGTTGGTGCAAGTGAACAAACGCTTCCTGTCTGTCCGTCCCCATGGGTGGTCGCGTTTTAAAATGAAATATACAGGCTGACAAATGCCTTTACAAAGGCCAGATTATAAACTGTAAACCTACTGTCAGCTGGGTAGAAAAAAAAAAATCCAAATGCCTCTTATACCATTTAAAGATTTAGTTTGGCTTCAACACTAAAGCACTTCATCTTGAAGGAGAAAGGAGCTTAGAGTTTATAAATTGTTGTTTGGGCTCTAGTAAGCTCTGGATAAGGGAATCTATCTGCTAGGAAACAAATGACCTTCCCAAAATTTAGGGAGCTCTGGGTATTGTTACGAAGACAAAATGCCTCGGAAAAATGTCCCCAGAATACAAAGGGATTTGAGACTGCTCCGTTACTCTTAACATACAGTTCATACAGCTGCAAAGGGCAAATCTTACAGTTCCAGTCTTTAAAAAAGGGTGGAAAAAAGTTAAACATATCAGGGTAATAAAATACAAGCTGTTTAGATTGTCCCCCTCTGTCTAAATCGACTCTAGACTTGCTCTTGCACACAGTTGTGAAATCCAGGCTGAATATCCATATTATTTTGGCCCCAAAAGTCTCAGAATAGCCTATGTTCTCCCCAGTGCTGATCACTGAAGCAAAGTTTTGTGGTAAACATGGCAGTTTATGGTAACACGGTTGCTACATTCTGCATTTTGAATCCAAAGTGGAGGAACAAAGAAACTCCAGAAGCGATGAAAAGCGATGGGCATTGCACACCCTTGCGTCCATTAAGTGAAATCTTGCAGCTTCTT
>NW_008825558.1:4804047-4804639 GCF_000699105.1 Pygoscelis adeliae | reverse complement strand
CGTTTCAAATCCACCCTGAGCTCAGAAGTGCACTGCAAAGCTCTTGTCCTTCGCTCTGCAAATGCCATCCATAGTCTCCCTTTCTTCAGCGGGTTGTGTTTGCAAGCACGCTTCTGCTGTAAAGTAGAAGATGAACAAAGAGACGAGTATCTACATTGAAATGGGCCTTAGTTTTTAAACTTTTTCTTTTTTTGCACATTCTGCTTTTATTTTGTGGGTTTTGAGATAGACCTGAACTGGTCATAGGATCTGGAAGAAGCAGCACGCATTTACTCTGCAAATCCTTGCTGCGTTTCCTCTTGCCCAGCATGGCTTGTTGTTTTTTTGCCAGGAATATTTGCAGGTCATGCTGCCCTTGCTGGAGGCAAGCAGAAATTTCAGTTGATTTCACCAGATCCGGGAAGGTTGAGAGGACTGTGCATGCTGGGTTAAGTGGGAAACAGAAAGCAAAAACACCTCTCCCGTGGGCTGCAGAGTTTCCTTTTCATCCCTGCCATCTTGTGTCAACCAGCGCTACCCCAAGGCATCGCTTCTCATTCCCTTCCCACCTTTGTTACTGGTGTCCATATTGATCAGCACAACTATTGGGCAC
>NW_008825558.1:4801367-4804011 GCF_000699105.1 Pygoscelis adeliae | reverse complement strand
GCCCACTCTAAATCTTGGAAACCACAACTTTTGTTGTGCTCTTCTGTTTTTAGGAGGCTTTTTCTTTTTCTTTAAATACTGCATAGCATCACAGCAATTACTTGAGATGATGTCCGCTTTCCAGGGTTCTCCGCAGGTTTGAAAGGGTGTGAGGCCTGTTCAATTTTCTATGCATGCCTCATGCCTGAGGCTAAAGTACGTCGGCACCAAATTCCAGGAGACCTTTGGAAACGATGACTATTTCAGTGCCCATCAGATTGTTTTAATGCTTGAATGTGATTCATGCTGGGACTCGGGCTATCGGCTGTCCCTCCTCTCCTACCCAGAGACCAGATGACAGTTGTGCAGCTGCATCAAATGCTTTTGTTAAAAAGGAACAAAAAGGAAATTACTGGAAAATCTTCACAGCGGATCTCCCTCCGCCCACAGAGTGGTGGGAATAAACATCACAACTTCAGATCTTGGTGAATGCAGATAAATAGAGGCTTAGCTGATAAGTTAATGACATACCAAAACCAGATTGCTTGAGGTCTAAAATAATAAGCAGCCAATGAGCAGAATACTGGAATCCTGACAAAACCCAAAATGCTCTGACGTTTTCTGCTCCCCTCTGCGAGGAGGGAGCTGCTGCAGTCATGCACAGCGGGGATGTGGCTGGCAGCATCCAGACGAAATATCTTTTTTAGGCTTCTTCATGCAGACATGTCTGAAAAGGCTCCGTTTCTCCTTGCCGGATTTCTCCAGTATGTGCCCTTCCCCATCCATCCGTGCTGCTGGGTCTTTCCTCTGACTCCCCTGAGCTCATGTCTTCACTGTTGCTATCCTGGGAGATCTCGCATCCTCGTGTTCACTCAGAAGATTGCTTGACTGTCTCATGTCTCTTTTTTGGTGTTTCTTCTCTGTGACATCTGATTTATGCAACTTCCCTTCCTTTTCAAACCCGTTCTCATCTTCCTCACACCTGCTCTCTTTCATGATTAAAATATGATGCCTATTTTCTGTTGGCAAAGGAGTGTGGTCTCTGGTACCCTACACCTCTCTACCAGACTGAGCAATTACTATTCTGCCATGGATTTTTCCTGGCAGTAACCCCATGAAGTCAGAGCTATTCTTGGGGAAATAGAGGCTTGGAGAACCTAAGGAGGGCACCAAGCCACACAAGTACCTCCAGGTGGGTTGAACCCAGCTCCATCACTGACCCATCCTTCATACCTGTTCTGCATGCCCCAGGCACCTAAAAGAGAATGAAGAAAGCAGAAAGTTGGGGAAGAACATCTCCAGGAAAATATATTGCAAATTATTCCTGCCCTGACTTTCTCCGTGGTGCTCCGGTAGATTGATGCATGTATACAAATCTTCCCTGGGCTATGCTTTTAACATGTTACAGTGGTCAAGAGATCCAAACAAATCATCAAAAACTTCTCTTGAAGACCAATTTTATTCCTGCGTAGACCATGGCAGAATTTGTGCTGCCTTCCTAAAAATTTAATAAAGATTTCATGTCTACATGGTAGGAAAAGTGGCCACTAGTCTGACCTGCTTCTTGGTCCTCCTTGCACCCCTGCTGGAGCTCCGGCTCTGTAGGTGAGGATCCAGCTATGCCCGGTGAGCACAACTGTGCTTCAAACACTGCTGCTGACAAACCAGAGCTGGAAGGTCCTTTTTAATGGAAAGAGGTATAAATGCAAAAGTTATATTAAAATCCAGCCACGCTTTCCTGGAACAATTAGTCTATGTTTGGGTTGGGTGAAGTGCGAAGGGAATATGGTCCTAACAGTGGTGACCAGTGCAGTGGTTTTTAGTTGAGGTGTATTGCTTTAGCGTCTGTTTGCTTTGCCTTTGTTAGGCTCAGATGATCACGTTCAGGACTGGATGGAGTAACAGAGATTGATTACGTGCCCACTGCACACTGGATTGGAGGCCAAATGGCTGGCAAAGGCAGGATTGCGGCTACTTTGGGGTTCGGTTCTGCAGCTGGTGGTGGTGTCCTGAGTCCCACAGTCCTGCTAGGAACAGTCAGACGCTCCCGCTGACTGTCCCAAGACTGCACAGAGGTGGAGGCAGATCCTTTGCTAGAGGAAAATAGATCCAGCAGCGCTAAAGCCAGGCAGCAGCGTGCACCAGCCGAAGATTCCCAGCATTTCTCCAAGCCCTCCAGAAAGAATCTGCAGAAAGAAAACCAATAAAAAATGAATGCTCATCTCCAAAACATTCCTCCAACTGCACCCATGACTTTATCTGTTTTCTTTCTGCACGGGCTACTCCCCCCTATTTTTTTATTTTATTTTTTTTTACAAGCTATCACTGCCGCAGCAAAGGCTCTGTAATATAAATCTGTGCTCAGACATGGAAATATTTAGCGTTTCACAGCAGCTTGCTCAAAATCCCGGTTTTCTGCAGCCTGCTTGGGATTGCTTATCCCAAGACATACAGCACAGGAGAGCTTTGCGGCTCCCGAGGAGCCGAATTGCTGCAGCGTGCCGAGCGCGGTGGCTTGCTCCAGCATCCCACAGGCTGTCACAGGCTGGAGGCAGGGGGCAATACGCCAGAAGCTTATTTTAGTCACCTTTTCAAAGGACTGGGACTATTGAGAGCAAACAGCTGACGGGCAAACGTTTGTTTTTCTCTTTCTAGAGGCAGCTTG
>NW_008825558.1:4782155-4801340 GCF_000699105.1 Pygoscelis adeliae | reverse complement strand
GGTTGCTGGGGCCAAACAGGAGGAAGATGTTCACCCCTGATTTATACGCGCCTTCAGAGAGCGAAGGGTTGATACCGCCCGGCCGTGAGCGCTCGGCAGTTCACAGGATCGGGCCGCCGAGTAAGTGGGGAATTCATCCAGAGATATCTAGGAAATACATAGAATAAGCTGCCAACCCTATTCCTAAAGCCAACAGTTCACTAATTTTAATCAACAGCTGGATATTTTTATAGGGAGTGAAGGGATGGAGGGGTATTATGACAGAACAAGGGAGGTGGGATTAGACTAATCTAACCCAGGCCAAGTGGGCTTTTCCTGCTCAGCCATGTGTAGTGTCATGACTGTGTGATTTAGACTACTGCGCACTCACCAACACTGATAAGGAGGACAATTATGGGGAATACACAACTCTCTTGTGTAGCCCTTAGCCAGCAGAGCAGTCTGGGTACCGCGGATGTCAGCTGGGGATCGTCTCCAGCTCCGAATTAGAGCGGTCCCCACCCCGGGGACAAGGTTGAGTCGGGGAGTGTGCCCCGGGGCTCTTGCGATGCTGCAGTAAGGGATCCTGGTGCTCGTCCTGCTCCCGGATGGAGGTCACCCTTGTTCTGTCCCTTGCAAAAGTTCAAAAGGACCTTTCTGATGAGCCCCGTCATCATGTCGGTAAAACGTGATGGGTGGCAACACCATTATCCACCTCTCCGGAGAAGGTTTCTCCATATTATGACTCTGTTGAGTCCCTCAAGGGCAGTTTCTCTGGTGTTAATTGTCGTGTTTCCCCGTAACTTCTGGTTCTCCCCATGTCCTTCCTCACCTTCCGCTTACTCATACTAAGCGCAGACTCACGCCAGACGGTCACTACCTAAATGTGACCCAGGGAGCAAGGCAAAACGCGCGATGCCACCTCGTGTAGCCCCGGTTCAATCGGATACTCCTTCTGGTAGGAAGCATGGGAAGAAATATTCGGAGCCAGATTTTTCCCTTTGGGTTTTTTTTTTTGGAATAACCCTCTGATTGGCGCATAGCAGCTTTTGTTGTTGTTTATTTGTGTAGCTTTTCATCTTAACGAGGATGTACGGAAACAATTACCACATGGTTCATTCACAATATCAACTCAAGCTTTTCCTGTCCGTGCGGTGATTGGACTTAGCCACTGAAAATTATCTAGCTTTGCAGAAGTCATGCTTTTTACTCATTTTTTCAAATACATATTGTACATTAGGGATGATTTTTCCCTGCTAAATAATATTTGGGGTTTGTACCAGGTGGCTGGAAATGTCACACAGTTTCTCCTTTTTGGCAGTCGAAAGTCCAAATGTTTTAAGAAGATGCACATTTTTCAGGAGGGCAGAGAGAGGTCAAGATGCACTGACTAATTCAAGATTTCCTCCACTGGTTTCCATAACAAATAATCATTTTTTTCTTTATTTAGCTGTACTCACTGGTAGGTTTTCATTTGCATCAAAGCTTTGTTCTGCTCTCATTTGGGCTGCCTCCAGAGACCAAACAACATCACAGGCTACTCCCAGCATATCCTCCAAAGAAATGGGCCAAATTCAGAGCTGCAAGTTGGCTCCCACGTGTAAACCCTTGCGATACAGATCCTGGAGCACCGCTCGGGGTGAATCTGAGAGAGGTTTGTGGACAGGCAATGGAGAAATCCATGGAGATTTAAAACTAAAATGAGTTGGGTTGAGTATAATCTAGGCGGATGAGGCAGCCATACTGTTATTAAGTTGATAAAAACTCCTGTTCTAAGACCTTTAGAGGTTATTCAGGTCTAATGACCTAGTGACCTTTAAGGTTATTCAGAAGTTGGTTGAAATTTTACCTCTTTGGGTGACACCCTTCCATACACGTGTCTCTTACCCCGGGCTGCTTTAATATTCTTATTATTCTTTGGGGAATTTCAATCCTAATAACTCAGGAAATGGGTCTTCAAACTCACCTCTGAAAACCGTGGCTAGCTTTTCTGCGTGAAATCCTGGCACCGCTGCACTGTGGAAATGATCGGGGATTTGGCAGGCGCTGGCTTTCCTAGCGGCTGTTTGCCCTTTTCCCGTCCCTGCCGAGAGCTGCCCCAGCAGAACAAGGCGATAAACAGTTGAAAAATTGTGTTTTGCATGGGAGATCTGCTAGGATTTGACAGCTAACTTCCCTGGAGATACTGGTTTGTGCTGGGTGTGCTCCAGCTGGGGTCGTGGGAGCTCGGATGGGACTTTCCAAGAGACTGAGGACACGGGCATGAGACCCAAGAGCAAGGACAGCATCTCTTGGTCCTTGTCTGGTCCCGAGCACCCTGGTAAAGGAGTTGGCCTGGCTGGTGTGTAAAAGGTGTAAGAAAAAGGAAGAATTACATTAGAAGAAGATACAGGGTAATAATGGGTAGACAAAAAACAAATGGAAAAAATGGGGTTTTAAATTTGACTGCAGACTGAAGAGGAGAAGAGATATTGGGTGAGAGCAGCCAATATATTATAAAAAAAAATAAATTAAAAATCCAGAATTGAAATGAAGTTTCTGCTCAAGGGCCCAACATGTTTTGCTGGAGAACTCTTCAATGCAAGATTCATCGACGAACACCACGCTGGGGGCAGAGCCACCTCCCCTCCTGCTCTAGTGCCATAACCACCGGGCTACGGGGCCGTACTCCCCGCTTGGTGTGTGCCTGTCATCTAACACCCTTCAGGGTCTCTGCTGATCGATCCCAGCCACTGTCTTATTTTAGGGGGTCCAGCCGTGCAGGTGGACATTTCTCAAGTCTGCTGCTGAACGGCAACTGGGTTGGTACCCGGAGTCTATTGCTCAAACTGGTGCTGTTGGGTGACTCCCGAGTGTGTACTGGGAGGCGAGGAATCACATTTCCAATGCAGGCGTCTCTGTCCTGTCTTCGTCTTAGCAAAAATGCCGCTAAGGGATCGCTCACTGCCCCATCACTGGTGCTGCTCAAACCGCGGGCTTGCCGCGATTAGCAATGCATGCTGCATTTATATTTATCTGATGCACAGAGACATCTGTTTATCATATGTTGCACGTCTGATAAGCAACTTTTTTCTTCATCCCAAGGCCCGATTAAAGATTCCGATTAATGCAACTTGCTGGAAGGTCCTGTAACGCAGCTTTTAAATCAATGTCATGTAAACTTTGCTGGGTTAATCCTGCACATCTGAATTCAGCTAAAAACCAACACTGCAAGGTCAGGCTGTACAAATTGATGGATTTTTATTCCTTTAACCTTAGAAGTGTTGCAGAGAGGGTAATAGCAGCAAGACTTGCTTCTTCCAGTTGCTTCTTTTTCCTACACAAGAAAAGAGCCAGCAGACATTTTCCCTTTTCCTGATACGTGCACATATATTATATATATATACATACGTTTTTTTTTTTTACACGAGAGGTATTTAAATCAGCAAAACCTTACAAAAAGTTGTCACTTCTTTTCATGCGTATCTTATTTTTCATTTTTCTTCTGCATTGATTTGATAAGGGAGAAAAGGATTCGGATATTATAACTCGGTAAGATAATGAAGAATATCCCTCCTGCCTTTTGAATTTATTTCGGTAACACATTGAAGAGTTCTAACAAAAAAATATCTCTTTAAAGACATCTCAGAGCATTTTGTAGCTGAAGAAGGCATGAATGTTGCAGTAGCAAATTAGCATGAACTTGCAGAAAAAGTACTGTACAATTCACGGAGTTTTCTTGTCTTACTTCTAGGGGGAGATTTTTGCAGTGTCTCTGCGACTCAGAAGTAACAATCTCTTATCAAAGCTCTTTAGTGCCTTTACACTATCATCAACACATATAAACAAAGGATAAGAAAGCTAATTCTTTGTGTGGATAACTTTCTGCAGGAAAATGCAGCCTGTAAAACAGCTTGTGGCAGGAGATCATCTTTATCAGCTTTAAGCTAAGGAGTGTATTTTATTTATGGAATTCAGCACTGCAGGCATTCTTGTTTCTTTGTTCGACAATATGTTGTATTTCCATATCCTAGTACTTAGTTTTGTTCGAGCATAAATGTTGGCTAATTGCAAAGACCTGCTGGAGGCATTTTGGTTTTTTGGTTTGGAGTCCTGTGGCTTTATTTTCTCTCCTTAAACCTGAGAACTTCTCTGTAATAATAATTGTGATCTTATACTAACTGGAACATTTCCCCTGAGCTTTATCCTTCTTTTTCTTTTTTTTTTTTTTAATAATCTTTCTTCTATTGTTTAATACCAAATGTTAAAGCCAGCAGAGATGTTTCAGAGAACTCCTTTTCCCACCAAAAAGAGAGCAATATGCATACAACCATCAGCTGAGCTGCCGTAACTTGTTGGCAGGGACTGACCACTGGAAGTGTGGGTATGGACACAAGGTGGGGCTGGGTCCTGGTCCCCAACTGGGCTGCCAAAGCCCTGGCATCACGGCTGCTGCTGCCTTCGTGCCACTTTGCAGCGCATCCTCAAAGTCAACAGAAACCAGGCGCTTGGGTCTTGGTCCTTGCTCGAGCACAGGATGCCACCAGTCAGCCATCTGGCAGGACCTGCCTTGAATGACAGAACTCCTACCAGCAAGTTTAAGCTCCAGTTTGAAAAAGCAAAAGAGTCCAGAAGGTTGTGGTACCTGCAGACAAGGATGTGCCAACTGGATCATCTGTGCTCCTCTGAACGTGGGTCCACCGCTCTGTCACTGGTCCTGCTTCTGCCTGGAGCTTCGTCCCACCTTTCTCTCCTCCTGAACTTGGCTATTTCATCTTTTTCCTTCACTCTTTAATAAGGAGTATGTATTTCATCAGCACCAAATGAGCAGTGCCAGGATTTTAACTGGAGCTCCTTCTGCTGGCAGGATGACCCCTTTGCACAGAAAAATTCCCCTGCAAGGCCAGACGAGAGATCTCTCTCGTTCTTCCTTTATCTTTACATGTACTTCTCCCAAACATTCCTCAATAAAAATGCATACGCTAAGTATTAAGATTGGCATGTGTCTGTCACCCATAGCTTGTTATCCCAGTGAGATGTATTCAAGCTCCGTGGCTCACTTTAAGGCTGGCTGAATCTTACAGGGATCTTTTATCAACTTCAATGGTTTTGGGATTGAGCCCGATGCTGCATGTGGAAATGATGGAGTCCAGAACTGTGAGAAGTCATGCTTTGAGTTTCTTGCCCATTATTTCAGAATCAACCTTATCTCTCTGCCTGCGTTTTGTTGGATGATCGCTCCTTCTCCTACCAGATACTTTTGTCAATGACTTCAGCCTGGGCAAGACTTGGAAAGGCACAAATTCCTGGCAGCCTAATTTCTTAATATATCTGCCCAGTTATACTTAGGGATGTAGACATTCCTGAACATCTTAGGCACCAGCGATGTCTGAGAGAAGACATCAGACACCATCCAGCTGCCAGCAATGCTATAAACTTATGATTAGCTTCATTATTTTCTATATTAAATAGCCAAAACCCAGTCCCTTTGCTGGGGAAGCCCAGCAGCATCCCTTCCCTCCCAAATCACCAAGCCCTGTGGAATTACCTTTGGCTGTGGCTGTCCTGTGGCAGTTTAATTTGGGATGAGCCACTGTGGGATGCTATTGTGTTGCTAAGTTCATAAAATAGTATTTAAGATATGAGACTTATTACGTCAAAGCTCTCAGTAAAAGTGACGGCACAATGAACTTTTCTGAACCTGAACTGGTGTAGGATCCTAACTGATGCATGTGAGCAGCATTTATGCAGAAAAGAGGTGTTCTGTAAACAGCTATTTTTGCTTTAAAAATCTGGGAATATTCCTATATATTACAAAATTGTGTAGCATTTTTTTCCCCTCTTTATTCAAGGAATCCTAGTTTCCTTTCCTTTCCTTTCCTTTCCTTTCCTTTCCTTTCCTTTCCTTTCCTTTCCTTTCCTTTCCTTTCCTTTCCTTTCCTTTCCTTTCCTTTCCTTTCCTGATTTGCCCTTCCCTATAACAATATTGCTAATAAAATAGTTTATGATCTTGACTCAATAAAATCCAAATACAAAGGGCGATAAGAAAAATTATTTTGCAACTTTAAAAAGCCCAAATAAAGTCCTCAAAGCCCTGGCTATTTTAGAGTGAAAGTAAAGAGTAAGAGTAAAGTGAGGCTAAACCACGGAGTAATCTCCCAACATGCAATGAATGTTTCCATGGAGGCCACAGTTCCGGTGGGATTGTATCTGAGTGACCAAACGTGATTTTCTCCTTGTTTTCTAGGAAAAGAAAGAAGATGCTGGTCCATGGGAACATTATGAGAAATTAGCCCTATATAAAAGGAGATTTTCCCTTTACAGGGTCTGGCAGTCAGTGGCTGGGGGACGGCGCTGGCAGGTGGACACACAGCCTCCTTTCTGGGGGACGCTGCCCCTTGGCCACAGCCACACCCGCATCCAACGGTGACCCCTTGGCTTGGCCTGGAGAGGTGATGCCGTGCGCCCCTACAACGCCACTGAGCCCGTGCCCGCACACCCCTGCAGGTTTTCCCATACGTCTCCGCTAATAGACCAGGTCTAAAAAAGCCAGGTCTGTCCCCCGGCCGGCGAGGAGCTGAGCCTCACCAGCCATTTTTCTCATGCAGCATCAAAATAGCCGCTTGCTGGAGATGGCTCTGTGCCATCCTTGACCTAGGCTGCGTTTGAACCGGGCGACCTAGAAGTGAAAGGCTCGGTATCATGTTGCCAGTTCCCCCGACCATCTGTCCTCCTTCAGTGAGCTTCCTTCAAAAGTCCCCGCACACTTCATAAACATCCCAGCCCTCCTCACCCCTCCAGCTGCCCCCTTCCTCTAGGAGAAACAGCAGTTCGAAGGAAATACCACTCATTTTTTTTTTATTTCTTTTTTTTTTTTCCCCTCAAGCGTGTTGAATCCGACATCCGTGGTTTGGCAAAAGCGAAAGTCTTTCCTCCATCCTGCCCTTTAAACCTGTTGGTGGGGATGGAGAAGACAGGGATAAAACCCTCTCCTGGTGGAGACGATGCAGTGCCCAGTAGCAAAACCTCCTCTCGTCTTTGAAGACCAACAATAAAGCAAACTTCCATTTCCTTACCATAACATTGTCATGTCACAACCCCGAGAGCTCCACCTTCCCTTTCAAGAGGCTAGAAAGTGGGACTTTAGACAAAGAAAAATAGTCTCAGGTGGGTTCGCCATGGATCATTTTGACTATATTTTAAACATTTAAATGTCAATGCTTAGTCATAGACAAGACATGATTCTTATCTATGTACATGTGGCTTCCAGTATAAAAAAATTTGAACCCATGCCATTTCCTGTTGGAGAGAGCTTAAACACAGGGGTGACAAGGGCACATCTATTTTGGATCCCTATTTTAAAAGCCTCCAGATATCATAGAAATCAACTGGCACAAACAGAGGACTTTGAATTTCTTTCATGGCGGTGGCAAATTACGTATATCAATGAAACACATACTTAGTGAAGCGGAAGTGAGCACCAGCAATACTTCAATCAGCTTTGGCACATGTATACATTATTCTGTTTGATCTCATAGGATGCTGGATTTAGATGATATAATACATTCTGGTTATCTTCCTAGAAGTTGGAGGGACGTAAGGAGATATCCACTTTCACAAGATAAAATTAGCACCTCTTTATTTTTCAGATAAACATTCCTCTTTTTTTTTTTTTTTTTTTTCAGGAAAACGCTGATTAGAGTTACAAAGCATACCAATGGGTATGAGTTTATTCATATTCAGCCCAAATCCTATTTATAATATAAAGGAAATAACATTGGTATTACACAGGGCAACTTGGACAGCCTAGATGTAGGAATAGGGAGCTGTGCTCAGGCAGGTCTCTTCAAAAGCGCCTAAAGCAGTTATTTTCTAAAGTGATGGTGGGAAAGTAGAGATTTTGCTTAAAAATGGACAATTGCACCAGAAAATGGCCAGCCCACACCGATTCTGTTCTTTTACTGTGTCTTTTGATAACATCACCTTGGAGCGATGAGCTTAAGGTACAAAATATGGACTTGAATTTTGGACACTAAAGATCCAACGTATTTTCTTCTGTACCCCGTCATCTTGATTTAGTTCCCACCTACCGTAAGTACCTACAAATGCTACCCAGATCATCTCACAAAACTCTTGTTTATGGACAAATTTAATGTTTTAAAGCAGCCCAGTGAAAAGTTATTTTTGCTAAGTCAAAGCATAGACCTCCTGGGCACGGGAAACACGTTTCTGGGTAGATCTGTGTGAATAACAGATTGTTTGGTTCACTTGCCGCTCCAAACAATCGGGAGAGAAAAATGGTTTCCGGTGAATTAAGCCTTTTGTACAGCATGGAAGGCCTTAATGGACCTTTGAACTTTTTAAAATAAAGAAATACATCGCATTATCTGCAATGCTTCATTTAACGTCAAAAAGAAAGGTGGTGACCTTCAAAAGTCTTTTGATGGCGAGAACAATTCAGCAAAATCAACACAATTTTTTCAAAATGCTTCGGTCAATTTGAATCTCTGCATTTCAATTTGGGGGAAACAACCCATGGCTGAAGTAGTTTTGCTGTTATGTTTATGAAAAAACAGATCATGGGCTTGCCGGGGTGGACTTCACGCTAATGATAGACCGATCGATCGCCAGATATACGTACACACTCGTATCTTGTTTGGGAACGCGACCGTAATATGGCTTTTAAATGCACATCATCTCAGAGCTGGTGGTTGAAATGAGCACTGAGGTCCCATTTAATACCCTCATTGAGAAGGGTCTTCTCTGCAGCGCGGGATCGGAGACCCGTGGTTATTGGCAGAAAGCTCTCTTAAATACAACCCACCGAGAAATTTATAACAGCGTGGGCAGAAACTTTTGTCTTGGCAAATCACACTCGCGTTCACATTGCTGTTATGAAATTAAGCTGCAAAAGATATGATCTGTTGAAATATTTTGTGAGGCCTTATCAGGATATGATTCTGTACTGCTCTCCAATGTGAAGCTTTCCAGTTTAATACACGATGACAGAACAAGATCCTTTTACAGGGAGAAAGCTAGATCGTTTTCAAGACCAAGTTTAGCAACTTCTCAAATGTCTGTTGTTGTCTGTCCTGTTAATTGGCTGTATGGCTCCAGTTTGTGTGGGCTGGCCATTATAATGTCAATAAATCCAGTGACTGGAAATGAAATTTGATGCAGAACGGGGCTGAGTGGTTTGTTCCTGAGAGTTTGACCATGTGCATTGGTCGTGGGATTTCGGTGGACACCGTTGGGTAGCCTCGTACAGTGTAAAAGCCATTATTTCTGGAGAAAAAGTCTAGGCAGTAGCTTTTTAAATGGGATATCACCAAAGAGCGGCCATTTAATGGAATCGAGGTTTTCATGCAGAAAAGGCAGCTGCAGACAGGGATTCTTCTCCACTCACCTCCATGTCCCCCAGTCGTTGAGGGCTCCAGCGTTTCCCTGTGGGACACGGACAGGAGCTGATTTTCCTCCTGGCATGAGATTTCAGTGGAAAGAGCCTGTTTTGTGGTGATCTCAGCACATGGAGGTGCTGTCAAGGGAAACAGAGAGGGAGAAGAGAAGAAATAAATCAGATGGGGAGAAAACAGCCGCCGCCGCAGGGCTGCGAGGGGGGGGATGCCCCACAGAGAGCAGGGGGGGGTCGGCGCAGGATGCACGGCGGGGTCCAGCGCGGCTGTGGCTCACCCATCACCAGCGTTTCACTTTCGAACACGACCAGCGAAAGGGCTTTTCTGCTCGAAAAGCCCCAAATTCTGCATTATCCCCACTCATCCCTAAAAAAATTAAACTCCCCCAAAACACCCTCCCTGGAAAAGTCAATTAATAGCAGAGAGCCCGAGCGATGGGAGAAGCTGGGAGGTAGCAGTGTGTGATGGCAGGCCGGCGTAGACAGATCGTCATGCCGACGTTGGATTATTAATAGCGAGAGCACGCCATGTGGTTCTTTTTCCACTCACGCCGACGGCAACTGTTTGTCTTCTGTTGTCCAAATTGTTCAATTCATGGCGGTCTGAAAATTGCAATTTCCAAAGGAGCGCACCGCGGAGGAGACTGGGGGGAAGCTTAAGTCACTTTAATAGCAGGTTATATTAAAAAATAATTATCAAATGCATGAAAAATAAAGAAGTTAAAACTGCTGTATGCTGTGCAAGACAAGATCTTGCAAAATCTGCAGACTCTGCTCCCCCCGAATTCGAAACGAGGGGGGTAAGGGAAACTTATTGTCTGTACGCGAGTGTTTCTATACGTTTGCAATCACAGCCTTTGCATCCCCCCGAGAGCTCAGATTTCACGGGGGAAGAAGCCGGATCATTGAGCCGTCCCAGCAAAGAGCCACCATCGCTACAATTAGTTGCAGA
This sequence comes from Pygoscelis adeliae, assembly GCF_000699105.1. Lineage (NCBI taxonomy): Eukaryota > Metazoa > Chordata > Aves > Sphenisciformes > Spheniscidae > Pygoscelis > Pygoscelis adeliae. The sequence goes on along the minus strand of NW_008825558.1, from coordinate 4,791,018 downwards.
AGCCTAATTTGGGGGTTTTCTCATTAACCTGTCATGTCAAATGCTGTATGATAAGATGGTGAAAACTGGGGGGAGGAGTGGCGGTGGAGGGGTAAAAGTTCATTTTGCAAAGCAAACAAACAGCAAGTCACTTGATTTTACTAATTATCCTAGCCTGTGGCTCTTTCAGCCATTATTTTTCCCCCCCATCAGCGTAGGAACTGACAAGATAAGATAGGAGCTGGTATTTTCTAAACTATCCCGGCTGACGGCATATACAGATAATATGAGGATTCATTTGCAAGAGCGCACGGAAGATTAATTGATTTTCTTAATGTTAGAGTAATCTCTCATTAGAAAAATAACTGCTGGCATTTGTGGGGAATGGGTGTCAGGGCACACCGCAATGCCCCTCTCCAAGCGGTGTCCTAGAAACAGCCTTTTGGGTGAAGAAGGGCAATTTATTTATAATAAAGGGCAAATTATTGATGATAACATGAAATTATAAATGCGTTATCATAAATTCTGGGTCTGATCCACAGCCCAGTGACACCAATGGGTAGGTGCGAGTTGGCTTGCACGGTCTGTAGAGTGGACCTTTTATCTATACGTTTTAATGATATATTAAATTATGAACTAACACCGGTGCGCTTCTCAGACCTGCAATCTCCCACAAATATTGGTGGATACAGGCTCAGCTGGCCAAAAAACCTTGAATTTTGCCAGCGTTAACTATCTAGATCATCTCTAGCTTGTGATCCCTCTTTTTGAGGTCAAGGTCTGCATTTTTCTTCAATGCAAAGCCTTCAAACCTCACAACAGAATTACAGTAGGAAACCTGAACGTGTCCCAGCTCAGTGAAATCTTATAACCCCGCTTCCAGAGATGGGAAAAAGAGGCAAATTTAATGATTATGTGGTTTGCCAAAGACCTTGCATTAAATCGGCATATAAATATGAAATATGCACTGCTTTAAAAAGATAGCTGTCTTTTTTTTTTTTTCCCACGATATAATAACTAAATGGATGCTTGAGCATGTGTTACCTTCATACAGTGCCTTTTATGAGCTTTTAGGGCATCCTCAGGGGGGGGAGAGCAATACACAGCTCACGGCAGCCAGCTGCCATTGTTACCATTAAAGACGTAAAAATCAGAACGTTAACTTCCAATATAAAAATTTAACCCAAAGCCAGTAAAACATGTTATGTCAGAATACGGCTAGATCTATAAAGCGGGTTTCAGCAACATGTTGCAGCTGGTGCTGTGTATTTATAGCTTTAGAGGAAAAAAAAAAAAGAAAAAAAAACCCCCAACACAACAGCCAACACACACTGGAAAGAGTAGAAAGCATTTTGAACAGCAAATTTGTCAATGTTTTTCCTTGCTGCTGAGTCGGACTATGGGTCGGCACTGGTTTAGATTAGCCGTGTCCCGTGCAATTTGACAGTAGCGACATGAACCTGCAGCGCGTGGATCTGAAGCAAAGATAGGAGGAAGGAGGAGGAATTCAGGGAATGTTTTTCCTCGGAGCGCTGTCGAAGCGCTGACGGTGGGACCGGGGCTGCGGTGACAGCGTTAACACTTCCCAGAGCCGAGGACCCCGACGCTGGAATGGCATTGCCCACCCTGAAAGTGAGAAGGTAAAGTTTATTTTTTCTATTTTTTTTTCCTCCCCTTTCTCTCGCTCACTCTCCCATATACAGAATGTATCAAGACCACCAAGAGTGGCCCATTTTTTTTTTTCACGATGATGTACAATTCACATTTGTTAATAAAAAAAAAAAGCTCTGCCTGAGGTCATCCACCTAGATTTTTTTTTTTAAACAGGAAACGGGTTTCAGATGTTTATATGTTAAAAAGTAAGGCTGCTAATCTGCCTACCCATTTAACACGCATTGACAACTGTCAAATCATTTCTCTTTACCTTACTGGCTTTTGAGTTGAGTTAAGTATTTGCTTAATATTTTTTTAAAATCAGCAAAATAACCCTTATCATGCAATCGCTTGCTTTCTGGATTTGCTTGCTAACACCAAGAAAAGCTGCCTCTGAAAGAGTAATCCAGGGTTTACCATACAGTGAACCCCAAGCTGTTACGCTTATTGAGATGAACTCTTCAAGGAGGGGAGTTTGAAGAAAAGTTTGAAGAACGGCAGCTTCGGTGGCGTTTGCAGATGGTGTTTGTGGCCGTGAGATGCAGCGTGCGCACGAAAAGCGGCAACTTTTAACTTGCGAGTGACTGGTGATAAATAGACAAAGATAATTTAATCTGCATTTCTAGATTTCCTTCCAGCTGTTAGCACTACACACTTAGAAAGAGATTCAAATAATCCCTGATTTTATTTCCTTCATTTAACCCATGCAGGGAAGATATATTCCACTAATATTCTCTAGAGCAGGAATACCCCGACGGGCACTGCAGAAGGTACCCGAGACACTCAGCAATGTGGACTCGGCATTGCCCACGATTTCTGGCATGGGTTTGCCACGGCAGCAGCCACGACGTGTTTTTTCCCGACAGCTTGTCACACGTTATTCACATTTCTGATGTGCATTTTATTCCCGTTTCTCATCTCAAATGCGCACCGGATTTTTGCGCATCACATGGAGCCCAAAACCAGTTAATGATGTTCTAAGTGCATGAGAATAAAATTAAATTAGTGAAGTGCTTCATTAACAAAAATGAGAAAAATAACGGGTAAAATATCTGAGTTGCCATCTGTTGCAGGTGAAGATCCTGTGGACTTTCATGCAGATTTATCCGGAAAAACACTGAGGGATCGGATTAATTTTCTGTTAACACGTGTTATTTTTGAGAATGTTGCTGAACTGTGTGTATGCAATTTTAATAATGATTTACTTGATGTAGGTAAGAGGCAAGCAGTGAGAAAACATGCGTAAAATTTACTGGCTGCGCTGAAAGAGAAGTGGTCTGAGCACTAAAGGATAAAAATGTATTCCTTCTGAATAAAAAAACAACAACTTTTGAAGTTACTTTGTGCCATCTAATTAATGATAGTTTTTCTTTCTAAGCCTTCTAGCAACAAAGCCTGGCTTCTGATCCGAAATTAAAAGGCAGCGATAATCCACCGTTAAAAATCTGTGCTAAACATACACGGTATTAAAAAAAATAAATTCAAAGAAAATGGCTTTATTTACACCATCTTGGCAACCACAGTATACGTCATATCTGGTTAATTTTGACTTGGTTACATGAAAAGCCTTGCACTGCAAAATACGGTTGCATATATAAATTACTTTCAGATGGAATATATAGCATAAATTTTCCGTGTGACGGTAATTTGTGTTCTTCAAAAGAAAGTGAAGATGCAGAACTACCGACGATGTTTCTCCCCCATTTTAGGGTAAAGACTGGCTGCTTTACATCGCAATTGAGAGAGGCGCACCAGAAGCACGAGCCTGACACCCACTTCTCCGAGAAAATGACCTCGTTTAATCTAAAATATACACCTCGGGAATTTTACTAATTCAGTCGATCAATTAACTGTTTTTTCTAAAAGCCAAAAATCCGTATCTCGCCAGCAAGTTAAAGAAAAAAAAAAACAACCCCTTCTTCTTGGCATCCCCTGTAACAAACGTGGAAGCTTGCTGATGACCACAAATATACTGTAAAAACGTGTAAACCAAAGGCAGTGATATTTTCCAAAAGAACACCTGGAAGGTGTAAATCAAAAATATTGTAAACACGTCAGCCGGGAACAGACGACAGGCACACTGGGTTGCTGTGCACCCAGCCCATCGGGCTTTGGAAATCCGAATCGATAAATCAGGGGATGAACCTTAGACTAATAAACAGTTCTTTTATGAAAAGGAGATATTCTCTGCCCCTGCAGCCTAACAGCGAACCAGCAAAAGATGGATTTGTTACGTTTAGAAAAATACAGGCGGTCGTTTCCAATAATGTGAGTCTTTAAAAAAACTGCTGCTCAAAGGAACTCTCAAAATCAAGCTCATCTTGCTTTGTGCTTTGCCTAAATTAGCAGCAAAACTAATAACACTATCAATAATTTAGCTTTTTCCTTAGAAACTTTTTTCAGGCGTTTATTTCCCCCCTTAAGCTTTTTCATTGTCGATAAGATGCAAAGTTTATATTTTACCTCTATGTTCTATTTTGCGTTTACATTACCAAAGGGTTGCGGCGAAGCGCGAAAGGGACAGAGGGAGAAATTTGCGGAGCAGATTGCTGAAAAAAGCAGCATTGCAAAGCGAAAAGACGGCAGGACCAGGCTGCTTGTTTTGCTGCGCTGAAAAAACGAAAACTGGGTTTTTCCCTTATGGTTATCTCGGTCGACTGAAAGAAGCCCTATTAAAATGCTATCTTCTGGAAAGCGTCATAGAGGCATGAGGTTGGTAAACATTATAAAAACAACCCCTAATAAAATTTTTATTGCTTTACATTTCTGTACATTTTACGGCCAGCGCGGGGAAAAGAAGCAACAGCGATTTTTCTGCCTTGATAGCAGGCAGGAACTTTTTTCCTTGCTTCCTGCTCATCAAAATAAATAAAAATTTTCATTTCTCAGGCATTCGGGGGAATTATTTCACGCTCAGAATAAGCCAAGGGGAAAGCCTAAATGAACCTTGCAGCACTAATCTGTATCTTATAAACAAGTATTGTCCTTTTTGGACACCTCAATATTTTTGTGCGTCACAAAACAAGGGACTTTATTTCATATCCATGTGTGTTGGCCGATTGAAAATACGCAGGGAAAAATCTGCACATATGCACACTTCGTACACCTACTTGTTGCAATTATTAAGCCGGTCGGCCGATGAGGGTTTTAAAATTGCTCCCCAAAACCCAGCGTAGACGTTTGCTTCCTGAGTAGGTATTTATAGCTTCTGAATGAATCAAGTCACGAACAAAAAAAAAGGTAATTGTGCTTGCAAGTAAGTATTTAAATATTTACATTTTAAATATATTTGCTGCCAGCTTCTGTTAGCGAGAAGAAAAGTAATTTGGGAAATTACAACCCTTCCTATTTCCCACATTTTTTAAGGTAATAAATGCATATCTGAATTTAGCATGCCCTGAAGCTTGGCTGGCCAAAGTTGAAGGCAAAAAGCGAGCCCAGGCTGATTACTCACTGGAGTAAGGGTGCTGCCGGGGAGGGAGGGCTGCAGGGTTTGGGACGTGGAGGGGATGAAGACGCATCTCCTTTGGGCTAGAAAGCCCGAATTGCTCGGGGCGGCTCTTCCCCTGCATGCGAAACCAGGCACCGGCCAGCGGCTGTGCTGATCTCTCACGTTATGACCTCAAGCAACAAAACTGCAGGATAAGGCCCATCTGCTCGTCCTTGCGCTTGTCCAACATGCATGTCAGCGGGCGCACAGCCTTAGTCATGTTTCCCTGAAAGCCTCCGGCGGGGTAGGACGGGGGAGATGACGTCTGCGGTCATGTAGGTGATGCCGTGTCCTGTACCCCGACCTACACCCCGTCTGAAGCCACGCTGGAAAGTCCAGGGCGCAGGATGCGTTGAAGCATCGGAGGCATGAGTAAGTAGGGGATACCATGAAGCAATAGGGCAGATGGGTTCCTGCGGAGCCCCCCCCCTAGTTTGGGGTGTCATCCTCAGCACCCTTCCTTCTGCAGGTGCTGTGGGTGGCCAGCCCCCAGCACCCTTGCAGTGGGTGGATTTAGCTTTGCTTATTTGCTCACTTCCTTTATTGCTACCATTACTATTATTATTTTTTTTTCTCTTGGCTTCCTTGGCATCTAGATAGACGGGGTTTTTCCCATGGAAACTTCTGCCTCCTGATCAGGACGAGGAATGAGACTCGCCAGGGTCAAACGAGATTCGAAACCAATCCTAGCGAGGATTTTCTAGCAAGGATCTGTTCCTTCAAATTTTTCTGATGGCAAGAAGCCACCAAAATCTCTTCCAAAATGATATGCCAAGGTGTCCAAGTCACACACCACCAAGTGCTCAGCATGGGCCGATGAGTCCCGTTGGCCACGGGGATGCTCCGTGACCTGACTTACCGGCACAGTCACACTAACTGCATGCTCATCCTAGGGTAACAACTGAATTTTGAAGTGACTTTGGTAAATCCTGATGGTTCATAGAATTTAAATACAGGTCTGCAGGAACTAAACCTTGCTTAGATCATTGTTCATAGCCTCGACCTGCTTACAGCAGTTCCTACCTCTCTAAGACATGGGACGGATGTCTGCCGGGACCCCTCCATGTGATTGAGTAGCACTGGCAGATAAAAGTTTGCGAAGCCTGTTGAGAGCCTCTGATGGAAGCTGCAGTGGGAGTCGAAGGTATTATCAATACTATCAATCAAACCCAGTAAAAGCAGACGCTGTTTTCTGTTAGCTGGGGAAAGCGCTTCCGCTATAACCACCCATCCCGTTCAGCCTGCTGCGTTTCTGCTGGTGGCCAGAGGGGACACTTCCATAGAGTAGCAGGCCAACACCTCTGTTTTGTCCTCTCGTCTTGGTTCATCTCTTCTCCAGGCTCTGCCCCTTCTGTGAGCCGGTCCCACGGTGCAGGCGTTGTCCTCTCTCTTGCCCTGGGGACGCTCACCGTGTTGCTGCAACCAAAATGCATGCTGACCAAGTAATCCTGATGACACAGTTTGTGGTCGCAAACGCTTTATCACCTTCCTCATCTGACGAGGGGAAAAAAACCAACAACCCTCTACAATGACGTCAGACGTTGTTGATTTAACTGGTTCTCAGTAAATATGTTCTTCAGCTCATGCTCACCAGGGCAAATTGTCCCTTCTTAAGCCTGTGCAAATAGCATAAGGATGCAAACACCAGACTACAAACTGTGCAAGTATGTGGTTCCTCTTGACATCAGGTTTCCTTCCATAATCCAGTGTTTTCAGTGTTTTAAGTTTTTGCAGTGTTTAATAGATGCTGGAGTGTTTTTTATTCCCAGGCTCCTCAGCGATCATGCCACTGGCTTAGATGGGAAAGGGAAGAGCAGAGATCTCAACAACCTGCTTTGCTCGCTTTTCCAGTTCCCAAATGATCCTTGCCTCAATTTATAGTGGTTTTTGGGTAAAACTTGGCCCTGTTAAAATCAGGGGCAACTTTCCCACTGACTTCAGTCAGGCTGAGATTTCATTCTCCCTGCTTTACCTTTTCATCATTGCCTGCAGTGTGAAAAGCTTTGGTTGGGAGCTTACCAAAGTAAGAAAATCAGCCGGAGTCTGGAAATACTATTGTTTACTTTAAAGCACATTTTGTTTCCATTTTGCTATAAATATAGATGAAGTGAAAATCTGCTGTTGTGTAGGGCCTGTCACTTCAACAGCAGTTTAGCAGAATTTCTCATATGGTCTCTCCAGCCCACGGAAAATCATTTTGGGGATGCTGGGCCCAACCCTGCCAGGCATCGCATCCTTTTGATGCCTCTGCAAATCGGTGGGAGCTTAACGTTACCCTGCTTTGGACAAAAAAAAAAAAAAAGAATAAAATCTCACCTCTTCTTCAGAGCAGGCTGAGACTGCGCATCCTGCGGAGAGGGAAGGAATAGCAGTGAAAAAAATCGGAAAGATGACACAGAGCGGTGTTTTCAGCAACGTCCGTTTAATTACAGTGCAGGTTCGCATGCAATGCATTTAGGTATTCGCTCTGGTGTAAGAGCTTGGACTGGAAGTATTTTTCTTAACTAGTATTTAGATGAGCCAAGAACGCAGAAGATAAGTAGGAAAAGTAGACCTTTAGGAAAGCAAAAAATGGAAAATAAAGGTAAGCCGCTTGCGCTCAGCTTGCTGGAAGACTTTTGTAATAACTTAAGCTCTTGTTTATTTGAATTTAAATGTACCTGATCCGTGGATAGGCAGAACAAGCCAAGTCCTGCCCTTGCCAGCAGGACTGGCATGTGCGGAGCCTGGTTTGGGTCCCGTATCGATGAAGGGTTGGCAGAGCCGTGGGGGAGTGGGAGAGGTAACGGGTGGCTTTAACCCACTTTTGCACCCCCCAGCCCTGCTTTGCAGCCCTGTGTTGCAGCCTCCGACCCTGAGACCCATCGGAGCATTGAGGAAAGACGTGACTATTTCACCCCACATCTGATGGGTGCTCCCTGACATCTCAAAAGTGTTACTCCCAGGACACCTCCTTACCCTATTTTGGAAGGGAGATTGCCTTTCACAGCCAAATCCTGCCTTACTACCCAAGATCTGGAACTGAGGAGTATGCATGCTCTCAACATGCTATGGAAACCTGCCCTAGCCTGGAGTATTTTATTCTGATTTTAAAGGAAAACCTCAATTTTATGATGCAAATTCAAAACCTGTAAAGAACAATCTGAACCCCTCAGTTTAGGGTTTCCTATGAAAATTCACGCTGGTTTAAAACCAGCATCAGTGTGAGCAGACCCCATCCTGTTACATGCATTTTCTCCTCGCCGCAAATGTAGAAACACCGTGCTGAAAGGCACATACTCTAGGCTCTGTAGACATTTATATGAAAAGTTATTGTTTACAGATCTGTCAGAGATTTAGCTTTGATGATGTAACGTTGGCAAATGTCATATGTAACTTCCCTGACACTGTTTTTCTAACAAATGGCTCTTTTTCTCTGCCTTGACTGGGAAAAAAAGGAGTTTGAAAGGACCCTGAACCTTAAAGCCATTTGAGTTTTGTTCAGCGTCTACCAGATTCAGTTTAATAAAATATCTGACCTCACACTACAAAACTTGTCTCCTGGAGAGTGCTGTTGCTACCCCAGTGCTATCACTTACAGGAAAAAGTGCCCTTTTATTAAATATTGTGCAACGCTGATTAAAACTAGAGTTAGAAATGAACTCTCTGCTGTATTTCTAGGACGGCTGAGGGTCTCAAGGTGAGCAGGGCTGGCAAGCTAATGTGGTGGGCTTTTCAGGAAGATCTCAAATATCACAAACG
>NW_008825558.1:4772130-4781840 GCF_000699105.1 Pygoscelis adeliae | reverse complement strand
AAGAAAAATATCTAGTACAGCGGGGCAGGGAGGAAGGGAAAGACGCCTTCAAATGGCAGAGGGAGGAATTCAGCCCTGGCTGGAGGTTTGGGGGAGCTCTGTTCCCACCATGCGAGGGGAGCTGGAAGAATGGGATGAATTTATGAGAAAATGGAGCAGAGAAGGAGCCAGGAGAAGGGGAAGAGAAACAAACCAAAAAGTGTGAGCAGGAGGCTTTCTACTAGGGTTTAGCATCTCTTACTTTAGAACAGGAGGCAGGCAAATGGGGAAGACACTGTGCATCTCAAGGAAGCGTCTCCAGTCCGCAGAATACCTCCCACAGTTACCCATCTGGTATCAATATCCCCTCAGTGTTTTAGAAGCTGCTTTGGGAGATGCCGCAACCCAACTGCTTCCAGCAGTGGTGGGGGAAGGCAGGGGGATGTATAGGTAAATTTTAACACCTACTCTACCACCCCCTTGCTGGGACCACGTGCCACGGCTGCCACTTCACCCTGGGTCGTTGCTGGAAAATGAGCCAAGGGCTCGCTGCAGCCCGGAGCGGGAGAGGAGAGGCAAAGCTGGGGAAAAAGGGGTGCATAACTCATTAAAGATGTATGTGATTAATTAAGGGCACATGGGATGAGAGTGTTTCACAACTTTACAAGGTTGCCTGCTGGAGCTCGGCGAAGCGGGACCAGGCTTGCGGTGGAGAGAAACTCTCCCCGACGGCGACACTGCCCACAAAATGCAAACCAAGACCAGGAGAAATTCCTTGGTTTCGACCATCTGAGGCCTGTAAATGAACTGTCAACTTCCAGATATGCATTAATTTAGCCCGCAAAAAAGCTCCCTTGCACTGAGCAGTCGAGGAAGATCAGGCAAACACCTTCAAGGCTGCTTTTTGGCGTGCCAAGCCGGCTGGGTCTGAAAAGTAGTGCCTGCAGGGGAAGGTGTCTCTCCACCAGCATCCAGAGCAGCCCGTATGATGAGGTGGTTTTGGGGAGGAATGTGTAAATCAGGGGGTGCTAGGTGGAGGTGCTGGGGTCTTCAATTTTAATCTGCATGGTCAGAGAGGTTCAAGTTTGGTTCATGAAGAGGGCTTGGATTTCTCTACAGAGAACAATTCAAGAGCTTGTTTGTCTTCTTTTTTCTTGGATATGGGGGGAAAAAAAATAATCGTAAAGGTTTCAAGGGGATTTTCTGGACCTGGCCACCACCAGCAGACTCAGCACAAAGCTGAAGTGCCGCAGACGGGAGCAGGAGGGTGTTGCCTACATCCAGCCTCTCCCTTCTTACCTGTGGGATGGAGAGTCTCATCAAAGTCTCCCTCTTGTTTCTCTCTCAAACAAGAAAGGTTCCCTGGACACTGTCCAGAGCTGAACTCACTTGGCTCTGACAAAAAAACCCCAGTCTGGGCTCCAATTTTATTTACCACTCAAGCATGCTATCCTTAAAAAGCACATTACACTTGATTTCTGGCCAGCCATCCAATATTTATTTTTTAATTGTCATCATTTGCTCCAGCTCATCAGTCCCAACAAACAGGAAACCCGTTATTCATGGCAAAGTAACAGCGAGGTGCAAACACGTCTCTACGGCTGCCCTGGCTGCGTGTTGCAGGGTGGAAAAGGCCTCCTCTCCCTGCTGAGTATCACTGCCTTTGGTCCGAGACATGTTCGTAATAACTCCCTTGCCCTATCGTGATCTTGATAGCAAAACAGCGCTCTTGAAAGCATTTTAGCTAATGCGGGTCTAGCTAATCTTAATAGGATGAGATAAATGAAAGGAGAAGGAAAACGGTAGAAAGTGTCACTATTGGTTTTAGGACTGGTCTCTGGAAATGCAAGATATCTTAGCTTCACCTCTTGAAAAATTGTAAAAATCCACTGTTTTCACATTTGAAGTGTTCAACACCCAGGAGAGGAAAACCCATGTGCTGCTGGGAAGTGATGCAAGCGTCTTTCTTCCCATGTATTGCAATAAGCTCGTTACTCCGGCATTGCAGGGGCCGCTCCAGGGGCACCGCACCTGATGCACTTCAAATATGTAAAACTTGAGTATTTTCCTTCCCTCCTCTGCTGCCTCCTAAGCTGTCCAAGAGGAAAAAAAAAATCCTGGATAAATATGTATTTCACTAGTGCTTGAAATGAAGGTTGGCTCCATTGGCGGAGTCCAGCAGAGGGTGGATGGAGATCTGAAAAAGGCAGTGAACCCACTGTAATGGAAAATGTTGTCAGGAGCCATCCATTTCAATCTGCACTGCACTTGAGCTCTGCAAGCTGGTCACTTGTGTAGCCTGTGGACTTTCCCCGGTTTCAGCAATGAGGGCAGGGGAGGATGAGTCAATGGTTGGAGCTGCCAGCACGCAGCTTGCAAAGCCCTGACCTTGTCCATGCCGCCCCAGCCGACACCGCCCTGGTACTGGGGGTCTCTGGATGGGACCCAGTGGGAGGTTTGGCGTTAGATGTCGCACAGAGATGGGCATTTCTGCTACAGACTCAGACCAGCAAAATAAACTTTACTGGTGGAAACTGCAACTGGTCCTCGATGAATAATGAATATCCAGCACCGGAGCCAGAGCTAATCCTTGTGCTTGGGAGGACGTGCAAACGTTTGGTGATTTGTCATGTTTATCGGCGACTGGTGATCCTTTGACTCACCCATCATTGGAAGAAGAGGATGGCATCCACCAGAGAACTTACCTTGGATGTTGCTACCCATGCTGCAGGACATCCCAAAGTAGTGCTGATGGGGAAAGAAAAAATGGGGCAATTCTCTGAAATGCAGGGGGCACCTCCCCCAAAATACCACCCCTGGGCTGGCTGCCTCCTGAGCAGAATTTTCTTTTGCCTTTCCATGTTTCCAAAGGAGAGTTTCTCCATGACAAGTGTTTACCACTGTTTTCCTGGTGCTCTAGTGAAGATGCTGGCATTAAAAGGAGAAAAGCAAGTTGCTTCCCTCTGCAAGCGGCCTTTCAGCGGTGAGATAATGCTCTTCCCAAAAGTGCGTGTTCACTGCTGCTGGGCCAAGGCCAAAAGCAGCCTCCCCACTCCTTGTGGAGGTGACAACAATGCACATGTGTGTCATTTCCTGATCTCTGTGGAAATTGCAGGATTGATATTCACGGCTGAAAAAAAAATTATTTGGAAAATCAACACCCACCCCCTGCAAAGACTCCGCGTTCCAGATTGCTTCACTTCTATGTCAAGTGCCTCTGCGCATCTTGCTCTCCTCTGCCAAGGCTGTGTCCTCCCCTCAAATGACTCAGCCCCACATCATCCTGCTGGGCCCCGTGGGACAGAAACTGGCGTGGTAGTGGGTCAGGGATGTCTCACAGGCCCCCTGGGGCAACGGCGGCCACCCCTAGCCTGGGGCTGGTGCCCACCTCCTCTGCTCAGCATCTCACTAGAGTTCTCCAGGGAATTGTTTCTAGTGCAACAACAAAGTTTTAACCTAAAAAGATCCCTAAATTATCAAAATACATCTAGGCAGGGCCATATATCCCTGACACACCATGCAGATAGGCGCATCAGTTAGAGCCCTCCTGCACCCAAGATTGCCCTGAGGCCCTTTGCTCCTGGACCTTCTTCAAATATGCACTCAGTCGGGAGCAAATCTGCCTCACCACGGCACAATATTTGGGCTCTTGAAGAGGAGTAGCTGCATCTAGTTGTCCATTTTGCTACTAGAGGTTTTCAGGGAAAAGAGTATGGTATGTGGTTATTTTTGGGGCATTGCACTCCTGGAAATGCTCCATGCAGTAGGAGCCTGAAGAAGGAAGGCTTGAATCTCTTCCAGTCGCTCTATCTTGTATCGCTGCATTTTGGCAGAACACAGAACAAATGAGCGGCAGAGTCAGATAAACAAGCTTAAGGTAAACATTATCTGCATGTATATCCTGATTTATAATATACGTGCATCAGTTAAAAATTTACTTGAATTTACCACAGTGTTTTAAGTAATGTTATTAAGAATGTAACTTCTTAGGAAAACTCAGTCTGTTTTTAGCCCAGACATGCAATTAGGGGAATTAGTAACACGATACGTCATCTTCAAGAACACACAGATACAGTGGTCAGAAACCTCATGCAACCCTCTGGAAGGAAATTTTGCTCGCAGCATATGTGAATGGTCTCTTACAAGCCTCCTAATTCTCACCGAGAAATAATTCGACCTCTGAGCCAGCGCACTGCCCGCTTTGAGTGCTCTGAGGATGAGGCCATGGGTTTAGTGTCCTCCTTTTTGGGGGACAAAAGGGGCAACGAAAGCGTCTTCAGAATGTTCACGCACGGCGGGGCATGAGGAATCTGCGGTGGCATGGGTGGAAAGAATTAGACCTTGTAATTCACAGCCCTCTCCTCGAAGGCATGCAGGTGAGGTCAGGGTTTGTTTCATGCTCCTTGCATGGATTTTTTGGGTATTTTAGGCTGAGACAGGACCGAGAGGAAAGTCCAGTGTGAGCTTCTGGACGGGGTTTGGAGGCACATGACATAGTGCTGGCTTTGGAGAGCAGCACCATGACTTTGGAATATTCAGGGTTCCTGCACCAGAAGCATAAATCAAATAACATCTGAGCCCCCAAACTCTGCAGGAAACCTTGGCATTTACTCCTCTGTTTAGGACTAAATGAAGGGGTAAAATTAAGGGGGACAAGTCAGGGCAAAGAGAACATTAACTCTTCTGTAGCTCCTGCCACTGCGATGCATGGTCTTGCATCATCTCCCAAAACTGTGGCCACGCAGCTCCTCCACCTCTTCCTCCTGCACTGCTATCAGGGCCTTGTCTACTCCTGGGACCGTGGAAAATTCCAGAAAAAAAGCAAAATCTCCCCATCCCTGCTTCCTTCCAAGAGTTCCAGAAACTCCAGCTGAATTTCACAAATTCAGGAGGCTTTTGGCTAGTTTGTGTAAGCCAGAGGCCAAATTTTTGGTTGCTGACCCGAGCCTTGAGACAAGCCATTGAGGTTTCTGTATCGCTAGCAACAACCTTTGCTTTTGTTTTTGTTTTGCTTTAGGCCTGCAGCGCTACTAAATGATGACCTGATCCTGCTATGTGGATGTATGTGGGGACAGCTAAGAGGGTCGGAGACTTCTCAGTAATAGCTGCAAATGATAGAGGATCCTGCAAAAATGCTGGAAAATATGAAAGGGCCAACGAAGCAGGGAAAAGGAGTGATCCAAAAAGGTTTTTTTTTTCCTTCCCTTAAGAAATGATGCATTATCTGGAAATCCCTCTTTACAGTTTGGAATTTGTTTTTGTGTTAGTTTCTTTCAGTGACCAATTCCGAATAAAGAGTAACCGCAGAAATAGTACACCAAAGCAACAGCAGTGGGTGGCAAATGTCTCCATTACCACAAATATCCTTCCATACTCGACAGTCCAGATTGAAAACATTTTTTTGTTGTTGTTTGTGTATCTCATCTTCAGTCAGTCTCAAAGAGGGGCAGAAATGATCGGCTTGATGGTTTCTTGACCAAAAAAAATGCCTTCTGCTTCTCCCCCAAACCCCTTCATGGCCCATTGCAGCGTTCGAGGCCCAGGGCTATTCTGGTCCATGGGAATGGTTATGTTCCTTCCCTGTAAGCCAAGGGTCAGATTTGCAAATACTGTTGGTTGCCTCGTGTGGGATTTCTGCAGAGCTGGGGTTTCCAAAGCAAACATGGGTTTCTCACCTGATGGACTTGCCTAGAGCGGGTGAAGTGCAAAGTCATTGCATTTTTTTAAACTTCAGGTTCTCGGCTGAAGATGTCTCGGCCAGGAAGGTGCTTCTACCCAAGGAGGAGGATCTAAATACCCCAAAAAACGTGTATTTGTACCTCCAAGTGTGCACAGATCCATTGATTTAGTACATGCATACATTTCTGCAGCTGGGGTCTTGCACCATTAACTTTGGCAGGGAAGACTCTTGCCAGACGTTCATACAATGCGTAGCATGCTTGAGTCCTGATTTGTGCTGGGATTTTTGCAATGCATAAAAGCACCCCCCTTCCCCAAGTGACACAGCCCTGGCTGAAGACCTGTTGGGTCTGGTATCGATGCACAAAGTCTCATTTTTACTACCAGACTCCCATGTAATGGAAAGCATCAGCCACATCTATTCGCAAATGTGCTTCTGCACAACGTCATGTCTCGTCCTTGAAAAGGTTGTTGCTGCAGAATAATAAAGCCACCGAAAGCAAAAGCTGATGACATGAGCTGCAATCCAGCCCTGCTTCCATGCCCTGTTCTGTGCGACTCACGTGAACTTTAACTGGCTGCAAACCTTGGAGATTAGCACACAGTGAACCTGATCTGAGACTACAGCAAAACTGCTCAGCGAGGGCCAAACATACATGACTGAAGGGAAAATAACTTCACAGAGCATTAGGCTGTTGCTTAACTTGGGATTTTACTGGAGGTGGATACCTTTTTTTCATTTGCACATTTCTCTTGATTCGGAAAGGCTAATTTTTCCTGGCTTCTCTTCGCGGGTTTCATGTTGAGTTGAAAATTGAATCCGGGCAGTTAAAAATGTAACGGGATACGTGCTGTCCTCAGCTCTTCCCTTGCAGGCTCTCCTGCATTCACTGGAGTTTACGGTGAGAACAGTTTCCAGCTTAACAACAACTCTCCACAGTCATTTATGCACATAATTTCAAAGTGTGTTGGCCCAGCTCCTCATCCTTAGCAAAACTCTGGATTTACCCAGCTCTCAGGTGGTCCCCTTGTAGTTATTACTTTTTTTTAGACGATAGTCAGTCAAGTCCAGTACAAGCATTTATTTTTTCAGGGGACATGACACCTTCGTGACCTATGGTCTCTCCCCCAAGCACTAAAGCTTTACCAGTATAACATCCCTGGTCGTTTTAATAATCATACTTGATATGATGAAATAACCACAAATGTGATTCATAGCCCTCTGAAGCAAGGAAAAGGCTGAAATTTTTAGGGCTAGGAGAAGATTTTCACACCAACCAACTGAATAACTTGATTTTGCTGTCTAAAACAGCCAGAAACTCTCCTTAGTCTGGTGTAAGGGCTGTCAATTGCCCCTAGGAAAGCATCTCCCTCTCTGCTTGCTGTGGGAACAGAAAAACCCATTAAACTGGGACTCTTCCAGCAGGTCCCATCCTCCTCCCTTTGCCTATTTCTCCTTCCATTTTGGATCAGCACAGGGGTGAGAAGCAAGCCCTGTGACGCTTGGGATACGATGTCTTCATCTCCCAAGAGGCATCTTGGAAACCACCAGCCACTATCAGCAAATGGATCTCTGCCCTTAGGTCTCCTCCTGCTCCGTTGCCCCTGGGAAAAGACACGGGAGCCTTGTGCAACGCCCCGGCATCAACAACCCGATTTTGAGGGCTGGCAGCTCCCGTTAGGCTGAAAACAACCCAAACTGCCCCGGGCATCCCCGCTTTGTTCCCATGCCAGCGCCAAGCTGGGATGCTCTGCCTCCTGCACCCCCCGAGGGACAGCAGGGACGGCGTGGTGCCCACTCAATGTCGTTCGTCATCGGTGGATGACAGGACCCCGTTTTGACAGAGGTGCGGAAGAGCTCTGTTAATTCGCCTGCTAGTTCAGCCCTTTTTGTTGTTGTTTTCCACAAGAACACGATATGTTTATCTAGCTTTGATTTTTTTTTTTTTTTTTTTTGCTTTGTAGCTGAATTAACTGATTATTACTTTCATCTGGTTCCCTCTGAAGGGTCAGATGAAGCCCAAATAATAAAATTGGATGTGAGTGTGTGTATGTATTTATAATTAATAAGTTGCATACTGAAAGATGTGGGGTCCCAAAAGAACGTGTAAAGAGAAAATGCTCTAAAACTCGACCTTTATTTTGGTTCAACCTCAACAATTTCCTGCAAAGTATAAGTGGTGATATAATACGGGGCAGATCAAACCAAATTCTAATTCTCTTCTGCTTCTCATGCCAAATGTCATCCCCTTAAGATGTGCTTTTCTCCATCTGGCGATTTTGGCTTCTCTATGTTCCCTGTAAGTCTTTGGACCTTTTGCTAAAATGTTTGTGATATGACTCAGAATAACAAACAAAACATGCAGGACCTTCATTCAGTCGAGCACAATACTGGCAATAAATGGAGCTGGCTCAACCAGAGGATTTTATAGGGACCCCGCTAAAACCCAAAGGAGAGAAATAAATCAGCAACTGATGCTTTACTCGAATTTTTTATATTTTTTTTAGAGAAATCAGAACTGTTTTTCAATAAAGTTAGAACTTTTCCATGTTTTCACCAAAACAAACAGAAAGCAGGTGCGCGCTGAAAGAATTTTGGCCAGGAAAGCGCAGAGAAGTGCTTATGGGTTTTCCTGTGAGCGTTTACAGTTAATGGGCTCAATTTTGCTTTTAGTTATGTCAGTGCAAGTTTTGCTGTTCCCTTCAAGGAAAGCAGGCACGGATACCTACGGAATCACGGTATTCCTTAGGGAAGCGAGTGTGAGACGTGCAAAGGTAGTTTTCTGGTAGTCTGTGTATTTTAAGGGTTGTCACAATCCTATCCAAATCCTTTGCGGTGCAAAACGGCACTCTGCTCGCTGAAATTTTGCTCAAAAAGCAGAGCTTTTCCTTGCATTAAAATATATATTTCTGGAGAAGCGAAAGCAAACGCAGTCCTATTTTCCAGTAGTTCTCAGCCACTTTTTTGGTGGTAGTTTGGTTTTTGCTTTTTTGATTCAATGCCTGGTTTTACCACAGCGGTGGAAGGCGGTTACGTTCAAAGCCATTCGAGTTTTTCCATGGTTTTGCAGTTTCCTCCTGGGAATTTCTTCCTTTGTCTTGTAAGAGCCCATTTCCTACCGCTTTCTATACAAGCCCAG
Source organism: Pygoscelis adeliae (assembly GCF_000699105.1). NCBI lineage: Eukaryota > Metazoa > Chordata > Aves > Sphenisciformes > Spheniscidae > Pygoscelis > Pygoscelis adeliae. The sequence goes on along the minus strand of NW_008825558.1, from coordinate 4,773,042 downwards.
GGCATCACCGCCATTGCCATGACCACCTAAGGATGCAGGCCTGAAACCAGAGGCAGTATTTATTTATTTGTTTGGATAAATGAGCACAGACATGTGAGAAGAGCCATTAGCGGGCAGAGCACAGCTCCTCGATGATGGACGGCGCAGCCGAGGGCAGGCACGCTGCAAAGCCTCCGCTTTGTGCCAGCTCCGCGCGTCCCTCTCCGGAGCACCTACGAGCTGCTGAGGGTTGTCTGAGCCAACACGTCTTAATGCACAGAAATCCAGAGTGTTTAAAGCCTCCTGTATCCATGACCATAAAAGTACAGCAATTCCATGAGCGCGGATGCTTTATACATGTGCATTGCCGGAGGGAGGTTGCCAGTTTGGCACTTGGCAGCCGATGCCTGACGCGGGCAGTAAAACCCATTTGTCACCGAGAAGTGTATTTAATCCCTGTTTATAGAAATCCTAATGCCTTCCCTCGAGCGAATGGGTCTTTCTGCCACAGACCTGGCGCGCTCAGAGGGAGAGCCAAGACCAAGGGCAGAGATTGACTTGAGCTGGCACCGCTGCCACTGAAAGGGGTGACGTTAGGGGTCAGGGGGTTTTGCAGAAATCCCCCTCCAAAACACAGCCTCCCAAAGCAGCCGCTGGCTTCCTGCAAGCAAAAGGACCACTGCCCTTTCTTGTCTCGGTCCTGTCCTCCTGACGTGGCCATCCCTTCGGGGGGGTCACCTCTTTAATGTCCCTCCCGCGAGGGATCCCTTCCTCTTTGTGGAAGAGGCAGGAAAAGACCTGGCTTCTGGCCCTAGTAGTCTTCGGGAAAAAGTAATGAAAAGACTGTAGCTGGAATGCTCCAAAAGCAGAAAACAACACTGCTTTCCACTTCCCTGGTATGGGATTTATTAAAGAAAGCCCTGGGACGTGAGG
>NW_008825558.1:4766396-4772076 GCF_000699105.1 Pygoscelis adeliae | reverse complement strand
GGCTGGGTTTCGGTGCTTTTGAAGGCTTTATTTACCTGAAGGCTTGGAAAATAGCTCTGCACCATGCATGATCTCAGCCGTGTAATGAGTTGCAGAAGAGCTGGCTCGCCCAGGTGAACGTGCGGTTTTGCATCCATCCCATGCGGTGCAGACCTCTGCGCTCAAGCACAAGCCCTTCCCAGGGACTGCCACCATGGACTGCAGCCGGGAAATGTCCCAGTTTCCCTATGTGCCATCCATATTTTACTTCTTATATGTTGCTCGGGAACTGGGACTGCCAGGGTGAAGGTACCTACAGCTTTCAAGCAGAGACCTAATAAACCACTGGCAAGCCATAAATCGAGATCTATTTTGTCGTCGCTGACATCCAGACAGGTTCTGGAGTGCCCTTGTGTAACCCAATGCCCCTCTTCCAGATCTATTTCCCCCTTCTCACCTTTATAACTTGTATTGTTTAGTATAATTGGATTATTGATAATCCTAGAGTTTAACCATGTCTCCGTAAAGGCTAATGTATCTATCAGGTGTGTAAGAATTTACACGGACAGCTAAACCATCCTGTTTGCCCATAAGCTTCTGCTATAAATATGAGCAACTTTTAAACACAATGAAACCCAACCAGATTTTCATTCAAGCCATGACTTTTAAGCCCTTCGTAGATGTATGTAGCCAGTGGTGCTGGGGATGAAGCGTAAGATCCCAAACTGGCCAGATGAAGAGCAGAAATGCCAGAACATGGTTCAGATGTGAAGGGCTGATCCGCTGCTGTCCTGGGGAGCGAGATGAGGGCTGCCCTTAACAGCACTGAAACCTTGCTGGAGCGTATGTTATAACCCTGGATACTTCTTTCCTCCCCTGCAAGTTTATAGGCATGCAATTATTTACTGGGCTTGATTGCTCTTGCTTTAGGCAGATTTATTGCACTTCGCTCCTGGTGGATGTGAGCTCTTTTCCTGCGGAGAAATCAAAGAAAAGGAAAACAAGCCTGCAACCCAGCTCTATCAGAAAAGCAGAGGGCTGCAACGAGGGTTGCTCATATGCCACTGTGCAATGGCTGCTGCCTCTTCAGATGTTTGCCTGGTTGTGTCTGATGGGACTGGACGGGCTCCGGGACACGGGCTGCCTGTTCGCGGCATTACGGGCTGAACAGGGATGCTCCTAGGAGCTATTGCAGAGAGAGAAAGCAAGGAATCGTGTCAGGCGCTTTGGGCTCATCCCGCCTGGTCTGCACCTTGCAGAGGCTCCCAAACCATCCCGTTTGCTCGTTCATCGAATTACATCGCTTCTTGTTGGCACGGGGTTAGTTCCTGCTGGAAATTAGGCTGCGTCGTCCCATCTGACCGGTAAATGACAGGAGCTCTTTCATTTGAAAGGGTTTTTAAAAGACAGAGAAAATGGAGGTCACTGACTATGAATTTTCCTTAAATGGGGAATCAGGAAGAGGGGATGGGGAAGCAAAAACTACTGGGGAAGTGTAATTGAATCTATAGGGCTTGGCCAAGGGATCCATAATGAGAGGGATGCTTATAAGTTTGCAAACTGACTGAATGCGTTTCCTTTCCCCCATACAGGACTGCATTGGGGTTGATCAGGCTCTCAGTGTGCAGCCAAACTGTGCTTTAAAATGATGATAATAATGGAGCACGGAAGAAAAGAAAGTGTCATACCAAGGGTTGAATGAAGCAGTGTTTGTAGGACGGAGGAATATCTCTCATTAGGCCAACTGCTACGGCCGGAGGGGAGAAGCAGGTAAACTTTCAGGCTTGCGAGTTCTTTGTAGGGGACTTTTAAGCGTTATTGGGATTGAGGCTTTTCTCCCTACGTCTTGCTCTGACGTCAAAACGCCCAAGCACAGTAGCGGATCATCCTCAGGGTGAGCTCTCCCAGGCTGATTACATCCAGCCTGAATTTCTTCCTGCGTGTCTCACTTCTTCCAGTAAAAGGTAGTCATGCTTCATACTTGTAATCTGTCCCCACTTTTATTCCTGGATGTTATTCAGATGCATTTTTATATCACTTTGGATTCTCTTCTTTGGAAAGTCCCCGTGGAAGTATCGGCCAAAATGAATAACAACCGGAAACAATAAAATGGAGAAAGATAAAATCAGGAAGAGTAAGCTTTATTTATAGATGTGAACAACTTTTCCAGTAAACCACCGAATAAAGAGGTTCTTCAAACTCGGAAAGTCTGAAAACAGGGTGGTTGGGAAAGCAACTGGGCTCAGAGAAGCTTCGGATTGTGAAAAAAGAAAAAGAAATAAAGAACGTGACTTTTTCTCTTGCGAGTAGTTACTGAATGAGAGAGAGGAGCGAGTCAAAATGTGCACATTGCAGACGTGGCATCACCTGCTCCTGAACCCGGAGGGGAAAAGGGGTGATGCTCCACGGAGGCAAAAATTGTGCTTTCAGAAAGCTGCTCTTTGCCTCCTTTTCAGCTTGCAAATGCATTTGTGTAAGAAGATGAGCAAATACTGTAGGGAAGAAAAAAAGCAACAGAGGTGGCTGCTGTAAAGGCAAAATGTATTTGAATAGATGTTTTTTAAAAAAGAAGGATAAAGGAAGGTATGAGTTATGGCAAACTAAGCACCATGAACACCTCTGCTCACACACGAAGAAAATTAGCATTGACTACCCGATCATTCAAGTAATTCCTATTTCATTTACAAAGACAGACAGTGAGTTGTGAAAGGAGAAATACAAAGTATAATACCCAATGGCTTCTTTCAGGGTTTCCGCTTGCCTGGCATTTACATGAGCTCTCTGGTTACCCTTCCTCTGGTGTCTCACCTCCGGGTCTCAGTGAATGGAAGGAGAGGAGGGCGTAGCTTTTCAACAAGCTCAATTTTTGACATAAAGAGGGCCCGCCCAGTTTTTTTTTCCTCGTTATTAGAGTTATGGTGGTGCCCAAAGACACCTGTGTCTGCCCCCGGTGCCAGGGGTGGCTTTGCCTCTCCTTGGCGTTCGGAGCCAGCTGATGGTCACCCAACTTTCCTGTGGTGTGGGAAAAGGGAAGATGCTCCAGGAAAAGCAACATTTTACTGTGAGGGATGGACCTGGGAATGGGATGGGATCCAGGAGAAGATCTGGGAGGGTGCCCCAGTCATGTTCAAGGTTGACTTCCAGCCCTTCCCCAGCCCTCCACGGCCACCAGCTCCCAGCCTGCAGGATGCCACTGGGGAACTTTGCTGCCCTGCCAAGGCTTCCCATGAAAAGCTGATGGGGAGGATGTTTTCCTGCTGCTTCCCAGATAGGCTTTTAGGTGCTGATTCATCCTCAAAAAACGAAGCAGAGTTTGTGGCCAGAAACAGGAGGATGAACAGACTGAATTTCTGGGGTAGGAAGCAAACCTGATCTAATACTATCCCTCCTCAGTGCACTTGATAAGCACAAGAGAGACCAAGGCTCCAGCGAACAGGCAGGAGCATGCATGCATGCAGGCGTGTGTGCAGTTAATATTTCTAGTGGGGGCTTTCCCCAGCCCCCAGAAAGCGGAGCTAGACGGCTCTGCACGGTGGGATCGCCGTCCCCTTTGGTCTCGCTGCACGGTGGTGCGCGCTCCTTGCTGACAGAAAGAAGAGAGCTGGAGATGACAGGGAGCTTTGTGCTGCCAAAAAGGAAGAGAGTGGGAGATGGAGGAGACTTATATGGTGCCAAGGAACACGACTGGAGGGCCGATGGTGGTGCTGATAGGTTTGACGTGAATGTAGCTTGGTGGGGATCCAGCTGAACACAGGAGTAAATGTGTGTGTCTGCATGCGTGCAAATAGCTATTAAATAAGCTCCTTTTCCTCGGAAGAAGGGGCTCCATGACTGGTGTTGGCTGGGGATATTGTCAGGGTGCTTTACAGAGGGAGTCCTGCAGCAAAAGGAGAAGAGCTGTTTGCTACAGGGAATGCACCAGGATTTTCTCCATCCGAAGTTACTAAAAGCAGCTCACCCCGGTGCACTCACACTTGAACACGTTTTATTGCAGTTCTTTGAATTCAAGAACAACTTAGCGGGTCGTCCCTTAAGTAGTGACTCTGAGCATCGCAAGCACAAATGTGTTGGACTCCATTTGTGGACGGGGCTCGTAGCTTGTGTTCTGCACTCCTCTGCAGCATGTTGGCTCACTTCTGCTTCTAATCTAGGATGCCTTGTTTTCCCGACATTGTTTAATCAAACTTAGATCTAATCAGTGCCAGAGCATTAATAAGTGTGAGCCTCCGCAATCCTAAGCAGCCATGTAAAATGCTGGATACAGGAATTTTCGCTGTTGGTCTTTCTGCATCAGGTCCTGAAATCCCCCAATTAAGTTTTGTACCAAGAAATGAGTAATGTTCATTACAAACTCATGTTAGCGGGGCACTTCCAAGGTCCTGCCTCCCACTCCTGCGATGCATTAAGCACGCAGGAAACAAAGCAAAGCCCACGTGCCGAAGGACCACAGAGCCTCTGGATTCGGGAGTCACCGCTGCGACACCCGCGCGCCTCCTCATCTGCAGCCACAGGTGACTGACAGCCTTGCGGCTGCTCTCAGCTCTCCAATTGACCCCCAAAACATAGAATTAATAAAGTAATTAATAAAATTAATAAAGCCCTCACCTTCTGGACTTTTTTTTTCTTTTTAAGTCCATCAAACCAGCCACTAAGTGATAGGCACCAGGGGTATGGTTTCTTTGTGGGCAGGTAATTCCATCTGCAGACGCGGCGAGGCTTTCTTGTCACATCCTGGGAAGCATCTGGTGCTGGCTACTGTCAGGGACAGATACGGGATTACACAGGACATTTATCTGGCTGAGGAATTTATATGATCCTAACTTCATCCTGTTAGCAGCATCTTAGGAGCTAAGCCTGAATAAACACTTTGACCATCCCTTTATCAAACTAGTAGGGAACAGAATGAGAGCAGGAGGGAGAAAAGTATTATTTTTCTTCAAGGGCTCAAGCATCTGTGCTTTTACAAAAACCACTGGTTTTACATTAAATGGCGGGAAGTGGATTGTTAGGAGGTATAAACTTGCATAGCAAGACCCATTCACCGGCTCCAGCTGAGCGAGGCACCTACGGTGGGGGCAGAGCAGGTTTGCATTGCCTTAAAATGAGTGTAAATCCCTCTGTCAGGACACCAGCTCCGAAACTCGCTGGGGTGGGCGCGGGGTCCGCACACAAGGGGTGCAATGCCCACCACGACAGGGGTTTTGTCCAGGTCTGGGGTGTTGCTATAACACAAATAGGGACAACAAATAATTAGGACTCGAGGGTGGCCGCTGCTGAAGTCTTGCATCCTTCCATTGAATTCCTCCTTCATGGCATGCTCGCGCTCAGCAGAGCGCAAGAGCTGGTCCAGCTCCCCATCAAAGCCTCCTCCTCCCGGGCACGAGCTGCATTTCCATCTGACCCTCGTCTCTGCCTGTTTCTGTGCCACCAGTTTACCAGTGCTTTCCTTATCTTTGCTAGGAAAATGCGGTTTCAAAAGGAAATCTGATGCTGCAGCAGCTTTCTGGTGTCCATCGATCCTGTGTCAGGAGCATTTCAAAGGGGCCTGCGGACTCCCAGTGCGCTGCCTGACTCAGCCCAGTGGCCTGAATTCCTACAACCCAGCCCGTAAGTGTTTAAGGGCTTGTTGTTGCTTTTTGTTATTATTAATATTATTACTGTGCTTGTTCTGGCACAAACCCCCTTTTCTATTCTCTTTCCC
>NW_008825558.1:4754753-4766350 GCF_000699105.1 Pygoscelis adeliae | reverse complement strand
GCTTAGAATTTTGGTCAAAGTTTAATTAAATTTAGAGGAGCTGGAAAAACCACATAATTCAAAAGTAAATGAAAGCAGTGGCTATTGCCGGGGGTGGCCGCCCGCGGCGTCATCCCCGGTCACAGCACCGCAGGCAGCCTGCCTGGCCCCGGGGACCCGGGGGGACCCGGGTGCTGCCGGGGGAGGGGGGCCAAGCCATGCACCGAAACACCCTTAGAAATGCAGATTTCCCTTCGCTGGAGGAGCGGGAAGGGGGCGAAGGGTTCCCCACGGGGCCGCGTTTGGAGGATGCTATAAGGTGTCCAGGCGGAGGGGGGGGACCCGCCGCGGCCCGGCAAAACGAAGCCCTTGTTTGTCCCTGCCCGTGCGGTCAGGCGCTGTGGGTGGGAATGGGGGGATCTGTTTTCCCAGGCTCCCTGCCATCAGGAATTACTGAGCTGCCATGAAATGGGAGGAAATATTTCATTATAGGCACATGCGCTTCAATTTCACATGATGGAAACTTCAGGATCAGCTTTCCTCTCGCCCTCCCTCCCTCCTTCCCCGCGTGTGCCCCATCCCTGCTTGCAGCGGGGTAATGCTGGGCATCCCCAGCACCGTCCTCCTCACCCCACATCCTCTTTGGGGGGGGGAAAGGAAAGGAAAGGAAAGGAAAGGAAAGGAAAGGAAAGGAAAGGAAAGGAAAGGAAAGGAAAGGAAAGGAAAGGAAAGGAAAGGAAAGGAAAGGAAAGGAAAGGAAAGGAAAGGAAAGGAAAGGAAAGGAAAGGAAAGGAAAGGAAAGGAAAGGAAAGGAAAGGAAAGGAAAGGAAAGGAAAGGAAAGGAAAGGAAAGGAAAGGAAAGGAAAGGAAAGGAAAGGAAAGGAAAGGAAAGGAAAGGAAAGGAAAGGAAAGGAAAGGAAAGGAAAGGAAAGGAAAGGAAAGGAAAGGAAAGGAAAGGAAAGGAAAGGAAAGGAAAGGAAAGGAAAGGAAAGGAAAGGAAAGGAAAGGAAAGGAAAGGAAAGGAAAGGAAAGGAAAGGAAAGGAAAGGAAAGGAAAGGAAAGGAAAGGAAAGGAAAGGAAAGGAAAGGAAAGGAAAGGAAAGGAAAGGAAAGGAAAGGAAAGGAAAGGAAAGGAAAGGAAAGGAAAGGAAAGGAAAGGAAAGGAAAGGAAAGGAAAGGAAAGGAAAGGAAAGGAAAGGAAAGGAAAGGAAAGGAAAGGAAAGGAAAGGAAAGGAAAGGAAAGGAAAGGAAAGGAAAGGAAAGGAAAGGAAAGGAAAGGAAAGGAAAGGAAAGGAAAGGAAAGGAAAGGAAAGGAAAGGAAAGGAAAGGAAAGGAAAGGAAAGGAAAGGAAAGGAAAGGAAAGGAAAGGAAAGGAAAGGAAAGGAAAGGAAAGGAAAGGAAAGGAAAGGAAAGGAAAGGAAAGGAAAGGAAAGGAAAGGAAAGGAAAGGAAAGGAAAGGAAAGGAAAGGAAAGGAAAGGAAAGGAAAGGAAAGGAAAGGAAAGGAAAGGAAAGGAAAGGAAAGGAAAGGAAAGGAAAGGAAAGGAAAGGAAAGGAAAGGAAAGGAAAGGAAAGGAAAGGAAAGGAAAGGAAAGGAAAGGAAAGGAAAGGAAAGGAAAGGAAAGGAAAGGAAAGGAAAGGAAAGGAAAGGAAAGGAAAGGAAAGGAAAGGAAAGGAAAGGAAAGGAAAGGAAAGGAAAGGAAAGGAAAGGAAAGGAAAGGAAAGGAAAGGAAAGGAAAGGAAAGGAAAGGAAAGGAAAGGAAAGGAAAGGAAAGGAAAGGAAAGGAAAGGAAAGGAAAGGAAAGGAAAGGAAAGGAAAGGAAAGGAAAGGAAAGGAAAGGAAAGGAAAGGAAAGGAAAGGAAAGGAAAGGAAAGGAAAGGAAAGGAAAGGAAAGGAAAGGAAAGGAAAGGAAAGGAAAGGAAAGGAAAGGAAAGGAAAGGAAAGGAAAGGAAAGGAAAGGAAAGGAAAGGAAAGGAAAGGAAAGGAAAGGAAAGGGGAATAAAAGGGGAAATGGCAAATGGAAAAGGATAAAAGGATAAAAGAAAAAGGATAAAAGGATAAAAGGAAAAGGAAAATAGAAAAGGAAAATGGAACGGGGAAAAAAGGAAAAGGGGAAAGAATCACTTTTTAAATAAAGGTTGATTACAACACAGGTGGTCGATGTGTAAGGATGCTCTTTACAAGGCAGGGGTTTGTTTTTAGCCCATGGGATGAGCACAGCAGAGCATCCCCAGTGCCCGTGGGGTCTCCCCTGGGCTCTTGGGCCAGGAAGGGGAAATCGCGCACCCGCCAGCGGCCTGGCCGAGCCCCGGGAGGTCACGGAGGTGTGCTGGGTGCCTGGCCTCACCCTTCGGCAGCCGAGCCCGGATGGGAGCTGCCCTAACTGGGACCCGCTGGAAGCTGCCCCTTCACAGCATGAGGTTTCCAGAGCTCCCCTCCAGCCATCACTCCCACCAGTCCCTGATTTCATTCCTCTGGTGTAGCTGTGAGAAATATTTCTTTCTGCATAAAATGATAACTTTGTACCTTATTAAATTGCATACCTATGAAGCTTTTTCCAGCGCTGAAACCATACCGCATACGCAAAGGCTAAGGCTGGGAGGAATTTTTACAGATGACTAATAAACCTCTGGAAAAAAAAAAGATTTATGATGGAAAGCTGACACAACCTTAAGTGGCTAATTCAATTTTTACTCACTTTCTTTGTTCCCTACAGAGGCACTTAGAGCTACAAAGCCCAGGCACACACGGGGCTATTGATCCTCGGACTCGGAAACCCCCCAGCGCTGTATTCCGCCGGCCCCTGCCCAGGCGCACTCGCAGCGTGTGCCAACAGCACTGATAAATACAGACTTCCCTTTTTTGGGGGGCTTCCCCCTCTTTGCCACACACATCCACACCTACATCGCTGCTCGGGTTTTGTCTGGGTTTTCTTCCGGCTTAGTTTTTCTCATCGTTGGGAATACTCCCTGAACAGGTTATGGTCACTCTGCCTTTTTTCCCCATAGTTTTTATTGATCCCACCTTTTTAGGGGATGGATGAGTCTGAATTAGCTGTGACTAACAGTTGCGTGGTCGGGAAGGCACGTGTTCTTGTTTCCCCTTCCTAACAAAACTATAACCACAAATTAACAGAGGGCAGGATTTTGGGTGCTCTGATTTTAACTAAATTCTGATTTCTTTCCCCGTATGTCACTTTGCACCTTGTTCATCATCTTTCTACTCTTTTTACTAACGAAAAGCTTTTCAAACTGGCAGTGATGCAAAGACACAGGAGAAACCAAAGTGGGTCAGGGCAAAATGCAGACACAGAGGGGAAAAAAATCTTTCCCCGGACAGAAGCGCCCGGGTTTTCGTGGGTAACTCTTTGCACACCCTGGCATTTGCTGGGCTGTTGCTTCCCATCAAGCTTCTTGTGAGAATAACTTCATTCAAAGAAGTGAATATGGAGAAGTGATGAAAAGGAGAAAGCTGTTTTCTAGGAATCCTGTGGCTGAGCATTGTTTCCTCCCAAACTGGCTGGCAGGAATGAGATTATTTCCAGTACAGCTGCAAAACTTACTGCTTGATTCGAAATTTCACTGTGTTGAAAAATCGCGTAGCCTGGGCTTATCAGTTCTGTTGATTTTGAGTCTCAAAATTTAACCTAACAATAGCCTAGAGGTTTTGGGTTTAAGTAAGAAATTCCCATCATGGAGCATTTGGGAATGATCAGAATAAATACTGTAATTGATTCGGTCCAAAAATCAGTGTATTTTCATTTCGGGAGTGTGTTTACTAAAGAAGGTCATGATTTGCATTTTTAATCCTGATTTAAAAAAAAAAAAATTCAACATCTCAAACATTCCCCTGGGCTGGAAAAACCATTTCCCACCTACACATGAAAAGCATGTCCTGCTTGTACAGGCTCCCGTGCTTGCGTGCAGACACAACTGCCTGCGGCCCGTTGCCACACACAGGATCGCTTTGGCCCTACGTGCACACGCGCATCATTGCCCGGCAAATGCACGCGTGGGCACATGCAGTCACAGTGTGCCCCGACCACGGCACGCACGTGTACCTGCAGTCACAGCACACGCATGCAGTTGCGGCAGAAGGATGCAATTAGCACCCGTACACGCAATCACAGCCCGTGCACGTGCAATCGCGGCACCCGCATGTGTATGCAGTCGTCGCACACGTGCATGCACTGTGCAGACATGTGCAATCACAGCACAAGCGTGCAATTACAGCACGAACATGCAATCGCAGCACACACGTGCAATCGCAGCACACGTGCAATCACAGCATATGCACACATAACACACACGTGCAATCGCAACACATGCAATCACAGCACACGCGCAATCGCAGCACATGCACACACAGCACACACGTGCAATCACAGCACACGCACACACTCAGCACACACATGCAATCGCAGCACACGTGCAATCACAGCACATGCACACACAGCACACACGTGCAATCGCAGCACACGTGCAATCACAGCACATGCACACACTCACAGCACACACGTGCAATCGCAGCACACACGCGCTCACAGCACACACGTGCAATCGCAGCACACACGTGCAATCACAGCACACGCACACTCACAGCACACACATGCAATCGTAGCACACGTGCAATCACAGCACATGCACACACTCACAGCACACACATGCAATTGCAGCACACACGTGCAATCACAGCACATGCACACACTCACAGCACACACGTGCAATCGCGGCACACACGCCTGCATCACCTTGCTGCCCCCCATACGGTCCCAGGCACACAGCCCCCCCCCATGCCGTACTCTCTCATGCACACCCGTACCCACACGTGAGCACCCTGCACGGGCACCCACCTCTCTCCCTCCCCCTCTTGCACACACAATTACCAGACACACAGGCATATTTTTATTGCAGCTGTCAGGAACATGAAAAACCTTTCTGCCAGCACTCAGCACGGGCAATTTATGAGCCTGGTCTGTTTGAGTGAGGAGGGGGGTGGGGATCAGAGAAGAAATGATGGGAGAGAAAATGGCCCATAAATTGTTCGCCATGATTTACACTGTAGTCCATTTGCAGCCTATTCTTTTTTTGGAGCCTCACACACACAGATCTCTCTCCCGCTCTCCTTCACGTTGGGGTCCTGAGCCGGCCCAGCTGGAGGAAGGCAGCGATCAGAGTTCAGTTGGTGCAGACAGAGCTAAAGTAAACAGACGTGGTCATTCAGCAGGCAGTTAGCAGCCTTTGGACAGATGAGCAGGGCTTTGCAGGACCACACACGCAAACCCCTCTAGACCACACAGGGACCGGGCTGCGTTGGCTTTGCACGCAACGCATGCAGAGTACGGTACTCCTCCCATCGCGCGGGGCTGGGGCTTCTCCAGGTCTCCAGCCCCCCGGCCGCTCTGGGAAGTGTTTCCTGCCCCAGCCGTCCCAGTCCCTCCTGCTCGCCGGGTGATTAACTCTGTCACCCGGCCTGGGGAGCATGGTATACATTCCTCGGCAGAAGACATAGTGTACTCCTGGAAAAATGCCACCGCTACTTCCACAGCTCATAAAGTCATCTGCTGACCTTCTCCTTTTCTCCCTTCGAATTCGGCCCATTCGGTCTTGTACCTCGCACTTTCATCTCCATCGCTCACTAAGGAGGCACCAAACCGGCGTTAGCAGCCCGCCTCCCGCGCTGTCCTTTTGACCAAAAAGCCCCTTTCGGGAGCAACGCTCCGTGCCGAGGCTGAAAGGCCTCTTGACCATTCCTGAAGCTTCACCCTGGCTGGGGAAGCCCTCTCCTGAGCCGGTCTGCATGCGTAGTTAATTCATCTGACAATATGTAGGTAACCAGCATGCTCGGGCACAGCATCCTTCTTCCTTGAGCAGATGCCAGGATGAAGGTAGAAGCAGCCTTGAACCCCACTGAGCCGTTTGCTCACATACTCCTCCGGTCCTTGCAGTGTTTGCAAGCATCCCCAATACACGTTCCCTCCATCCCAGCCTGTTTTCGGATGATGAGCATCACCCCAGCTCTTGCCCTGCCGTGGTGTAACTGGGTTTCGTGGCTTGGAGACTGTTGGCAAAGGGATTGCTTGTTTTGGTGCTGGTCCTAGCAGGATGGATGGACCGATCTGGAGCCATGGAGGTGTCAGCATCAGAAAGCCCTAATGGCTCTTCATACCCACCCTGACCTGCATGTCTGGGGTCCCTCCCGGCCACGCCACGGGGCCAGGCTGCTGCTCCAGCATCGCCTGCTCCTGACCGGCCGAGCAGAGTCCTCGCCATAGGAGAAATCAAGGATTTCCTGGAAATGGCTGAGGGAGAAAGGGGCTGGAGGTCAGAGGAAGAGCCTGCCATCATTCCCACTTCACTATTTCTAGCTCCCAATGGCACAGCAACCTTTTGGCCGGCCATACACATCGCCTCTCCACAACCCGGCCGAGATTTTACCCTGGTGGGGTGAGGACTCCCAGCTCGCCTCCTCTGACATCTCCCTACTGCCGCAAAAACCCTCCCAGAGCACTGAGCTCATCCTCTTTTTAACCTTCCTCATTCCTCATCCCAAACACGACCGTGCCTTTCCGCCCTCTCCTCGAGAAGCACCTCCAGGTCCCCCCGCGATCCAAGCGGAGCTCCGAGGGGAAGCTCCCATCCCCTCCCGCAGCAGCCTCGGAGCTGCAGCCGGGCCAGCGCTCGAGCGCGTGAGATTATAAAACAGATCAGTGTTCGCTGGAGTGAACTCTGAGAAATTACATTTGCCTGTCAGTATCATGTTAAAGCATAACACAGACTCTCATTTTCCCACTACTTTGGCTCGGAGGGCGTTTCGGTCCCTGCTGAGAAACATGAAGGTCGTGGCCTTCAGGTTTCCAGATCTGCCCTTACACACCATAGGGAGATCTGACAACAGCCTTATTATTTATGTATCCAGGCAGGGGCTGCCTAATGAAACCCAGAGATTTTTATTGACATACGTTGGGGCTCTGGGTAAGAGAGAAGCAATCTGTCGGGTGGTTCACGTAAACACAGTGGCTATTCATTTAGGGTCAGTCCTACGGGTGGACTTTTCGTGCCAGGTTTGACAGCACTTAATTCACGCTGGGGTCGCACTTAAGCTTGCGAGCTGGTGATGTGCCTCGGTCGGGTGGGTTGCAGCCCGTGCCAGGAGAGCTGAGTTTTTTGCTGGGTGTTTGGGGAGGATGAGTGACAAGGATAGACCCAATTCCCTGCTGTAAATAAGGGGTGAAAAGTGGTTTTATAAATGCGGTCGTTGCTGGGGGTGTGTGAAAAAAGCGGTCATGAGAAATGTAAGATTTTTCACGGACGATTTAGGAGAGGAAAAAGAGATGCAATTAATGACTTTTCTACCCAGAAAGGTATTATAATTTCTCAGCCCAGAGCTGGTCCTTCTTACACTGCCGATAGGCGCGATGGATTTTTTCTAAGCGGTAAAGAAAGTATTTTGGTTGTCCAGATCTCTTTGCTGATGCTGCAAAAGGCGCCTACTTCGGGGTGCCCTGCGGAGTCCAGTTGCAAGGTCTCATCCCTTGTGCCCTGACCCCTAACTTCGCAGAGGGCTGCCTGGGTCTATTCCGGATTCAGGAGGAAAGAGAAGCTTTTCTTGGCAAGGAAATGACTCCTAAGTAGTCTCCTCACAAACCAGGAACATGTAGGAAAATTGTGGCTGAGTACATTTTAGTCTGGCATTTAAAGGACTGAAAAATGATTGCAGTTTCCTTTGGCAATTGCAGTGGGAGCCTGAAGATGTGACCTTTAAGGAGATTCTGTTTACTGCAGCCACAGGCTTGGAGCATTGCGTGATCTCGGCAAATCTCTGTTCTCTGCCTTGGCTCTGACCCCTCCGCCTGCTGTCCAAACTTAACAGCAGTTAGCAAACAATAGAAAGGATACCTTGCAAATACTGGCTAAGATAAATCACGCTGATCCTTTCCCATAGGATCTGAGCAGATGAGAATTGCACATGGCTGTACATCCTCTGCCCAGCATCAGACGACTCCGCAAGGTGCAAGGCAAAGCGCTCGCAGAGCTGGTTTTTAGGCGGCGTGAAGGAGTCAACGCCACGTTTTGCTTTCTGAGATAAGCTCCCAAAAGTCGCAGAACCAGGATTTTTTGCTCAGAGGACTAAAGCAGCGGTGATGACAGCAGTCCTCCCTGCTCCAGGTTGAAGCCACTGTAGATTTAGCAGCCTCTTGAATCACATTGAGTCGCACTGATTACACTAGAGATCTGGGAAAGCATCTCATGGGCTCTGAGCAGGGTGCATCGCAAGCACGCGCTAAGTCGCCTTGCTGTAGGAGAGCGCTCGGTGCAGCACTGTAGTCCATCCTGGAGCCTGGCACCAAAAATCTCACACCTCCTCTGTATTTCTAAGAGCTTTTGCTCTTACGGGCTTGAAAACAGCTACAGTTCAATTGCTTATCACTTAACACCCAGGTCCCCTTGCCTCCTCCCTCTCCTTTTCTTTCTTCCATCCAAAAACGTCCTAATTCTCAGGAGCACAAAAAAAAAAAAAAAAAAAAGAATTAAAAGAAAATCTGCCTGAAAGGCGTGTGTGAAGAATGTCATCCTTAATTATACATGGGCTGAAGTCCAGTGCCAAATGACTCCTCCTGCAACTTCGCTGAGGGCTGGAGCAGTATATTAACCAGGAGTTTGGACTGGTGGGATCTATTTGTAATTCATGAGGAAATCCTAGGACCTGCTTTTCCTGCGAGTGACTAAATAGAGCTTCTCCTGAAACAATGCTGAAAGGGTTCCCATTGCAAAAAACACTTTCTAGTAAGCGGGAGATGTAAATTTAGATCTGGCCCTTCTGATACTGCTTTTCTGTCATTGCTGGAGGCACCAATTGTTTCTATTACAGTTTGTTAACAATTACAGACCTACGTTTCAGGCTGAAAAGAGCTATTAATGGCCAACACTGTTGCTACTTCTTTTCCCTTTCCCAATTGCCTTGTTTTATGGTATCCAATGCCTTCCTCTGGTGTGTGTCCGTGTGTCTGTGTGTCCGTGTGTGTGGTTGAGACTGGGGACAAACAGTCTGCTTAAACTTCCTCTCCCCGGTGAATTGGAGCGGGTTACCTTGCAATGGGAATTTGGGACGGTTTCCTGAAATTAGCAGGAAAAATATCCAAAAATCTTTTTTTGGGTTTTTTTTTTTTGTCCTTCTTTTTAGCTCCCGAGTCCTATTCTGGGGCATGGAGCGGCCCGACTGCGTGCAGCAGCACACGTACGCACCTATACCCGCCGACGGTTGTTTGACGCTCACCCAAAAAGGAGAGCCAAAAGACTACGTGCCCGTCCCTCTTTCCCCGAGCCAAATCCTTGTGGCTTCCCAAGACCCCGGGACGGGATGTGACGAGCCCATCTGGGATTCGGAAGGGACCTCACTTGCTGCCACCCCAAGACAAGGTGGAGAGTGACCTTCAGTGGCCCATCCCATGCCTTCTCCAGTCACTGCCACCTCCGTGCTCCAACACAAGTGTAGGCTTTAGGATATATTAAGGCTACTGGGAGATGTTGCCTGGTGAAGCCTCTGTGGCTGATAAATACTGGGATGGTACCTGCTGAGCATCCTTCCCCTCTGCCGAAAATACAAACTGTCTCTGGCATAAGGATATTAGCTTCTCTAGGGAGGGCTGGTTTCACCCGCACTGTGGACTAGGATGGCCAACAAGAAGGAATATATTTCTTTTTGTTGCCTTTGCTCGTGGACAGAGAGTAATAATTGCAGAAGGGTGAGCAGCCTGCAGAGAGATTTGCTCCTGGGCATTTGTGAGAGCCCCGCAGGGGAGGGTGAGACACCCGGCTCCCGCCGGACCTCCGAGCTGGACCTCTGCAAATTGCCCTCTTGACTAACAGGATGCTATCAAATTATAGCGAGGTTTTATGCAAGTCTTTGTAAAGATTTTATGGTAATTTCTCTTCCATTTTCAAGGAGGGTCCCACAAAAACCTGGAAACTACGTGGCGGGTGGCGGGTGGTGCTGCCAGGGGAGCGAGAAGGCATCTCCTCCCTCCCATCTCCTCCCCTCCTCACCCCTCCTATGCAAACGAAAACAAGAAGAAAAGATTTTATCCCCAAGTCTTTGCTAATGAGCTGCTGTGTCTATAACATAGAATAGCGTCTTAGTGTCTTCCAGCTAAGTTTGAACACTAAACAAGAAGTCAGATAGGTTTTCTTGCAATTATAGGATGAGATTTAGTTTGCAGTTGATTTGGTAATGGATTTCCTCAGTTTTATTAATTTTCTGTTGTGGTGCTATCTGCTGAAAATCAAGAGATCTGGGCAGAATACAGTATATGACCACTCTCCAAACTAAGGTATCTCAAATATATGCACTTACAATATACCTAGCTAGTGGCACCGGGGCCCAGCGTTATTTTCAGGAAGATTTAAGTGGAGATTCTCTCCTTTCGGTTGCAAACAGAGCTCTTCACTCCTTCACCACTCTGCTACATATCAAGAAGCTTCTCGTTAGGGAGGCACCATGCCGGGTCTGGTGGTTTACAGAGTTGATTTTGGATTAAGTCAACAGGAAAAAAAAAAGGTATGTGAGAAACAAGCTTCAGCTCCAGAAGATCCGCCAATACCAAATGTGACATTTATGGGGAGGATGACGTGCTGCTGGAAGACACTTGTTTTTGGTGAAGCAGGGAGCAAACCTGCAGCTGAGCCTCCAGATCACAAACAGCCCTGCTCAGGGGCTCAGTATTTGTGCTAAAACAGCAGGGGGAATAACTCCAGGAGTTATTAACTCACCTGGTTTATCAATACATCTGGAGCAACTTGCAGTTTGCTTGCGGTCATTCCAAGAGCAGGAGAGGGTGAAACCCACTGAATAAACTATGCACAGTGGATATTCACCCCGGCTTATTTAAACCCTCCTCCTGCTTAGTTTTAGTGATGTTACCTAGCTGAAGTCGGTGGAGTTGTTCTTTTACTTAAATATTTGCAAAGTTAAAGCTTTCTTTGCAAAATACGTCAAGCGACCGTGATGAAAATTGCTAACAATAATTAGCACTTCCTATGTGATTATTATTGAAAAGCTATAACGATAATTTATTATGTCACTAACTTGCATGATCTATATGTAAATACCCGTGCTGGCTCGGTCACCTCAGACCCGGTGTGAAAAGAATGACTTGTATTTATTTTGGGTGGCTCCTCCGTGCTGGGAGTGTTTCAGAGGTGCTCTGTGCTGCTGCTCGCCAAAAATAAAGTTACTCTGCATCCGAAGTCCCCGCTGCTGCTGAATGAAGCGCTTCTAGCTTCAGACTCCGGGGCTCCTCCTGATCTCGAATCTAATCACTCTGGGCGGCCAAGATGTTAATCCCCGGAGACTCAGAGCTGCCTACACTAATAAATGAGGCATCGTTTGGAAAGTAGTGAAATTTGGACAGGACTTGCCTTGGCTCAGCCCAGCTCCTCACATTCCAGACGCACACAGACTGCTCACGGAAGATTTATGCATTCAAACAGGAGAATAACCTCCTGCATATTTATTAACATGCAACTTGGATATAGCTTTGTTTCCTTCCCCTCCACACCCTTAGTGTCTATAATTACTGCAAGGCTGAGCACGGCCAGCCTCCTGGCCCAAAGTCCCCCAA
>NW_008825558.1:4751540-4754730 GCF_000699105.1 Pygoscelis adeliae | reverse complement strand
TGCTCATAACGCTCTGCCTGTGCCCAGGTAAGCTTTGCCTTCGGTGCTTCTGCAGATTCATTTTCTCCCATCATCGTCATAAGAGTTTTGTTTCTTCTGATGCCCGCATGTTTGCTTGCGGCACGGGGGTTTGCTCCTCTTCCTCTTTAAAAAATAATAAACCTGAACGCTCCTAATAATAATTACGAGCCGAGTGCTAAAATTCAAGAGGCAGAAGTAATGAGCTTCTCCCAATGTCTTTGAAAAACCAGCACAGCACAAAGCAAACTGCACCTTTTCTGCAGTTTGAGAAATGATGTCACGCCAGCAGATCCCTCTACCCCAGGAATGTGCATATTTGTTCTTTAAATAACTGGACCTTGACCAAACTCTATGGAAATGAAAGAGAATCATTGATTTCCATGTGTTTGGAACAGCATCCTGATTAAGCTTTCTTTTTAATTAATTGGAAAAGCTAAATGAAATGTCAGTGTCATGCATCTGCTTGGAAGTCCTGGTCATGTTTTTACTAATTGACACTCCTTGCTTTTGGATTCATCAGGCTAACGCAGCCTTGATTGCAAACGTAGGAGCAATTTGTCTTTTAGATCCCCTCCGACACGACATTTGCTTCCTGCTGGGATTACGAAGAATTTAAGAGCGAGTATTCACACCCAGGTTGTATTCCTACCATTTACAGAGTACAGCTTTGACTTTTATTTATGGAGTTTTTCTGCTTATGAAAAAAACACGCTTTAAGTGTAGGCAGCTTCTCTGGATACCTGCTGTGTACAGAGCTTTGTGTGTGTCTTTGTACCGTGTTGATGCTACAGATACTCCTTGGAAAAACCATGAACTTTTAAAATTACTGCTGGGTGTGGGTGAAGGAGGATCATATGGATAAAAGGTATCTGAGAAGGGAAAAGAAGAAGTTATTAAAAAAAAGAAAAGAGAGATTCTTATGATGAATATAAAATTAAGAGATCAAGAAATATCTTGATAGCTCTTCCTCCCTACTTTCCTCGTTAGAATATACGTTCCAGACATAGCGAAATGGTTTATATGAAGGAAATTAGAAATACATTTAGGGCTGCTGGGTTATTTCATTTTTGATGTGCAAGGAGACATGATCTGAAGTAGAAATGCTGCTTTTTGAGTGGAAAAAGGGTGAGCTGTAGCATGTAACTCTCTAAACTAAGGATTGGGTAGGCAAAGGTCGTTTTTACTGTTTTATAGACAACAGCGTTAAGGGCATAGAGAAGGCAATACCCGGATACTCACGCAGAGACAAAGCAAGGAGCAAGACCTGGACCTTGCTTGAACAATAGTGCCAGTGTACAGTCAAATTTTCGTTATGAGCCCGAGTTTGTGTATATGAATCCTGATTTGCTTCACCACAATGCTCTAAGAAATTAATAAATTGACCTGTACCTGTATTGTATGCGTACATATGTATGTTTGTATTTATATATGGTTTTTTATGTTATACACTATGCGCAGAAGACAGTAGTGAATTAGATACCATAATATTAGATAGGTTAGTACCATCAATAGGAGTTTGGAGCATGTAAAGAGGATCTAGGTCCCCTGTGTTTCACCTTATATGGGTCTCCTATCACCGTTCTGGGGAGGAATCTGCCATCTCCCTCTTCTAAATCCCATTTTGAAGGGTAAAACCCTTCCTCCATCCTCCACCTTTCCTGACAGCCCTCGCCCGAGCGATAAACCTCTTTCCTTTCAAAACAGGGAAGGGATGCGGGAAGAGGAGGCTGAAAAGCCGTGCCTGGCCGTGGGCTGCAAGCCCTGTGCTCCAGACCCACAACTCCAGAAACATCCCTCAACTGAGGGTTTTACCCCCAAATGTGTCCCTGTCTCCACAGCTGTGCACAGCGATAAGGGACGGAGCCGGGTGAATTTCTGGTCCCCTCCAGATCGCGGGGCTTTGCCGCTCACTTCAGCAGGGTCAGTATTTCACCCTGTTATCTGCCTCTGCTGCAGGTCTGGTTTTTGCCGGCGTTTTACGTACTGCGGTTGAACGTGTCCATCTGGTTGTTCTTGCAGCAATATTCATTTAGAAGTTACAGCCACTAGTTATCGGATGATTTAACCCCGGGGTTATATAAGTAACAATACATATATTAAGCTTTGTAATACTTTAAATAAAATTGATGAAATTGTTAATTTTTCCTCTCTCCAGAGCAATTAAAGAGATAGAGACTTCTCTGAGAGCCTGGAAGTTCAGCTTGGATTTTATTAAATCAAACCCAACCTTATCTAAACCTCCCTGGAATTGCATGATAACAAAATCTTATCGCTCGTGGGTTTACAGCCGAGCAAGAAGAGCCTCTTCTTTTTCCTCCTCCATTTCCTGCTACTTCTGCTGCCATCAGCTGAGAGCAGCAGCGCCCCAAAATTTTGATCCACCTTTCTGAAATACAACTGCAACCACACAACAAAATGAAAGGCGCTAATTGAAGTCCTTCAGACTTAAAAAAAAAAATATTCTTGGGGTCATGTGCTGGTAAAGAGGCAGGTTGATGCTTTTATTTGATCTCAACAGGTTTTTCCCATCTGGGGAGACAAGGTTCAAATAAAAACCCTGGATATTTTGAATATGAAAAGTTTGGCAAGATCCAGACATCGGAACATCTGCTTAAACCTGATTTAAGTCCTGCTTTCTCCCCCCACCGCCACCCCCCCGGCGCATCTGGGATTGCTTTCTCCCTTATCTCCTCAATTCCAATTACAACACCATCTTGTCTGTGGTTTCACTCTTCATTATTAAATCAAGTTTTATTTTTCAAACCCAGTGAAACCAACCTAATTAAGTGCCGCAACCAAGATACCACAGAGGGACTTCGCTTCTCCTCTACCAAAGGGTGGAAGAGGAGAAGTTAGTTTATTACAAAATGAGATGCATGAGTCATTTAAAGCGGAATATGAGTTTTGGGGGGGGTGTATTAACTGGTTTCAGTTACCGCAGAGCTCTGTGCTCTTATCAGTTTATCTCCAGCTTTTAACCTAGAGAAGAAAACCTCGCTGCTCCTATAAATAGGCAGAATATAATATATAATTCTCCAGAAGAGAGCAGTGGTGCGCGCCCCGCTGCGCAGCCCGGCCGCCTGCTCCCCCCGGGCACCGGCCACGGAGGCTCGGCGGAGCCCCCCCGGGGCCTCCCCGCCTGCCGGGGGCTGGCGGCGTGGGGGGGCGC
>NW_008825558.1:4745753-4751244 GCF_000699105.1 Pygoscelis adeliae | reverse complement strand
ATCCGAAATCCTTACTGCATGGCACTGGGGCCGGGGAAGAGAGAAAATGCTTTGCAAGGGCGAGTTGCTATGTCAGCCAAAGCGGCTCCCAATGACTGCAAATGCACCCCAGTAAAACCAGACCCGCTTTGCTCTTGATTTACCCCAAATTTAAAAAGGAGTATGGGAGCAGTCCAGGGCCAAAAAATTTCTATGTATCAGCTTTCCTCGGCCCCATGACATGAAAACACGGTTAACAAAGATCTTTTGAGGGGAGCAGATGGAGTTTGAACCTTGGAGCCAAGTCCAGCCCAAATCTTAATGAGGTCTACAGGAGGTTTACCTAAGTTTGAAACTCATAACGGGGTCTTTTATGTGCGTTTCTGCTTGCATGTGCGTGAGCGTGTGTGTCTGTATATACACAGACACACGGAGGTCATCCTTTAAAAAACTCGTCGGTTGTTTTAGATAACAAAATAACGTTACCTCACTCTTCCACTGGGAACACTTCAAATGTTGAGGGAAGGACATTTATTTAACTAAGGCAAACCCGCAGAAGCCACGATGGGTGACCACTGTGCATGTGGGTACGTGCGTGTGAGAACAGCAACGGGGTTGTTGCCTCTCTGGCTTGCAAAAGATTTTTAAAGGTGAAGGGAGTTTAAAAGGACACGAGTCTATTAAAAATGAACTCAAAAGTATCCCAAGCACAATCTCAAGGAAACTAGAGGTGCGTTGCTAGTAGCTGGATCTAATTAATACATGGCTAGGAGGAGACAACCATGAGGAAATGGGGTAAATAGTCTTCAGCTGGAACAATCTATAAATCAGAGCCAGCAATGTGAGCAGTAACATTCACCAGCTTCCTCTGGAGATGGGCTGCATTTTTCAGCTAGGCTGTTGGATAGCCAGTGTCCTTTGCTTCAGCTTTTAATGCATTTTTCTTCACAAAGGAAAAAAAGAAAAGACCATATTTCCAATATTTTACTGTTGATGGAAAGGAAACAGAGTGGCACAAAGTACTTTATGCATTGTCTTTGTCTCAGTGTACACGTACAACACACAGGGATGTAAACCTTTGTCCTCAAATGCCCTGGAGATGCCCAGGGCTGGCAGAGGAAGGTAGCTTTAACTCACTTTATTCCCAGGGCTGCTTCATCTCCTATCATTAGAAAACCATCCACTGAAGAAACGCCTAGTGCAAAGAGCATCCTGGCCGGGGGGATCTCCAGAGCTTGGTAGCCTGTTGCAATGCCTCTTCCTCAGTCATGTCCCTAAGATGATGTTTGGGTCTGTTGTGGGTCCCCTTTTCACCATCAGATGGAAGGAAAAAAGATCACGCCCAGCTACGAGATCCACCCCAAAGCACGCAGGGCAGATGGGGCTGGGAAGGGCGTGCAAGAGGCAATGCAGTCCAAGGTCAGCACATTTCGGGATTGACCTGTGCATCCGTCAATGGTGTTAGACCAATGCCAAGGCGAGAGGCAAACGCAAGACCAGGCAACTGCAGCAATCAGATAGATTTATGGAAGGGAGAAAAAAAACAAATACATAGATAATCTCTTTTCCACTTTCTTATCAGGCTGTTCATTTGATTTTTGAGCATCGGGCTGTTTCCACTAACCCAGTCAATGTAGAGCAACTGAAATTCTGCATTTTGCCTAGAGACCAAAACCAGCGGAGCATTGGAGAGAAGCTAATTTTGTTATAAAAATAATCTTTTATCTGTGCATGACAGAAATATTTATTCAGGAAGGGTACACAGACAGCAGGAGGTCAGCGCTCCCACTGCTTGGCTCAAAGGCTCCCCCACGCTCTTTATTTTATTTTATTTCTTTTTTTTTTTTGACAATTCTTTCCCATAGACATTTATTTTTCCTGAAAAGTATGTCTTGAGTTGATTTCACCCATCCTCAATACAAATCAATAAAACACAACGGTCCCTGGTTGGGTTGGGCGTTTTGGCTCACAGTTTAGGTTTGTACTCGGTGGTCCCACACTGACTTATTTCCACAAACAAATAACCTCCCCATCCCTTTCCTCAGCAAACACAGACCTCATGCCTTCGGTCCGAGCCTCAGGAGCTTATGGTGGCTGCCGTTGTACATGCACGTTTTCCTTGAACTAAAATGTGCTGAGAACTAGGTAAGATGTTGCAACTATCGCTCTCCTTTTTATTTTATTTTTTTAAGTACATGGCAATATTTTTTTATGCTTCTTCTTTTCCCCATTCCAGTCCTGGGAGGTGTTAATACCTCCTCTTGCGTCTCTCCAAACACGGTACCAAAACACATCAGTTAGGACCAACCCTTTTGTCAGCACAGAGATGCCAAAATCTAAACAAAATCCATCATCTGATTAAGAAGGAAAAGGAGAACTTGGCCTTCAGAGATGTTGCCACGGTCCCTTGGTGTACGCTCCATGATAATTCGCTTGGTGGCTAACGGAGAGGAGGTGGGGAGGAGACAAAATGTGGGGGGCACGAAAAAAATTTGGGTTGAAAAAGGGAGAAAATCCTTCTGTTTCACATGAACATGTGAATGTTTTCTCATGTGTGTCTTCAAGTTATTAACTTGAAGACTGTGTTTCAACCTTATTAAAATACTGCTTGTGCTCTAACAAAACAGGGCATCTGTCAGTGAAGGAACTAAGGAGGACGTTATTAAAATGTTCGCTGTCTCTTTCTATACATTTTCATCCCATGTAGTGATATAAGGCTTTTAGAGCCCTTTAAGCACCTGTAATAACATTAACCTTTTCATCAAAATGTCCTTTGAGCATAAGAAATTATGTTTATTTAAATTTTGCAACAGGGCAATGATAAAGTTCCTTTTCTATTTTCCTGCTTCTGTTATTTGCACATGAAAAACTCTAGCCGGCAAATCGTGGTTGACGGGTGGATTTTGTTTAGGCTCCCCTCTCCCTCCCAAAAGCTTTTGTCCCTCAGGTAATGGGGGACACAGCCCTACCCGCAGAGCCACATGCACGTGGGGATGGGGTAGGGCAGCAACGCTTCGACAGGCTCCAATGCACGCTGCTTACGAGATGCTGCTAAATACCACAAGATAAGGGGTTTTTTTTGTTTTTCTTTTGTTCCAGTTTAACCCTTTACAGGCAATATAGTATAGCTCCCACCTCCAGTCTAGGATAATGTTGCAAGATTATTTCAACTGTTTCTGTAGTGTCTCTGATGGAGCAAGCTTTGCTTATAGAAAGAAAATCAATCCCTGGGAGACTGCCCGGGACTCACCTACCAGGGAAGCAAAAATACGGGCAGACTTTTAGTCCCTTGATTAGCCTGACTATTTCTTTGCCTTGTTGCAGGGTTGCTTTGCATCCTAAAGAACACTGCATTTTGCTGATAATACACGCCTTGAGCGATGCACACTTGTGTCAGCAAAGAAAGAGGGAGTGAAAAGAGGGAGAAAAAGATCTGGGTTTGATGGACTTAATCTAAGCCCTGCTGAAAGACGGGACTGAATCAGAGCGCTGAGCGTGCCTGTGTCAGTCACCATCTTCTCACCTTTCAAACCTCGGCCGTGGGTGTTCGCCTCTTTGATTGCAGGACGGGCTCTGCTGATCTGCCAGCCCTCGCTGGGCTTTAGTGCGCTGCCGGCTTGCCCCAGGCAGGCACCAGGACCCTCTTGTGCTTGGGGCTGTAGAAACTCAGGATAAAAAGCCAGTCCTTCCTCCTATTTGGAGCAGGAGGGCTCTGATCCCTCGGACCAGCTCCAGGCGAGGAATTTTCCCCCTGGGGTGGCCCAAGGGGTGATTTTTGCCAGTGGCAGAGACTGAGCAGCCCTTGCAGCTCCCTCGGCTCAGCCTGCCGGGGTGGTGGAGCAGAGCCTGCGAGGAGAGACTGTAGATGGATGGAGACAGACGGGGACAGTGGGAGGAAGTGCTCAGTTGATATTAGCACGATGGGAACAACAACAATCTAGGCTGCTGTCATGTTTTGTTTTGTCTTTAAGGCACCATGGTGGTGGAGAGCTTTACAGAGAGGGCTGAGGAGGCTGGAGATGTTTTGCAGATGTTTAAGGGGGACCCCTCACATACGGAGGAGGAGCCCGGCGGAAAACAGGGAGGTGCCTGTTAGAATTAAGCAAGGCAGGGATGGAGGTGGGCTCCCGGCGGATCCAGAGGCCAGGTCTTAAATCTGAAGGACGGAGGAGGGCACGGGTGGGGATGGGCTGCGAGGTGAGGACAGGCAGCTGACATCTGATGCAGCAGAGAAGAGCCAGAGCATAAGATGCACAGAGAAGGAAGACACAGACAAAAGGGCAAGCTAGAAAAACATCCTTTGCAAAGATATTCTGGAGGGGAAGGAGCTGGTAATGTAGGGATGTGCCCAGGCCAGGGATGAGAGGGGTGATATGAATGAGGCGAAGGACTAGCCTTGGCGTAGCTTGTCTAAACATGTCTTAGCAGGGACCCTGTGCATTTCTTGCGCTTGAGCTTAGATATACTGGTTTTGTCAAGGAGGGGTGTGCAAGGGATGGAGAAACTGAGGGTCTCCACTGCTGGGAGAGGAAAGGGGCTGAAGATAAGTCAGGCTCACATGTCTCAGGAATGGGTCTGGGGGAGCTGGTTGAACCTGGAGGTAGACAAGGTGACCTCCTTTATGTCCCTTCCAGACCTACTTCTATAGAAATCTGTGTATGTGCAAACAGACACATAGAGTATTTTCTGTGACTCTGTGTGTAGATAGGTATGTTTATCCCCCCACAATTAATTTAGAGATTACTATGTATATAGGCAGAGGGGAAACACTACCATTTGCTAAGTTTGCCTCGTCCTTCCCTGCACTCATTTCAGTTTCTTTGAGTTTTCTCCAGGCTTATCCACTTTCATCAATATTTTGCCTGTTGCCCACAAAGCACACAATTGGGATTCATTAGAACTGCAGGTACTGAAAACTGCAGAGGAACGCCGTTGAAACAAATGCATCCGTAGTTTCTGGCTCTCCTTTTGGCTGAAAAAAAGGTGGTCAGCACCCTGGGAGTTTTGACATTTCCAATGGCAAAATCTGGATTTAGAAAAGAAAATTACAATTATTATTATTATTATTATTATTATTATTATTGCTTTAGATGATCCCAAAAACCTTTAGGGTTTCTCCTACAATCGCTGGAAACTGCAGAGGACTGTGAACTAAGAGGAGCTGGTGGGGGCATACCTTGCTTTCTTGAGCAGTGAGCGTGTCACCAAACCCTTCCCAGGAAACAGCGATTGTAACCGAGCCTTCCAGCAAAATTTCACAGGGCTTTCTTCCCCAGCAGGATAAAATTAGCCGAGCTCTCTCGAGATGACAGCTAAGAACTCCAGCTTCCCTCAGATGACCTCAATGGAGTCATTTGTTGCTTAAATGACAGACAAACGCAGTAATTAGGTCTATTTAGTAAAGGGGAGGTGAAAGGTCAAACTACTGGGCAAACTGTCTCCACTGCTTGACTTGGTGACCAAGCTGGGGATTTGCAGGAGGTAATGTTTGTACAACAACCTGACAAGGGCA
>NW_008825558.1:4736754-4745431 GCF_000699105.1 Pygoscelis adeliae | reverse complement strand
ATTATTATTATTATTATTATTATTATTATTATTGCTTTAGATGATCCCAAAAACCTTTAGGGTTTCTCCTACAATCGCTGGAAACTGCAGAGGACTGTGAACTAAGAGGAGCTGGTGGGGGCATACCTTGCTTTCTTGAGCAGTGAGCGTGTCACCAAACCCTTCCCAGGAAACAGCGATTGTAACCGAGCCTTCCAGCAAAATTTCACAGGGCTTTCTTCCCCAGCAGGATAAAATTAGCCGAGCTCTCTCGAGATGACAGCTAAGAACTCCAGCTTCCCTCAGATGACCTCAATGGAGTCATTTGTTGCTTAAATGACAGACAAACGCAGTAATTAGGTCTATTTAGTAAAGGGGAGGTGAAAGGTCAAACTACTGGGCAAACTGTCTCCACTGCTTGACTTGGTGACCAAGCTGGGGATTTGCAGGAGGTAATGTTTGTACAACAACCTGACACGGGCAACAGCCCGCCAGCAGGTCCCTGCTCGGCGGCGGGAGCTCCTGATCGTGTTCAGAGCCTCAAATCCCCCGTTTCTACTAATAAACCCCTGAACTCGCTCATTTGTGTCATAAGAGATTAGACCCAGAGGAAGGAAGAGCTGATGAAAAGATAGGCGATTATATTACCAGGTTTGTAGGTAGGGTAATCAGGAGAGGGATCGGTAGAGAGGGGTTAGGAGACACGGGCTGAGTTAAGTGGGAAATTACCGACCTTTCCCACTTCTTTTCCCTCTTCCTCCCTGGCAATGCTCCCTTCTGTTCTCTTTGCTTGTTTGTTTTGTGAACTTGGTTGTGCTTTGTGTGAACAACCCCATGGTGCATCCAGCACAGTACAGGCAAGCCACACCTGGATTTCTCCCTCCTATTTTGGTTTGGATGCCACAGCATGGAGTTTGAACATCACACGTACATGAAAGCATTGCTTTCAGTACATCCCAAGTCTCCAGAAGACCCTTGAACTAAGATGTTTAGCAGAAGTGGCTATTTTTGGCAGAACAGTGCAGTTATGCTCGCTCCTGCTGGCTGTGCATCCTTGGGGCTCACAGCAAACCCAGCACCCTTTTACACATGGAGCATTTACAAGATTTCCCTCTGCTGCTTCATAAAGTTTGGGAACGCTGTAGGATTTTCAAGTGGCAGAGACTATAAAAGAAGAGCTCCATTCTGCATAGAAAGGTGGTAGAAGACCAACGCTTTTGGTTTTGAATGAAACCAGCCGGGAGTGCTCCTCGCCAGGAGCACTGAGCTAGTTGCCTGCTCAAGTGTTCCATTTCTGGATGTTTTTCTGAGTTTCTTTTGGGTTCCCTTACCATGATCTGCTTCTGTACCTGGGCTGTGTGGGGGTGGTGCTTAGGAATCCTGAAGGTGAGCCAGGACCCCTCCTGTGGTCCATCGCTGTGGTGGTTGCTGCTCCGAAGCACACTTGGGTGCCCTGGCATTTCCCTCCGCGCCTTGCCTCCCCCACATCCCTTCCACCTGAGCCCCTGCCCGTCTCCTCCAGACCCCGCCGTAAAACTCCCTTCCCTTGTGAGGCCTCTTAACCCCTGTCTGCGGGGCCCCGTGAAGAGGTGGTGGTGATGCTGATGAGAGAGAGGGTCATGAAGAGCCGACATGAGAGTGAAAAGAAAATTAGAAAACAAACAGAGGGGAGGTGGAAACGCGCCTGCCCTTGAAGTGCAAAGACATCCCCCCCCCCCCAAAATGGGCTTATCTTCAAAAAAGAGCCCTTGCGATGATACAAGAAAGAACAGACTTCTCACACCTTGTCTTCGCTTCCCGGAGATCCTATCTGCCCAGAAGTGCCTGTGATCTCAGTCAGACCTCTCTACCTTGCCACTTGCCTTTTAAGTCTGCGGCAGCTGTTTTGCTAAGACGGAGACCATCCCACTTCATCCTTTTCTCCCCCAGCGATGGTGAGTGAGAAGACAGGCAGCGTTTCTGACGTGCTTGGGGAGCGGTAAATGTCATTCCAGAGCCTTTCTTTTGTATATTTTCTCGTGGATGGATTAGTTTGTTTAAAGAGCATCTCCTATTTAACACCTCATTGAGCAAAAAACACGTACGGACAAGATTTTTTTAACCAGCTGCTTATAATGAGCTTAAAGTGCATACTGAGTACCTTAATAATTTGCTCAATTTTCAGAAATACTCATCACACAGGAGTTAGACTCTGAGTGAGTCGTGAAACTTGTATGTTTTATAACAATATGATCCATATTTTTCCACTGTTTTTCCGTCCAAAAGCAGACAAATCATGACATTCTGGATGCATATTCAGGGTGTGAGTAAAGAATCCCAAGCTGGAAATAAGATTTGCAACACTGGTTTATTCCACATAGGATCTTGTTGGAGTCCCATAGCTCCTGTGCTGGCATCAGCAGGAGGGATGTCCATAAGCCAAGAGCAAGGAGTAGCCCTTGTTCACATGGATTGAGTCATTCCTGCAGCGTAATGGTAACACGTTGCTTTTGCATTGCTCTTCTCGTTAGCCTTCGTAGACAGCAGTGACCCCCCCACCCCCAAAAATGCTGATGTTCTTTTAGGAGATCTCCCTTCATCTGTTCCCTATCTTCATTTGATACAAACCATCCAGCAGGTCCTCTGTAATGGGATTACGTGGATGAAGTCCACTTTATCATGA
This sequence comes from Pygoscelis adeliae, assembly GCF_000699105.1. NCBI lineage: Eukaryota > Metazoa > Chordata > Aves > Sphenisciformes > Spheniscidae > Pygoscelis > Pygoscelis adeliae. Next base: position 4,742,790 of record NW_008825558.1, on the reverse strand, counting down.
GATCTTTGAGCGTTTATGACCTTTCGTTGGTCCTTCGTGACACTCCTGGGAGAGAAGTGCCCAGTTCAGCCTGATAACATTCCTCTGCTGCTCTGCTACTCTTCCTTCAGAAGTCTTTCCATCGGCTGCACGGGGACTACCCGCAGGGTAAAGTCCAAATCCCTTCCCATAGAGTAGGTCTCTTTCACAAAGCAGGCAAAGCCCTTTCTTCCTTGGGGAAGAATTAGCCATAACGGCCATCTCAAACCCCTCCAGTCCATCCAATCAACTTATTCTGCGCTTTGTAGGTCACTGCAATTTCCTATGAACTTGAGGGGAGAGTTTCTTGGGAAAAGCTCTTTTTTCTGTAAGTTTTCCAGCTGTTGATTTTCCCCAAGGAAAGTCAAATTATCCTTGAGCATTGTATCAGCAGATGTATAAAAAAGCTGATCTGTCACACAAGAAAAACCTGAACCGAACAGCTTCCTGCATTTCCTGGGCTGTGGACCTTAGAAAATAAGACCCAGACTATTTTACTTCTAGCAGCAAAATGTCCAGTGTGAAATCAAGCCATGACCCTCGGGACCTTGGAGAACATCTGGGATTTGGTGACCTTGATGTACATAGTCTACTAGGGAGGGGAAGCCATTGGCCAAAACTAGAGCGTTTCAGGGACCAGATTAAATTGTAACCATGTTCCAGGGAGCTTGCCAGGGAGGCTAATGGACTGATCTCATTCACCTTGATGTAAATCCAGAGTAGCTCCACGAAAGCCAATAGCACTACTCCTGGCTCTGTGCGGAGGTACCACTGAGATCACAAATTACGCATTTCTAACGAAGAAAAAGTTAAAGGAACATGTGCCGCGCATGGAAAGCGAGGGCGTAGCAATGTCTCAGGTCCCAGGCTTTGAATCTCAGAGGAAATGAAACTGGCTTAAAGTATTAAGGATTTCAGAGTTGTTCTTCCATTGATTTGCTGAGTAAATCAGGAGTACTGATGCTAATTAATACTGTTCCTGTATTTAAAAGCAGGCACCCAGATAGGAGCTGTCGCAGACCCATGTCGTCTGTGGCACGGTCCTTCCGTGAGGGTGCAGAAGCGCTGTTGCAGGAGTATCCTGGAGCAGCTGGAGAGTGTCATCACGATTTCATTTAGGAGGCTGCGGAGAGCACACATGCATTTACTACGTCGCACTCAGCAAGGCAGACCTCAGGCACCCAATCCTCCTCCATCTGGGCTTAAGCAAAGGGCTCTCACCCCCCATAAGACCACGAGGTATGTCCATTTACCACAGCACAACTGAGGTGCCGCATCTCAGGGATGTACAGGACCTCAGCTGTGTCTGAGCCCTTGGGGACGTGCTTCTCCTTCTTGCTGAATCTTTCCCCTGGAGCTCTCCGAGGATGTCTCAAAGAGGGCTGCTCTCCCTATGCCCTCCCACAGCCTGATTAAACTGAGGCAAGGATTTATCTTAAGTGTCTTGCACAAGCCCAAAGAGAAAGGCAGAAGTAAGAAAGGAGCCGTGTCATGAACTCATTTTCCAAAAATTTAGCTGAACATGATTAAAGAAAAAAAAAAAAAAAAGCTGTGAGAAGCCTGGACAGGCTCCTTCCTTGGATGCACAGAAAAAATTCATTGTGAGGTCCCCAAGGACACTATCTCCCTGGTTTTAAATCTCATGCAAGAGAGGATAAATAGAGAGCTCCTTCCCCCTCTTCCCTTGACATTTCATTTGTGATTAAGGCACTATTCATCGCCCCTCGTCTTCCAAACCCTTTACTATTTATGGACCTGCTGTTTTTCCAGTGGTTGACACTAGCGTGCATTTAGCTCAGTTCTTCTTTCCCCGTCCCATCCTGTTCCCCCCCTCCCCTCCCTAAAGGCATTTCTCCATTTCAGTAGAGAAACCACTAGTGACTGGAGTGTCTGTGACCTCTGGGCTGTCAAACTCCCACTAACTAAATAAAAGCAGCCCAAGAGGGAGAGAGTTAGCATAAATCACCTCCCGTGACAGAGACCACCTGGTATACGCTCACTGCACGGAGGTACCCAGTCTATTCCAGCTGCTGAGTTTGCACTTTCCCGCATTTTTATGGACACCGTTGGAGAGATACATGGTGTTTACACAAGGAATGGAAATTTCAGTTTTACTGCACGTAACTGATTTCCTCGGCTCGTGGTGGGCAAGCTCTTTGATTAGCGAAGCGATGAGGCCCATCACATCCTGGAGGTGTGTTACGAGCCTGTTCCCAGGTGGGATGGGGCAAGTGCTTACAAGGTTTGGGCTCCTGCCCTGCTCATCTACGTGAGAGCTTTTGCCACAATCAGGGGAAGATGAAGAGGTTCATATCAGAGGAGAGCAAAGTCAGATACAGGTCTAGGCAGGGTTAGCTGTTGCCGAACTTTAGCATGCCTAAACTACCATGAAGCCTTCAGCTGATCTGAACATCAACAGGGATCAACTGAAGGTGATGTGAAGATGAGCGGAAGATCTGAGATCTGCCATTGCCGAGAGAGAGACTCTGTCTAGGGTCAGATATGGCCATTGCCAATGGCTTCAGTTAATTACTCCAAGTGGTTGTGAATAAAGTGGATTTGTGATTTGCCCCTGCCCTATACATCTGGTAAAGTTGTTTTAAATTATTTCCAGCCATGATTGCAGCGCTCATATGTTAAGGCCTCAGTTTGTTATTAAGTAGCATTGCCATTTTTAAACAAAAAGACGTATATACCAAGCAATGTTTATCATAAAAAGACTTCCACTAACAACAAGGGAATTTTGTTGATGGTCTTCCATGAACAAAGGAAATGGGGGGGGGGGACGGGGACAACCATAAAGATGCAAAGCAAAGGCCAGTAACATTAATCCTGTGGAATGAAGTTTTAAGTGGAGAAAGTAGGTTTAGATAAAGGCGATCCAGAAAGGAGGAAGATGATAATTTCCCAGAGGTTTCTGAAATTTAAAAAAGAAAAAAAATTATACTGTAGTTGAAAATAGCAACCAACAGGTGTGTGTACTTTCTTCTGGTCACTGTTTTTCCTGACTGTAGAAATTTCAAAGCAATTTATTTTTTTTTATTTCATGGGGGGAGTTCTTCCCATTAGTACCTTGGACGGACAAGAGGCTGAGTTTCAGGACAGGAACATATTTTTCCATCTTGGAGGTTGCTACAGCCAAAGTGCAGCGAGGGGAACTCTGAAGCCAGCTGATAGAGTAAAACCCTAGGACTGGGTGCACAATTAATTTTTTCAGACTGGTTCCAAACCCAAATAACTCAGAGGAAAAGCAGTTTGGAAATAATTCAGGTGAGATCAGCCAGAAATGATGTTTTGCTTTTGCACGGAAAAGCAAAGCCAAAAATTAGAATTGCAGTGAATGAACCCATTCACGGTGAACCTGCTCACTATGAAACCTCCTCCTCTAACCAAGTCCTGCTGACCCTTCGCACCACGTGCTGCGCCTGGATTTCTTTTCCTGAGAAACCCTGGGGGCGATGCCCAGGGTGGCATCACAAATGGCTCAGCTCAAAGAGGAATGGCAGTCCCAGATTGTCCCTCCACTCTTTTCTGGCCCAGCCTTGCCCCTGCTACTGTGTGCCTCTCAAACTCTCTGCACTTCTGGACCTCAAAGGAGGAGAAGCTGGAGAGGAGCCTGGAGAGGTCTGGGCACTGCCCAGTTGGAAGCTGCTGGTCTGAAGTGCCTTGATATTTAAAAGGATCCATTTTCTGTGCCCCTTTCCCCCTTTGTATAACAGGACCAAGGTATCAGTCTCGCTTGAAGAGTGCCATGGGGCACTCCATGGGGTCTCCAAAATGCTGGAGAACTAAGAAAGCCCCCAGCTTGAGGAAGATCTCCCTTGTTTTTTCCCAGAGGAGACCTATTGGGGATGTTCAAGTATCTGGATACCCTGCTAGGCTGATCCCTCTGGACTGAGTGAGATCCAGCTAGATCTGGCACTCAGGGTGAGCCATGGACACTGTGGTCCTCAGCACATGCTCATTGCTGCATGCCTTGCACAGCTCGGGGACCAGCCTTTCACGTGTCTCCCTTGCCCCCCTGTAAGGACAGCAAGTTTGCTTTTTCCTGGAGCCCCTTCAGCTGTGGGATGCCAGAGAGCATGCCAGAAAAGGAGAAGGAGAAAATTCTTCAATGACGTAAATGCAGTAATAGCACTTGTTAGTGGTATGCGTGCTCCCTGCCAGGCTAGAGGAGAGGAACTCGGGTTTTATTCAGAACAGTGTCTCTGTGTCCCCTTCACACAAAAAAAGCAAAGAAAGCCTGAGCCCTTTCCACAGGGTTTACCAAATCCACAAATTTAATTTAGGAGCATTGCATGTTCTCAGATAAGGGTTCGGTTTGCTCAGGTTTACAGAGTTACATTTAATTGGAGTGCTCTGAGTAGCAAAAACTGAGAGGTCTCCATAAAGACTTCGGCAGCCGGGACATTAATTGCATTATTTTCTTTACAGATAAATCTTATTTGGTGGAGCCAGCATCATCAGATAAAAAATAGATAAGATCAAACCTTGTCTTCAAATTCCAGATCTCCTGGCTTGAGAAAATATGGAGATCAGATTACGGTGTAACTTTTAATGGGCTTCAGAGATTTCTGCCCAAGCAGGATGGTAAAAAATGTAGATCCTTCAAGATCCTGGAAGGAGCAGATACGCCGTATTTGTGCAGTAGTCAGCAGTTTCAGATAAGGAACAGAGGATATTCAGGTCTGATTGCTGCTTTGCTGATGTTTTCCACATAAAAGCTGCACTCTCCTTCAGGAAAAGGATTCGAGTCTCTTCAGCAAACATGAAAGCCAGCCCTTACACCCAGTCTAATTCTCCTTGTCGGCTTTGATCCAAAACATTCTTCCAAGCAGGAGAAGGCTGGGGAAGGGAGAGGGGAAGGGACCGGGGGGAAGATTGAATAAGGGAGCCAGGAGGCTGCTCTGGAAAATCACGGCTGAAGTTATAGGAGGGGAATTAATCTTGAGAGGTCGTATGTAGCAGTTTCATCCATCAAGCATGACACTGGTACCATTATTAAAGAAGATGGAAAATTAAATTGCAGAATTATCTGTTCTGTTTCATTGACTTCTGTTTTTTTCGTTCTTTCTTTCCTCTTTTCATTCCAGGCATCATTTGTGGCAATACCACTTGCAGTTGGCAGCGGGTTATTAAAAGCACCTGGCCATGAAAGGAAATCGGATCACGGGGCATGTTTGGTAGCGCTGCGGTTGCAGAGTTATTGGTCCAAACGTGGCATGAGAGGGGGACCCAGCCGACGCGCTGGGTGGAGCGAGGATGAGGGGCCCCGTGAGGGCTGTCCTGATGCACCGGGCTCCCGGGTCACCGCGGCTCTGCGGCACGGCATCTCTTCCCCGGGGATTGCGGACGGCTGCCAGACTTGAAGTCCCTGCCCATCTCTAAACATGGGGACCCTCAATCCTGCGGGAGAGAAGAATCCTGGAGATGAGAAACACTGGCACTGGCTAGAGGGCACTCCTCTCTCCTTCTCCCTGATGCTCTGATGCTCTCCACCTCCATTCCTTGCTTTTTGGTCTTTGCTGCCCCCCTCCTCATGTTTCCACCAGAGATATTTCATCCTAATTTCCCACTTCTTCCTCTTCCACAGTCTCTCCTCTGCGACTTCCAAACCCAATTTGAGACCAGTGGAAACATGGTAATTTAAAACCGACAACAACAACAACCTAAAAAAAATATCCCCACTGGAAACTATTTTTAAACAAGTGACCCCCCAACAGCTTTTTCTTTTGCAGTCCAAACACAGGGACACCCCAACGTCATGGGAATCCGAGAGAAAAAGGGACTAGCAGGGAGCTATTGCCCAAAGGTCAACAGCCCAAGCTGTGTCCCTCTCCCAAGTGATGTGCAAAGGGTAAACTTGCAGAATAAAGCATGAAAAGTGGTCAAAAAGACTCAGTACCCTTCAGACACCGAGTCTCTTAGTAAACCAGAGGAAGAATTTATCAAGTAATGTCAGGAGTGGATCAAGCCCTAATAAGTGGAAGAATTCTGGTTGGTTTTGAGTCCTAATTG
>NW_008825558.1:4733106-4736726 GCF_000699105.1 Pygoscelis adeliae | reverse complement strand
TCATCAAGAAAGTAGTGAAAGAGAAGAAGCAAAGAAATGACTTAAGTATCTCTGAGTTGTGTTGGTGGAAAGATCAATTCATAATACTGGGAAGAAATGTAAATAAATTGTCCATCTTGGTGGGAAGTGAACCCTGGGTTCCCATGGCCTGCCATGTATGTATGCATATATATGCGTGTGTATATATGTATATTTATATGTATTTTTAATCACATAATAGAATTTGTGGGCATTTGGGGGGTGGTACCCTGGTAAAACAGCATTATGTTAAAGACTGAATTGTGCACAGGCAGACAGTGAGGTTTGTACTGAAAAACCCTTCTCTCTCTTGTTTTTCTCTGCCTGATTTCTGGCTTTTTCTGGCGGTTGCATTGAGGAGTAATTTGTAGGGGTCAAGACATGCACTGTAACTCCAGCACTGTATCTTAGGCCGCTACTGTTTCACTAACAGTGGAGAGTGAATTCTGTATAACAACAATAAATAGCAATACTCAGTTCTTGAGAAACTCTTTAATCAGAGCTTCTCAAAGTATTTTGTGAAGGGAAAAGGCATTAGAGTGTTACTCTAATGGAGGAAACTTTTCAGTAGCTTCAGTCAGGGGTTTCTCCTAGTCCTGATGGAAATTGGTTTGGCAACCATGACCCATGGTCGCTTGGCTTTTGTGGCAGTCAAACTCAGCACCATAACGCTATGGCCAGAAATCCTACAGGAAGGTTAGTCCGAAGAGCTGCTGTTGCTCTGCAAAGGGCCATGGAGATTCACGTGGGCTCCAGCATAGGAACTGCCTGGGCTCATAGTCTTTGGTATCAAAATAGCTCATGGAGGTGGATGCCTAGCTTCCCCCAGGGGCTAGCTTTTTTGCTGTGATTAGAAACATCCCTCAAAGGGTGAGAGATACCTCTCCATAACATGATTCAGAGATGGAAAGGCTGAGGCTAGCATTTTTTTACTTTCTTGGGGCCTGGTTTTTCTACCATCAGACTTGGAGGACACAACATATCTTCTTTGCATTGATTCTCTCACAGCGATGAAGAAATTGCTGCATCCAAAGGAAGCAACATGACCTCGCAGAGCATGACCTGTGAGGCTCCTTCCTCCCTCTCAGGCACTGGGGGGGAAGATCCTGGTGAGGTCTGGGTTTCCCAACGTGGTTCTTTGCAAGTTGGACACAGCCCTCCTGGGCTGCCTATGGCAGAAAATGTCTTGCTGACCAAAAGATGAAGATTGGATGGATGGAAGGAAGGATGGATGGATGGATGGATGGATGGATGGATGGATGGATGGGACTCACTCACACAGCTCTGCTTGCTAAGCTAGAAGGAGAGAGCAAAACCTAAACAACAAAAATACTACAAAGAGAAAGTAATTCTCATTTTCTCATTTTTCTCCAATCCTGCACATCACCCAGACACAGCAGTGATGGTCTTCTGTTAAAAACCAAGCTAGCCCAGAAAACAAGAGAGCACAAGTGGGAGGGTGGTGGTCAGTAGCTGGCTCTGGGGCTACTTATCTGCGTCTGTCCTGGCCTCTTCAAGTGCCTCCATCACCATAAAGAAGTCAGAAATGCCCCTCTGCCCTCACCCCAACCTCTGGTAATAAATCTAGGGAGATGCAATGTATAGCACAACGAGGGACTGTGCCAGAACTGTCTCCGGAGTAGCACAGCCAGGACGACAGTACCAGGAGAACATAAATTTCAGCCTGCTCTGCCTTATACCATGAACGCTGAGAGAGAGAAATGTAATACAAGCCTCTCCCAGGCCATTCCTGTGCCAAACAGCAGCCTCTATATCATTTGTTGGTTTATTATACACAGGCTCCCACTGCAGTTTTGAAGCAGATATTTTTTATGAATAAACGTGGGGCTTTTTTTTCCCCCCTGCAAAGCCATTGCTTGCAAACCTTCACGTGTCAATGTCAAAAACCCAAGCGCCCCTGCAAACCTTGGAAGCACAGCGGTATGTTTGACTTCTGGAGTCGTGCGTGGGGCGCAGGGGTTATTTTGGGGTTACTCCTGGAAATCCCGCTCGGAGACTTGTTATCATTTGCCTTTCCCAGACTCGTCTGTACTGGGAGGCTCCGCAGTGTTCCCTTCACAAATGATTAGCAGCAGTTTTAATGTTCGTCCCCAGATTCCCTGTTTACTACTTATGCAAAGGCTTTTTTTTTTTTTCCATCAGTGTAAACACAGTTGATCACTTTACATCCTCTGTATATTGTTTCTTAATATGAATGAAGTGAAGCAGGCTAAGCAGCAGTCATTCAGATTATGGCCTAACATAAACTTACAGCGGGTTGCGAAGTGTTTGGTTTTGCAAACTGTGAAAACAGCTTAAACTGTGTAATAAGAACATGGCCATATTGTTAGCACTTAGCATTTGATATTTTTTTAAAAATTAGGACAAGGATAACTTTGCTGCATACAAATTTGATCTGTTTACCTTGCTTTTTTTTTGTGTGTGCGTGTGTCTTTTTAAACAACTCTCACTGGACAAATGTTGTATCTGCTACTGCGTAATCCAAGACAAACAAACCTGCTGCGAGTGCATTTAAAAGAAGCAGGTTCTTGCATTCAAAAGAGGTAAAGGGAAAGAAATATTTGACTTTTTTGCCAAAAATATTATGGCTTACATTTGTTTTTTATTTTCCTTTTATTAAATCACTTTTATAAACCACTCAGAAGTTTAAGTTTATTCTGTGACAATTAGTTTATGGTGTTTCTGAAGTGGATTTAGATTTGAGTGATAAAATTACAGGCCAAAATTACAACCATAATGGAAAATACTGGTTCATGTTTGGCTTTGCATACCACAACTGAAAGATTACTAGCCATTGCCAATAAGCAGGAGGAAGTAAAGATAATAGTATATGCATTTATAGACATGTGCTGGATTCCAGGACATGCCACAATAGATTTGTAGAAGGTGAACTGGAATATTTTAGCTGTGTTTCATTAATGGATAAAAATCTGGCAGGTTGTAAAGAGGTAACTGTAGTTCAGACACTTGATTTGTAGGATCTTTCCAGGAAAAACGCAGATCTTTTAAACCCTCAAATTAAACAGCTTTCTGAATGCCAGTTCAGCTGCTTACATCACGGCGAAATTCCCTCTTTCCTTTGTGTTTTCCAAAAAAACCCTGAGGTGGTCGGGATGTTTTCTTGGGATGGATCTTGTGTTTTTCAGGGGAACAGTCACAAAACCAGAACACTCTTCTGGGAATGGGAAATATCACCAAAACAGAGGGTTTGCGGCTCAGCTCAATGGTCCTGCATGATCCCAGCTGCTGCAGAGCCTTGCGGCAGTCCTAGCTCAGGCATCAGTCCCTTTCCTCCGTGCACTGCCTCTTCCAGGAGGATGCTCCTTGCTCGCAAATCCCACGGTTGTGTGAGTGCTGGTTAATGCCAATCGGGCATGAAACGTCCTGGTGGCTCCCATAGCAGGTTGGGTTCCTCCTTCCTCCTTCTTCCCCTGAAGACCTGAAGCGTCAAGACCTCACCAGCAATGGGCAGCAATTGCACCCCATCTTCATTTGAGGTGCCGCCCTCCAGGTCCCAACCCCAGCCAACAAGGATTATGTGTCAGGAGAGCTGCAGGATTCACCTCTCCTCCTTTTCTCGT
>NW_008825558.1:4731898-4733071 GCF_000699105.1 Pygoscelis adeliae | reverse complement strand
TCACCAAAGTCCATGTTTTTTCCTCCCCTGTTGACCTGCCTTTGCTTTGCTTTACCTGATCAGCTGGCAGAGCAGAACCGAGAAAAGAAAGAAAACCCCCAAAACCAGAAAACTATTGTTCTGCATGTATGTGTGAGAAAACATCCTTAAAAGCTTGAGCTTTCAAAGCGGTTTGGCCTCCCGCTACCCTGCTACAAAGCAGAAGGAAAACTAGGAGGTTTTCCGCAACAAAATGTCTTTGAAACATCACAAATTTGAAAGTTCGCCGTGGACCAAGGCGGTGCCTTTTCACCGTGCGCAAGTGGGGAGTGGGGCAGGCGCCAGACGCGTGTGCGCCTGTAACTTCTCCTACCACAGCATCTGCACTTACAGCTCTGGAGTGAACACATCCCCCTGCCTGGTTCGCATTAATGCCCCGAGGAACGGGCGCTCGAGGGAAAGGGGATTGTGCGCACACCTTGGGGGGGGGCAGGTTCTCATTTGAGTGGGTTTCGGGGCTGGTTGGACACCGCAGCATCCATTCCTCAGCCGGCGTCTCCTCTCTTGCTCTCGGTGGGTGCTCTGGTGTCTAATAAGCCACAGTTACACTATGGTTATGCTGCAGTCATAGCGCAACTGTTAAGCCAACCAGCTACCAGACACAAATCCATTGCAATTTAACCTTTATTATTTTGGATGCTCATGGGGCATATTGTCTAGGGCTGAAACTTCCTAAATTTGGTTTACCCAGAGTACATCCATGATGAAAATAAGCCCAGCTGAGCTCTTCAGTTTTCCAAGTGTTTCCAAATTTGCTCTTACACAGGAATTATTACACAGGACTCGATGATCTTAAGGGTCTTTTCCAGCCTAAATGGTTCTATGATTCTACGAATTAACACAGCCCTCAGGCAAAAGAAAAGACAAACAGGTTACTCGGACTATGAGAAAGCGCTATGGAAGAAATTCATGTTTAGCGGTCCCCAGGTAAGTTTGCTTTGATGGATGCAGACGGCTCAGAAAGTGGGTTTTATTCTGACTGCTAATTTGCAGATGTGGAGCACCGTGTGAAAGGTTTGCTGCTGAAGCGCCGCGACGAGCCCTGCTTAAAAACCGTTCTTGGATAACTTCGAGGAGGGTTTTTCTAGGAAAATGAGCCAATGCTGTTGAGAAACTGAAAACATTAGTGGTCTG
>NW_008825558.1:4727131-4731866 GCF_000699105.1 Pygoscelis adeliae | reverse complement strand
AGTTTGGCATCTCCGTCTGACATCTGCTCCTCATTGTCTTGTGCCAATGCAAACTCATCAAGTCAGAAAAGATGAAATATTCCCCTCCGCTCCCAAACCCACCTCTCCTCTGGCTTGCTCTGCAGCTGTCAGCAGCTCGGCCACCTTGGTTTCATTACTGAACCGTTCCCCTCGGCCAGCCACTTCTGCTGCTGACAGTTATGCTCTGAGTCTTGCTGAGCCTGCTTAAGATGCAGTTTTCCCATGGCTCTCCACGTCTCCTTCCCTTCCAGCAGAGTCGTGTGGGACAAATCTCATGAGAAACCCCGTGTCTTAATGTAAACCCGTGCCGACGAAGGTTTTAAGTTGAGAGTCTGGACTCCCCTTCGCTAGGGAAAACTAAACAGTATCAAACATAAAAATATGAACTGAGAAACCTGAGGTCCAGAAAGATGGACAGCGTAGAAATGTAACCATGAAAGAAAGTCATAAAGGGGAAGCCAAATGAGAAGGAAAAAAGGCAAATATTGCAAATTTAAATTCATTAAAGCCTTTCAGATTTGACACAACTCTACCTGGTTCATTCTCTTAGTTTTGCTTGAGATAGCGAGTGTTTTGTTTCCAACTGAATTAACAACCTTATGCATGCGGTGATCAAAAGGGGAAAAGGTTGGGAGGGGGAGGTAGGTCCCCAGGAGATGTTGGAGGGTTATGTAGAAATCCTAAGGCAATGGGAGTTGCCAGGAGAAGAGTTTGGGGGAAGCAAGCAAGCTCAGGAAGTCAATTTGTGCTGAAGAGAAGGGCTGTGTTTTCAAATCCAAAATAAACCAGCTTTAAAACAAACCAAAGACCCAGTGGATCCAGGCTTCTGGATATAGCATTTGAAAATGTTGGCCCCAAGTGATGCCTAAATGTATTGTAAATCCCAAGTGATTGCAGACACACATCCATGCACACACACAGGGAGGCCCATAAAAACTCAGCTTTATGGGAGCTGAGCCTGAGCTCGGAAGCTCAAGGAAGCTGCAAGTCTCTCCGGGCCCATCTGCACAGCTCAGCCGCCTGCTGCCGGTGTAGAAGCAAAATGCAGCTGCAGAGCAGCTGTGCTGAGACCCTGAGCCTTGCGTGGCCCCACAGATACCTCAGGCCTAGAGCATCTGCGGAGAATTGAGGATGCGTGCTGGGGTGGGAGTTGTAGAAGGACCATCAGCCATACTGAAACCCCGTTAACCCAGCAGCTCTTCGTACCCCAAGCCCTGCAGAAGCACTCAGGGTCCTTGCCCAGCACCTGACCCCAATCATTCTCCTGAGGAGCACAGGACACTCGTTAGCTGGGACCGGCCTGAACCTGTCTGGTGGCTCCTTCTAACCATCAGAGAGGTGAGCCAATTCCATCACCACTGTAGGTGGGGTTTGCATTCCTCGGGTCTATTTCTACTAGGTCAGCCCTAAGTGCCCTTCCTGACTTTGCTCTGGCCACAACTGGTTCTTCTGGCCATGGACCCTTGGATGGTGTTTTGCTGCACGGGCATTTCTAGTTCCTCATCTTGGTTGGGCTCCTGGCTATGCTTCCAGTCCAAGTCACGCATGAGGAACGCCTTTGATTTCTTCAATTCTTCACTTTTGTTATCTTCAATGTTGGCACCTGGATTTAAACATGGCTCTATCTGCTGAGCTTGGCTATTCTTGTCTTGGTCAAGATCCTCTTATGGGCTCTGCTCCCAGTATGCCTTGAAAGCTGTGCCAGGCATGCAGGGGCATTTAAATCTGTGCCCAAAAGGTGAGCCTGGATTTGAGTGTGGGTTTGTGCCTAGTCAGTTAAGATATCAGTATGGCTTGTAGGGCTTCATTCAGGAGTTCTTTGGGTTCATTGCACTGCTGTGTATTTGTTTTGGAAGGAAGAAAGTATTGCTTGAGATGCCTCTACCAGAATCAATTCGACTTCTTTGCATGCCCTGGCCATGTGTGCAGACAGCAGCCTGGGGTTAGGAATGTACAGCTACGAAATGCTGAGATATATTTTAAGACCTGAGCTTTGGGGAGCCAAACTATTGAGCTCCTCTCTTGGCAGAGAGCTCTTTAATTTCAGATTTTTCATGGTTGCTGGCATTTATCCTGGTTTGGGCTTTTCCATGTTCTTATTTCCCTGTAGTTGGTACCATTTCTGAGTTGCAGCTGAGAAGTGCAGTCTTCCCCCAAGATTTGCAAGCAAACCGGCAAGCTGTCTATTACTTCAAACTGCATTATGTCCCAAACCTTTCATCACTCATCTCAGGGTATTGACAGCTCCAAGCGTTTTCTCTAAATTGTTGATGTTGTTGGTATGGCTGTGATATTTTCTCCTTAGTCTTGAACTGCCGTGCTTCATTTCTTTGTTTATATAAGCCTCACAGCGTTCATTAGGAAAGCCTGGGCTGGAAAAAATTGTCTCGAGCATAAAGCAGTTTGTTAGGGGGAAGGAAAACCAAATCGAAGGCTACGGTGTGGTGGACCTACACTGTATGATTTATACCACACCAGCGTTTCAGGGCACTTGTGGATAGGTCCAGAGTCGGTGCTGACTTAGTGGGGTGCACAGGGCTAGCAGCTTTCCTTCCCCTGTCAGTGCAGCTGGAGAAGATCTCCAACATCTGGAAGGTGGGTTGCACCAGTAGGCCTGATGACTGGAAGTTCTGGAAGGCTTTGCAATGAGTCTAACGTGTCCAGACCCAGGGTGCTGTCTGAGTGTGAAGGCTGTTTGCATGGTCTGCATTTGCTACACGCGCTGCGTGATCCCTGCGCCCTGGGGTCTATATAGCAGCACTGGACAGGTGCTTTGTATCCCAAATGAAGAAGTCTCAGCTCTCAACAGTCCTAAACCACCTCTTAAACTGTTTTCCAGGTTTGCGCTTGCAGATGGCTCCCTGATGTTGGGCAGAAAATCCAACTGCTAGGCCCTTCCTTGAAGGGCTGTTAAAGTGGAGATGTAACGTCCAAGCGGATGCTCACCTGAGTCTATCCAGCCTGGAGGTGGGAAGGGGGGGGTTGTGCCTTGTAGATGTACCCAGAGCAGCCCTGGGATTCATACCCGGATCTAAAGCCCTTCTCCAGGCTTTCACATGGCAGAGGGACTTCCCTTAGTTCGTCAATAGCCCTCTAAGGACTCTGAATTCCTTCAGAGACTTTTGTATGTCAGAGCCAGCATTGGTCTAGATATTTCCTTTCTGCCCCATAGGGGCCACTTCTGTCATCCCAATTATCTATCGAGGGGTTAAGTTCCCTGTGCGAGATGCTGATTTCATTACAACCCTCAGCTATAAACACTGCGTGCTGCGGCACTGACTAATTGCTGGGTGTTATTGGCAGATGGAAAAGTGTGCGCATGGGCCAGGAGATCAATTCAGCCCCTTGCTCTTTGCCAGCAAGTGAGTTATCTCCATCTCAAGTGATTTTTATTTCACTTCTTGATCTTATTTGTAAATGCGATCCCCTGATGACACAATGTATAAAACCTTGGCTTGCAGCACAATGTTGCTGAGACAAAGCTGGAAGGAGCTCCAAAATCTATAAGCTATTTTAAACATGAACTTAAAATCCTTCTTCTTTATTTTCTCCCCGTTTGGACTTACTTGGGCTAAGTGCATGAATGAAAAGGGGAGATGTTGCTTCGTGATTTAAAGGAGGGGTGGTGGGGAACATGCCTTGTACCTAGATGAGGAACGAGAAGCCTGGTGGAAGCTGGTTTCTTCTCCTAACTCTGTTGTTTTCCTGAGTGCTACTGAGTGGGTCACTTCTCATTTATTCCAGGTCTCCTGCTTTTTCTGTGAGATTTAGTCAAAACTCATATCTGCCCACGAGAAGCTGCAAGGGTGATAGAGATAGTTGCTCTAGCTCTTGTTCGGCTTGCTACTGAAATACTCTGCTGTAGCTTGAGGTGATTAAATGGGGAGGAAGGATTCTGTAGAGCTTGGTCCTTCCTTAGCTTCATGCAAGGATGTGTTTCATTAGAGAAGTTTACTTATATCTACTTCTACATGGTTAAATGCGTTTTGAAAGTGCTATTTCCATCTTCAGAGATGTTGGAGTAATGCTTTGATTCCAGTGGGAGCTACGCGCCCAGCTACCTCTCTTGATCTAGTTTTGATCAACAGTGACTTTGCCTCACCCTCACCTGCGGCCCCGTGGTTGTCTTTGCTCAGGTGAGCAATTGCCTTAACCTCAGTAGGGTGGTGGCTCCATGTGTCTCGTAAATACCCACATGAATTTCGCCACGATGGTCATTCAGGCAACTGATGTGCGCACAGCTGCTGTTACACCAGCTGCATGGATAAAGCTCCTCAGAGGGATAAAGCTCCTCAGAGCTTGGTGCTCCTGTCTGCTGGTGAGGCATGGGAGCCCCTCAGGTGTTGCCTTGGGGGTGGGTCAGCGTAGGGGGTTTCAGGCTGGAGCTGCTGCTGCCGGACAGCAAGGATAAATGACACCCATGGGTGCATCCTAGACAGAACAGTTGTTGTGTGTAGGCATATGTGGGATCTGCTCTGAGATCCGTCAGGAATGGTGTGCGGAGGGGATCCTGCCCTGCAACAGGGAGGAGGGGATGGGGGCAGGATTGTAAGATCCTGGGAAATCCCTCCCAGCCTTTCTCTGAATTCATGTCCAGATAGGGCTGGGAGATAATTGCATCCACCATCCAACTGCTAGGATTTCCTCAGAGCATGAGAAAGAGACTTTTTATGCCTCTGACCTTGATCTAAGTTTGTTTCCTTTTAAGTTGCTA
>NW_008825558.1:4701408-4727110 GCF_000699105.1 Pygoscelis adeliae | reverse complement strand
TGTGTGTGTGCAAGAGAAAGAAGGAAAGCTTGATTTCTTTAATGTTCATGGAAGCAAGCGATTGATAACACTTGCAAGGCCCAGGCAGAGAGCCAGAGGGATACTGCGTAAGGCAGCTTTGCCAATGAAGTACAGCGCTGCTGGCTGGGGATGCAAAGCTCTGCTTGTTTACGAATCCAGGCCGCCCTTTGAGATGCTCTTGCCAATTGCTTCAGACTGGAGGGAGTGTGGCGCGCTGAGCTTTATGATCTGAACAAATGCCCACCAGGGGCTGAGTGAGGACCACCAGCTTCATGGGCCTTTCCGAAGTCTGCAGGCGGATGGCTTCCCTGCTGGGAGGCAAAAGGATTAACTCCTTCCACCTTGATTGCTACTTTCATGACAGCTTTGGTTTGGGGGGAAATTGTGGGGTTTTGCTTTTTTTAAGAAAAGGGAGGAGAAATGCATGAAAAAATCAGCATTGCGGTTTTTATTTGTGAGTAGAAATTAGTTCTTATCACAACTCTGGGAAACTATTGTTCTGATTTTTATAAATATGCTTGTGTTCCCCTTGACTTTTTTCCTCTCCCTCCCCATTTGCTATCTTCCCCGCTGTATGCCCTTGGCTGCTTCCCAGACACTTCATGATGCAAGAGAAGATAAGCTGTTACAAGGAATAAAAATCAGGGGTGCTGCACATTTCACACTCCCCTAAATCAAATCCTTGCCTGGAAATTCCCATGCATTCAGTGTAAAGCCTCATGACTTCCACCGAGACACAAATGATCCCAGCCACCTTGTCCCCTGGACGGAGACTTGCGGATCAACTTGGGGATGGGAGTCTCATGTTTCTGCCTCCCTGGGTGCACCCCTGCCAATGACATGTGAACAAAGCCCGGGTAACCTTCCCGGCATCTGCTCTTGGCCAGATGCCCTTTGCTGACAGCCTTCATTGTGCTGGGCAAGGCCTGAAGGTTAGAGGGGAACAGGAACCAAGAGCCCCCAGGCACAGCAAGATTTTTAGCAGTGATAAGAAATTTGGGGTGAGAGGGTGGATTTTCAGTGTTTTGGAAAGTGAAGACCCCAATGCCTTTATGATGTTTTGAAGGCACTTTTTCTGTGATGCTGTGGACCACTGATTGGGGGCGAGAAACTTCAAGGATGCTTGAAAAACAGGAGAGAGAAATCCCTTGCCATGGTGTTTTGAAATGTTGGCCCCAAGGATTCAATTGTATTCTTCCGGTGACTCACAGCATGACATTGGCTCTGTTCTCCTTCCTTGAAAAGGAAGTAAATAAGGCTAGCCAATCTATCTTAAATATATTTTAACATATCAGATTCCCTTTTGCAAAGTGTAGTAGCTTCTTGGGGTGGAAGGTGCTGTGTATGAAGCCAAGCAGATTCAGAGGGTGGAACTCGCTGCAATGGGATGAGGTTTCTAAGAATCCCTCGGTAATCAATCACCTGGATCTATGACTCCCTCTGCAATGCATTGGCATGCCGCAGGGCTTAGCGTAGTTACCCTTCAATATCCTTATGAACTAAGGCTTCTTGGGCAGGTGGGAAGCATCTATAGGCCAGATTTTGGGGAATCTCATTTGCAGATAGTGGAAGCAGATGGGTTTGCAGAAATGTCTCATGCTCGGTTTGTAGCACGTGGAGAGTCAGAGGACTGGAGGAAGGAGCCAGCAGAAGGCAGTGATGCTATGGCAGCTGGTTGGGAGGGCTGGGCAGTGGGTGTTAGATCCCTTTGCTTGCAAAACCAGCCAGGAGGAGGAGATGTTTCATGGAGAGAGGAGGAGGGGAAGAGCTGACCCTCGCTAATGCTGTCACGCTGTAGTGCCTGCTCTGTGTTAAGGGAGTGGAGGAACGGTTACGTTGCGGCCCAGCTCACCCGCAGCACTCTGCCTTGCCTTAAAAGAGGCAGAAATCTAAATCCCTGGGTAACTTCAAAGCAAGTCAGGGAAGATTAGGCTCTTTTGGAGTCAGGCAGCAGATGAGCAAGAGGGAGGAGGGATTTTGAGGCTCAGATGCTGCTGAGGACCCTTAAGCCCTCTCTCTGAGGAGGAGGGAGGAACTGACCCCTCTGGTTTAAAGATGCTTGTAGCAGATCAGGACCCCGTGGCCCATGTTACCCCCTGCTTTCTATTTCCCAATCTGTTGGCTCTTACTTCCTTTCTAGCTGCTCCCTGCTCCCTGCTCCTCTTCATTAGCAGCTCTCAGCAGTGCAAAGGAATCGTACTCAGAAGTATGAGTTCATCTCCTAAAACTTTGTACTGATGCCAGCGGGTCAGTCACTTTGCAAAAAGAAACTTCCCTTCGAGAAACACTATCCCTTTTGAGAAAAGGCCAACAAACCAGAAAAACAAACTATCAAAAATACTGCCTTCAAAAACACTCCTTATAACTTGAATCTGTTTCTGGTCTTGTCCAGTTGGATGGCTGTTAGCGTAAGCAGAGCCTCCTGTGCTCTTGCAGCTCTGCCACTAGATGTGTTACATGACAAACCTGCTTCTGTTGGGTGACTTAACCTGGCCACCCTGTACAAAGGGCGGGCAGCAGTTTCTGGCAGAGGCAAACTGAAGTCTTGCACAGATCCTGTCCCGCTAGAGAAGCACATATGCTGGGTAAGTTATTGACCACATATATCCACCTCTCAGCTCATCTTAGCTTTGGTCTGAGGACTGTCTGGAGAGGCTGGTAGCTGCCAGAGAATTGCTACCACTAGAGCTGTTCATGTAGACTTCTGGCCATCACCCTTGTCTCTAGGACCAGGATGCTTCTGGGGAAGGAGTCAGGGTACGTCAGGCTATGGAGGTGGCATCAGCCCTACCTGATACTGAACACAACACACCCTTGCCTCATAGCAATACCAGGTGCAGCTTTCAACCATTTCTCATCATGCATGAGATGGTTATGTGCGGAAGCCAGTGCCTCCTGTGAAGGAGTTGTGGCTCCAGCTTGCTCCTCTTGCAGTCACTGAACCCGAGGAGGAACAGCACAGCCTTGCTAACGTTTGGTTTGAGAAATGTTATCCTGCACCTCCACATCCCAAACCGCCCAGACCCCGAATCCCAGAGTTTCTTCTAGTGTGTGTCACTTTATTTCCTCGCGAAGTCCTTTCTCTGCTGGAAAAGATTTTTCACATTGAGCAGCAGCGAAGGCAGCTGAAATGTGTTATTCCTGTAGTGAAATAATGTTTTCCTAATCTCAGCATCTTTTTTAAGCATGTCCACATGTAGCACACTTCCAGAGCAATTCAAGTCCAAGGCACAGCTGCAGAGAGTACTGAGAAAGGTTTAACTGCTGGCACACTCCAGGACTGCGCCTCTCTGTGTTGGACACTGTAAGAAACTAGACCAATTACTTGCCTGCCCCTCTGCTCGAGTGAAATTTTAATTTGTGTTTTTTGGTTACTTCCTTCTTGTTCTCCTGAACAGAAGCCAAATGCACAAGGTGTGTGGAAAGAGGGACAGAAAGTGTTTTAAGGAAAAGTGCAAGGCGAAGGAAGTGTTGGTAGCATTGCAGCACTTTACCTTGCGTTGATCAGCCTGGCTGCATCAGAAAATCTCCAGCTCAGAAGTGTGGGACATCCAGAGCAGCTGCAGGTCATGGGGGCTCAGACAGTGAGATGTCACACACCAGTGGGCACCCCGGGCTGAAAGCAAGGCCTTCCTAACCCTCTGTGGCAACTTGTAGGGAGCAGTCCATGTGGGCATTCAAGTGCCATGAGAGGTAACATTGCCCATGAACTCCTTGGTAAAGCACAACTTGTTTAGCTTTTTCTCCCTGGAGTCTTCACAGCCCTCTGAGGAGCTGTGTGTTGGGGAAAAGCTTGTACTACCAATTGCTGGTTGAGGATCTGGGCAACAGTGGAGATGTGCTTTCTGCTTTTAAGGCCAGTAGCTTTCAGCCAGGTCTCCTTTGGGATCCCCCCCCAAACCTTCCTCTCCTCCAAACACACTCGGCTGAGTCACGCTAACAGCAGTGCTCTGGATTGAGCTTCTTACGTGGGCACAAGGAGGGCAATCATGACTTTGGGCTTGGGACTAGAGCCTCCAGTCTTGCCAGTCGCCACAACAGAAATGCAGACTTCAGGAGTTCAGAGTCAGAGTGGTTGCCTGCATCCCTGCTGATGCTTTTGCCTTGTTTTTCATGCTTCCTCTGGCAGGTGACCCACAGATAATCCTCTAACTTCTTTTCTAAAAGGAAGCTGAAATTGTCACCAACTTTCATTCTTAATAGAAATCTGGCCAATGCCGTGGCAAAGGGCTAGTGAGATGAGGCCAGATCATTGGACTGTTGTAATTATTACATGGTCATTCCACTAATGACAATATTGCTAAGAATTAATTAAGTACAATCAAGTATTCCATGCAAAGAACTAAAACAGGCAGTCTGGGTTGGGATGCAGGTTGGAAGGGACCTCAGGATGTCCTCTATCCAACCTCCTGCTCAAAGCAGGGTCAGCTATAATCTCACCAACACCAGGAAAATCTGGAAGTAATACCACTGAAGACAGTTTTACCTATTTAAAGACAGATCAATTGCCTCCATCCATCTGCCAGAGATGGCAGATGACAGATATTTTACCTTGGGTTTTTCCCTGACTGCCTCATGGAAAAGACTATGCAGTGGTTCTTGGAAAGCACAGAGTTATGCTTTATCACCGTTGTCATGATGGCCCTGCTAAATCCCCTAGTTCTTCCATCTCACGTCAAAGCCCCGGCTTTCCAAATATGCAGAGGACATTTTTCAGTCTTTCCTATTCAAGTATTGTCTGTAACAGTAACAATAAGAGGCAAATGAAGCTGTTTTGTTAATAATTTCGGTTGATTAGTTCATGTGCTACTACACCAGTCCTGTTCTTTGACTGAGTGGATGTTCAAAAAGCTGCATAACTATCGGAGTCAGAGACTGTTCTCTTGTGTCTGTGCTGATGTTATCAGGACCAAGTGGCTTATGAAAAGTGGTAATGGAGTCACTTAAACATCAGCTATCTCATACACAGAGACATCTCATGTTGGTTTTTACCCCTTTGAGGTCTTGTGGCTCACTTTTCTAAGACCATGATGGTGGGGAAGATGGTGGTTCCATCTTTGCTTTGGCTACACGGTGAGTGCCACACCAAATGTGTTTACCACACCTGGCTGTGCTCGAGGCCCTACCTTCGCCTGCTAACAAGGGTGTAGGATGAATTCCACATCAGGATGTTGGTATGGCAATGCTGGTTTGAAGGGTGACTTCAAAGACAGGCTGAACAACCTCAACTTTTAATACATGTAAGAAAGGAGACCTGGGGCAAAATCCAGCCTGGCCAATGTTTTAATATAACTGTCACCTTTCGTTGCTGCCTTTTCTCTTTACTCTGCCACCACTGAGCGGGTTGCCTATGCTATTAGCTTGTCTAATTAATCTAGAATTGGATTTTTTTTAAATAGAAGTTGGTCTTTACTGCTCCAGTGCAGTCCTGAAGACTGCAGTGTGTTTTCAAAGCCTCCCCTTGGGAATGAAGATGCATCTCTCCCATTTCTCCTCCTGTTTCTGTCTAGCTGATCAAACTAGACCTTTCACAAATGAAATGCATCTCATCCTATTACCACTGAATGGGACATGACCTTCACACCTGAGATTTGAGGTGAGTTCTAATTTTTTCAAAGCTCCCAACAGATTTGTCTAGCATATTCCCAGTAAGCAGTAGCTACTTTTGATTACCCAGCTGCTTCTAAGCTGGAGAATAATCCTGATTGTTAAACACTGGCAGCTGCAAAGGACTGAATAAAGAAGAATAAAGTCCATTAGATCTAACCTTGCACTGTTGGAAATGAATCCTTTACTGTGCTCAATGTGTTAAAGAATCCAGTGTTTTTTCTTCTAGATAACTACTTTATATCACCCTTATCTATTCACTTGTGAGTTGTAAGCCTGTAAAGCAGTGATAAAATACAACAAGGAACACGGATTTGATCCAACATGTCCATTTATTTTTCCCCATAGGCAGAGATGAAGATACAGCAATCTTGAAAGTATGTAGCACATGCTGCTGTTTTGAGCCCAAGTAGACTTTTAGTGTCAACCCTTATCCCCTATACTCTTTAGGCTCTTAGGCTGATGTTGTATATCACAATCACACTTAAATCTATAGGGTACCACCTCATTTGTCAGTTGCCACAAAGCTTTTTTACTGTCAGCCAGGACGAGGGCCATATTCAAGCCATGATCAAACCTTGGACACAGAGCGTGAGCAACAGCTCCAGTGAATATTCCTGTCAGTACATGGATTAGAGTCTTCTCTAAAGCACCTCCTGCCAAGGGTCTGATGTCATCTGTCTTTTCGGATCAGGGAAATGGTGTGAATTCAATTTTTGTGATGAACAAATCCCTTTCTATGAGAGCACTCAGGCTTGATACCAAGAATCCAACTGATTACTTTTTTCCCTTCTCCCCTTCCCCCCATCCCCACCCTTATGAGGTAGATGCTGGCGTTTACTGTGGTTATAGTGTCTATGAGGAGATGCTGATTTATATAATGATAGCCTCTCAATGGACAAAACTTCTTAGAATAGTAAGGACTGGGCCCAAGTTTGAAGTCAGGAATTTAGAACACTGAAATCTAAGAACAACTGGAGGATATTGTGGATCCCACCACTCACGTTCGGTAGTGGGCATATGCACCCAATTGGGCTTAATACCAAGATCTGAGCTACAAGTATTCCTGCTTCACGTTAGGCTGCACCTCAGGCTTTGCTCTAAAAACAACATAGCAGGAGTGTAGGTATTGTTTTCTATGAAAACTAGTAGCAATACCTCCAACCCTACCGGACCTCTGTCTCAGGACCTGTGTTGACACCTGCAACCACAATGAAAAACCTTAAATCCCACCCAAAGCCCATTGATTGGCTTCATGCTTTCAGAAGTACCTACCAAGCTGGAAACAGATTTGAAGACTTACATGAAATCTAGCCCCAGTAGTTTGTAGCGTGGAGTGGAAGGTCGAATATGCACTAACTCCTGGATAACTAAGCTGGCTGTACCCAAACACAAGCAAGATGTGCTTACCGGTGATCCCTGTGGATCTGGGACATGACCAGAAAGCCCTTTGAGAACACACATCATAGATTTATTTTCTCTCTGTTGCTGGTGCAGCCCCAGTAGACTAGATGTAGACTCCTAGTTTGGCAGTGACATCCCTAGATCACGCAGGAGGTCAGTGCATTGCCAGGTACCAAAGCAGGTTTCTAGGTCAGTGTCTCCAGAGCGTCTTCACACCCACCTGGAAGCCTTTCCTGGGAGCATGCACAGAGCATGACCTTTCTGTAAAACTCATCAGCTCCATGGTTTTTCTTCCTTTTTGGGGACAAAAGGGTTGCATTAATCCATGTGGCTTTTATATTGTATGTCACCTTTTATCCCCTTGGTACTTTATTCTCGAACTGCTAGGGTTTAAATCAGGCAGAATCGCCAGCTGACAAGCCTCTCCTGAGCTTTCTTGGGAATACAGCTCATCCAAGCTGGCTTTAAACCATGTGGCTCAAGGACTGCTGTGACAGCACAGCGTTCAATGTGAGCTAACATAGGTATATGCCTAGCTCCTTGAAGGGGATTTACAGCTCATTTGTGTTTCTGCACTGGGGATAACTCTACTGATTTATGTTGACATGACCTGCAGCCTTCCTGAGCATCATGAGATGCCTAGCATTGATGCTGGTGGGTTGCATGCTTCCAAGGGAAACCTGGCTCACAGCAGGTCAACATCTAGGCTCGTCCTTACTTCAGGTGGCAGGTACAACCTCACCCGGAGCTCAAACTGTTGCAGTGCTGTAATCCCCAGCTCAGTGTGTGGTTTGGTGACAACCATTTAACATGGACTTAAAAATCTATTTTTAAGGGATGTTGCCAAATATTAAGAATCAATTTTAAGTGTTTTGTCCCATCTCCTCATGAAGTGTTCAACAGGACCTGGGCTGTTGCTCAAATCTTAGTAACAGCTACTGAAAAAATACCAAAAAAACATTTTATAAAATAATCCTCCTGTCTTCCTTCTGTCGCTGCTACCAAGCTGAATAAACCCAGGAATTTAGGCCTTGATTCAGCAAAGTACTTAAATGAACGCTCACATTTTAGTGAGCACACTTGCCATGGGCAGTTTCTGTTCCAATGCATTGCTCTTGTGGCCTTTCCAAAGGATTATTCATTGTTTTTTAGAACATACCTTTCAAAAGAAACTCTTCCCCCTTCCATAGCGTGTAGTTATCAACCTGATAACCCTGCCTTCTGCAACAGAGTAAGTTGCAGAAATGCATTGTAAGAAAAGATAAGTGGATTTTGGGAGTGCGTTCACTGAAAATGGATTATTTATTTTTTTTAATAGGAGACTGAGTATTGGCTATAGAGACTTAAATTTGGTGGTGGTTTGACTATAACCACCAAGATATTGCAGGAAATTGAAAGCATCTTTGCCAAACTGCAGAACTTCCAGTTTGGATAACTTTCATCTCGAAATGGATATAATTTTTAACAGGTTAAATCAGAGTAAAGGAATAATCTAGAGATGAAATAAGATGAAGCCAGCCCTGTTTCAGTCAGTCCATAAGTAAAATAATTTTTTTTCTTCTTGTGTAGGCACCAGCCTGACCGACCTATGATTCTCCAAACTCTTGTTATAAGTGGTGGTTGCTCCACCAATTTCGTGCGGTGTGAGGTCTGAGGAAGCAGCTCATAAGAAATTGCAAAGTAACTTGGGATGAAGCAATGTTATTTGTCATAATAATTACTAATCCCTTAAGAAAGCAGAACAATGTTTGGATTGGATGTACAGAAAGATTACAATTTCAGCCTGCACTTGGGCTTAATTCTCTTGATTACAAGGTGTTCGTTAGCAGACTGTAAAAAGTCGTTTGTAATACTTCTAGATCTGCAGTGTTTAGAAGTCCAGAGGTTACTCAAAAAGCTAGCTTTTCCTTTAGCAGACCCTTCCCTAACTGAATACCCACCCAACTGCTGGAGGGAATGCCCTCATCGGAAACAGATTATCCTTCCCCAAACAAAGCCTTCCTTTCCTTCTTTTTTTCTTCCTCTTTTTCGGCCGCTGCTATGCAGTATCATGTCCTATTGTATTACGTTATCATATCTTGTCAAGTCGTGGCATGGTATAAAGCAGCTTAATGTGGTGGAAGGAATGCAATGCTATCTGAAGCCAGCATCTACAGTAATCCCCTCTGTCTTCTTTCCTTCCCGGAGCCTCTTCAATGCATTTTGCACAAAGTGGAATCGATCAAAGCTTCTCATTTTCATATCTACATGGTATAATGTTACTTAAACAAGAAGAAAAACCTGTGTGTGAGATATCAAAGAACAGACCTAATTCCCAGAAGTCATGCCCACTATTTTTGTTGGACCATCAGTGCCTGCCTCTAGCCAGAGAAACAGCTTAAGCCACAATGCTTAGATTTTCCCTTCACATAGATTTGAAATGTGTCAAACATTTGTAGTGCCTAAATCCTCATTTTGTTTCCATTGACTTTGACAATGAAAGTGTGATCCTTTATAAAAATCTGGATGGTTTGCAAAAACTTTAGCCAAATCGGTATAGGGATTTCAAACCACCGCAAAGTCTTTCGGGAGAGGGGAGGGAAACATCCACCTTTGAGGTTTTGTTTCAGACCAGTTTCTCCCATAAACATTTCTCAACTGTCCGCTGCTTCTTTAATTGCACGGGAATTTCAGTGACATCTTTACTTCCCAGTAAAGTGCATGGGGGGGGGGGATGCCTTATGTAACTTCCCTGCCTAAGTTGCATAAAAATCAGTTCTGCCAAGAAAGTGAGTGCATTTTGCACACATTTGAAGTCTCAGATCAGTTTATATGGTTTTTATTTCACTCATTGGACCTGTTATCACATTTAATCCTTAAAAGAGGTTGAACTTCTCCTTATTTCTCCTCTTGGTGGTGGGGATAGTAATAGGAGAAGAGTACATTCTATTCTGTTTTATTTTTAGGTATAAAATCAGAACATTTAAGTCCTAGCCCAAGCGGATTATAAACTTCAGAGTAAAGCAGGTCCCATTTCTATGTTGTGTGTTTGTACAGCAGCTAGCACAATAGGATTCTGGCAGATGACTACAAGCATTACGTTAATGCAGATGATGACAAAAGAGGCTTGTTCTGGGTGAGATATGATTTACCTTCTGCCCGCTTCCAAATATCTCAAAGCTTTGCCAAAATCTCTATTTCAAAGAGAACTGGGATATTGTATTAAACTTCTAGAGAGAGAAAGCTGTTGTTGAAGGAAGTAAATTAAGGTCAACTTAGACAGAAGAAAGCCACGAGCTTCTGCACTGTGTGTGTGCATGTGTACATACAGATCTAATATTGCTGTCTGGATAACAAACCTGTCCTAGGAAGAGACTTCAGTAAGAGTTGCATTCGGCTTCCCTGAAATAATCTTACAAGATGCTGTGAAGTGTTCCCAAGCAATGCATCATCCCAGAGTGTATCTGTGGATGAAGCATTAAACCTGTGCTGTCAGAAGAACAGTATGTGCTTTCTAGATGCAAGAAGGCTCTCATCTGTCCTTGTTTTTCAAATTCAGCACCAGTTTTTCAACTGTGTTTTGCCATTGATTCAACCTACCACATCCATACCTCAGCCTACTGCTTCAAGACTAGCTCTGCAGGGCCCGTCTGGTCCTTCCAGTGGGACACCTCCAGCTCTAGCAGTACACAAAAACTTCTCCCTTTGGCTCTATTTATCCCCGGGGCAAATGGGTCCGGTGCCTGCAGCTGTCCTGCTTTCACAGTGATGCCATCAAGCCAAAATGGCGATGGGGACTAGAGGAGAATCAGGTCTGCAAAGCAGTCAGCTCTGATCCCACCTGCTGCGCAGCTAGATGGGATTTACGTATTGTCTGAAGCCAGACCACCTGCAGAAAACCAGGAGCTTGACTGCTGGTCCTGGGCCACAGTTCAATACAGAATGCAAACAGAATTTCTCTAGTAGCATTATGGACATTTCTTGGCAACCTGGCGGCATCAAATACCCTGATATTTTTTTTCCTGAATAATTCTCCCTGGATTAATGTCAGCCCAAGTCTTCCAAGCTTGCAAGACAATTTAGGCTTCAGTTGCCCATCCAGCATCAAACACTCAGCAGATCTCCTTTCTGCAGCAGCTTTCCTTGCATAGCAAGTTGTGTGAGCTCAATCCCATGCATGTCATCTGTGCAGGACAGAGGTGTGCAACACTTGGATGGTGTGGTCCAAAAGCTGAAGTCATGCTTGTGGTATCACAAATATGAGGGTCAAAAACTGTTTAAAGAGTTTCCAAGTCAAACACTTGAGCACATTTCGTAGGCTTGGAAATACAGCTGGCTGAAAACTCCTGACAGTGTGATCTATTAGGCTGTGGAAGAGTTTCCCCGGGGAAGTGTTGGAAGGGCTATCATTTGAGTCATTTAGTGCTGAGGGGAATATACTATAGGGAACAATCCCTCATTAGCTGGACTAATGGATCTTTCTGTTTCAAATTCTAGCGCTCCTACAAAAAAAAATCCATTGACATCTTCTTGTTCTTCCATATGCTCAAATTGGCAGGGCTGTGGGGCCGTCGGCTACATTTTTTAGCTTTTGTTTATAAGGCACGTAAATTTATCAAAGGGGGGGTTTCATGTGTCAGGCAAAGTGTGTAGTGTTAAGAGCAATGTAAAGAAAACAGTCATGGGGATAAATGAAATGCACATACGTTATTTTCTAAAAAGCAAGGAGACATGTAGATCCTTCTTGAGAAGCTCTAGCTCTGAGCAAGCTTCAGGAAATGAAGACAAGACAGGCAGCTGAGCCAAACTGAACATTGAGTTCACCAGCCACTGGTGGATAGCAGCTCTCTGGGCTTGGCTGGTGTACTTCCAGTACATCTCATACTCCCTTCAGACTGGCTCCTGGGATAACACAATTAGGTCCTGTGTTGCCTTCAGAGCAAGTATTATGTGAACTTTAGGTCATGTGTTGTTTTGGATTAGTCATTCTCATGCACTGGATGTGAAAGTCTCCCAGTATCTGGGAAAGTATCTGGTCCTCTGGCACTGGGTGTGGGAACGTCAGCGTGGTGACTTTGAGGACCAGGTGGCTGGTTTTTGGAAGACAATTGCTTCCTTCTCTCATGGTCTTCCTGTGTAACCTTGGGGATGCCACTTAGATCTTTGAGATCAGTTATTATAAGGTGTAAGATACCAGCTCTAATGGGCAATTCACTGCCTACTGTCCTAGCAGGCTGGGATCATCCCTGTCTTTGTGTTATCGACGGAGAACATGGGAGCTGCCTTCCCAAACCTTGTATTGTGGCCTTTCTCCTACGAACTGCATAAGTTAGCCAAGATCTGGTTACTTCAGAGAGAACCAACTCACTCATTGCTTCCTTGACTGCAGCTGCCATAGGTGCATCGGTGGCAGTCTGGCCTTTCAGAGGAGGGGAGGTAATCCTGCCATAACTCCAGAATTTGTAGTGGATTTTGTTAAGGGTTATTTTTTGGGTGAAACATCCTTGGCTTCCCAATGTTTTGAATATTTTCCAGCAATGATGATTTTCCCTTATGTGCTTCTTTTTTTAACATTATATTTTCCAAGTGGACAATCCCAAAGGTGGCCGGTTTAACAGGGGAAAAAGAAAAGAGTCATACAGATATTTTAAATGCAACGTGAATTTTATGCCAAAAAGTGTCTTTTCCATATTTATAAGCCCCTGTCATCCCCTCTCCCTCCGCCTCCTCCTGCTTAAAAGGAAACTCCATTACAAAGGCAGGAAAGAACATCAAACAAGCCCCGCTTGGCAGCCATGTCTATATGTGAAATTACTGTCAGAGTACAAAGGAAGACTCAAGATTTAGAAGGTAACATGTGACAAGAGAATGCCGTCCTTCTCAATGTCTTTACCTTTTGTTGGTGAGAACTGGGAAGGGGTTGTTGTTGGTGCTTTTTGTTTTTAGAAAAATCTTGCCAATTATAGAAAGCCAAAGACACAAATCACTGCAAAACCCTGCAGGCTGTGGGCGATTTGGCTTGCTGTAAGCCATATAGCTCTCAACGCAGCAGCAGTGACTTCAGCAAGGTTTGTGTGCAGGCACGTGCTCACCCTTAGCTCCATCCTTCAGGGAGGTGGGTGCGTGTTCGGGCCACCCGAGGAGCAGCCGTTGTGTATGGTCACACAAGCCTTTGATGGAGCTTATTTGCTGAGCCACGGGGAGCTGACTGAATGCTCTCAGCTCGCCTTGGTTATAAGGTAAAATGTGTTTAGTTGAAGCAACCGTGGTGCTTTACATGTAGCCTTTGCAATGGTTTTAAGAAAATGTGTTTTATTTCACTAGGGAGGCAAATTAAGAGCTTGTAGTTATTCCTGCTCCGTGAATGGAAATTAATTTATGGATTAATGTAGCAGTGGTATCCTATGTCTTGAAGTAGCTGTATACCTCATCTTTCTCTTCATCTTGGAGGTTGTCTTTATTAGCTCTATTCTTATTCATGCTCTGGCAGTCCTGCCTTTTATGCCAAAACAACACCCATTTTCCACCCTTTCCAAGTGCACGTGCTATAGGAGAGCAGGGCACCAGGAGAAGCCACACAGGCTGCTGGTAGCCCAGCCCTGATCCCCCTCTGCATGGACACGTGGGACAGGAGAGATTGCAACCTACTGCTCTCGCCAGCCTTGGCTGCTTGGGCTCTGCTCACAGATTCAGATAGTCAGGTGTTGTGACAGTGTTTGTAACCAAAAAAATACCAAATCACAAAGCTGGCTGCCTCATTTGGGTTTCCCGCCGTGGATGGGAGCGTCTGCCCTGCTGCTCCTCTACCCTGCAGTCCCAAATGAAAGCTAAGGTGAGACCAATTCCCAGTCCCAGCCCTACACTTGTTTTGCACTTAAGTATTTATAAAATGTTTGCATTTTTAATCTGGTTCTTGCCCTGTGTGGTACCATGGTCCATCCCCTCGTGGTCCCATGTGCCAGAACTTCTGCAGAAGAAGCTGGTTCATGCTTTAAGTGACATTTAAGGTGTGAGTCTCTCTCCTTTGTTCTTTGAAAGAGGATTTTCTCTAAAAGCAAGGCTTAATACAAGAGCCATTTTTAATCACTCTCAGTCTTGAGAGCTATTGAACTCATCCACTGTAATTAAAACATGAATTTAACTTTTCAAAGAATGGAAGCTTTCTTTTTTGGTGGCTGTTGAAGCATTTGCGCTACAAGGTCTTTCCTCCTTTATTTTAGGGGACGGAGGTATTGTTTGCTTGGTTTTTTTAATACAAAGCTGATCGCAAGCTACAAGTGACATTTGTTGACCTCAGGCCAGACATTCAGAAGCACCGCACCGACCGTATCTCGTATCGTTGGGAAGAATAATGCCTCTTCCTCCTCCTTTGAGAAAAATAAAATTGAGCCTTTTTCATTTTCCCTTGTAGGAACAGAACCCTTTTGAAAATCTGTCTGGGGAGGCATGTCTGCAAACCTGGTTTACAGCCAGCTTTCCAGTCTCATCAGAAGTTTTCTTGAATGAGGTGCAAAAAGTGGCCGAAAGCAGGGGGGAAGGGAGAAAAACTCTCTTCTGTGCATGCACACACACACGCGCATGAGACGGAGACACTGGTTAGCAACATAAACAAAAGGTGGGTGGTAACCCCCGAGCTTTTTTTTTTTGACAGCCAGTGGTGGCAGTGATGAATTTGTGAAGTTATCTAATTTTCCACTGTTTTAATTAGAGGCCTGGGCTATGAGACCTAACAGCTGGGTTCTTTGTACTGCTTTCTGTTGCCTGACAGAGAAAAATTTCTACTGTATCTTCAGCCAAGCTTTCAGTCTGACCTGAGCAAATGAAACTTCTGGGACTCATAAACTGTGGTTTCTGGGCAGATTGCTTTTTGAACTGCTCCTTAGCTATCCTAACATGCAAAGAACACAAAGGCTTACAAAGTGAACTCCCTTTGTACTTTAAAGCTAATGGTGATGATCATTAAAGAGGTAGGAGGAGAGTGGGAGGGGAGGGAGGAATTCTCCCTGGCATATTAGCGGACTTATCAAGTGTAAAGTTTCTTCTGATCGGACACAGCGGAGTTGAGGCCAGTTGGGAATTTATAACGGTTGAGCCCTCGGAAGACAATGGCTTTGGTTGCAAAGCACGACCAGTTGAGCAACTTAATTTATCAGTCAGTTCCTGCCAAGTGATTTTTAAAGCTTTACGTTAGACTGAATGTGCATCACAGTTCATCACCCCTCTGCTTCTCAAGGCATGCACTATAACCACTTTCTTTCACTATAATCCAGAAGGAAAAAATGTCAGAGGAATTTTTAGACCTGAATTCATCTAAGTCTTAAGTCCTTGCTTAAATCCCATTGGAGTCAAAGGAATTAAGCAAGGCTTTGACTTAAAGCACATACTTAATTGCTTTGCTGAATCGGAGCC
This sequence comes from Pygoscelis adeliae, assembly GCF_000699105.1. Taxonomy (NCBI): domain Eukaryota; kingdom Metazoa; phylum Chordata; class Aves; order Sphenisciformes; family Spheniscidae; genus Pygoscelis; species Pygoscelis adeliae. The sequence continues at coordinate 4,711,690 of NW_008825558.1, read as the reverse complement.
CATATTCTGATTTTCTTCCTCAGGAGTGTTTCATATTCAGAAATGTGTTTTCATCCTATAAAAGGTCATTGCTCCCTCTTTCCCCACCTGCTCAGCTATGGCAAACTTCCTTGGGGCTATTTTGCTGCAGGAGTCAAAGGGACTTGGTGATGACAAGGGTACTCAAGCCAATGCAATTTCAATAAACCAGAAAGTCATTTGATTTGCAAGGAACGTAATGAAAATAGCTTTTCTGTAAAGGCAGTTGAGTAATGACCTATCACTCAAGCAGCTGTGAAAGAAGAGCCCTTTACAGCATGTAGGTGAAGAGTGGTGCTTTTAATAGCCACAATTTCGGTCCTGGCTTGGACAACAATTTAAGGCATGTCCAAATACTGCAGCAGATGAATTGTGCAGCATAGCGAGGGGTTTCAGGCCTTCCATCACGCACACCGGGGACGGGACCATCGTCTGCTACAGCCTCCTTCCAGCCCCCCTGCCTGCGCAGCATCCCCACCAACTCTATGAGAAAGGGTAGGGCCATGAGCGGCCAGCTCTTGCTCTGGTCCATGGCTGGAGAGCAGCAAGACACCCACCTATATAGACTTGGGAACTAGGAGACATTTACCTCCTTCTCAGATGGAGGAACGTCTGGTCTTCATCCAACCATGCTCCTTCACCCTTGAGACAGCAGCTCGGCCTTGCTTGTGCTGCGGAGAAATCTTGACCTGGCACTACTGTCGTCTTCCTCAGAATCCCATTCTTTGGAAATATCCCGAAGTTGTACTGCAGAACCTTGCTTGGAGAGCAACAGTTATGTACACATATGTATTTAACGTTGTTCAACACTGGGGATTTTGGTCAAAAATTACATCAGCTGTAATGATGTCTCCGCTTTGCTGGAGACACAGAAAGTGAGTAGTGCATAGTGACCAAAAGTGATAGTGAACCTGGTCAAAGACTGTAACGGAGCACGGGTTTGGCCATAAATGTCAGTTCAGAATATTACAAAAACACAACTTTTTCTGAGAAAATCCTTTTTTTTTCCCAATGTGATAGGAAGTGGGATTTCATGGCAACATGATCATACTTCATTTTGATGTCATCACACTGGTTTTCCCCATAACTTTGGATTCTGTTTTATCAGACAAATTCATCACTACAGAAGGGCATTCAAGGTCTGCTGATTCGTATTGTGTGCAATGTGAAAAGAGTGAGAAGGGGACCACAGTGCTCCTCTGTTGGGGGAATCTGTCTCCCTGATGTGCATCCTTCTTGCATGCACTGACACTTTCCCTTCATATGCAATAGGAGAGGATGGAGAAAAGCCTGTTGTGACCTTCCCTGTAAACCGGTGGGTGAATTTCTCCCATGAAATAGAGGAGATATGGATTTAATCTCAGTCCAGTTCAGAAAGGTCTCAGACTCACAACTCCCTCTTTCATGGACAAGTGCTGGCTCTGCTGGGCAAAAGTTCTTGTTTTCTGCCCTTGTGACTCTCTGGGTTTGCCCTGTGCAGTCCTAATACATTAGGTGTGGTCTGGGCATAGCTGTGCCCATGTGGGGGCTTTGGGTAGAAAGTGGGGATTCTGCCTATCCTGAGTCTGATTAATGGGACAGTGCTGAGTGCATTTTAATGGAGGCTACTCTGTCACCTCATGTGGAAACATCAGTACTTTTCTCTAGGATGAAGTGATGGCTGACATTAAGCAGTTTCCAAGTCCCAGGTGCTGAAAGTCCAACTAAGATGGGGTTTAAGCCAAATTCAGGTTGCTTTCCAGTCTGTGGTGAAAGGGAATTTTGAACCGTTTGAATTTCCTACAGAGCAGAAATTCCATTTCCCAATCAGCTCTAAATAATCATTTAAAGATGGACTCTAAATTGAGATTGTTTTAATGTGTCATCTTGGTTTTAATTGCTTATAGTTCTGAATAAATGTTATCAGACCATCAGAGTCTAAGGATGAAGCAAGAGCTGGGTAGTGATTCAGATGGGATTGCCTGTTGCCAAAGAGGAAGTCCTGGGACAGAGATGACTCTATTGCTCGAGCAAAAGACAAGACAGTGAACTCTCTGTTTACAGTGGGCCACTGAAAGAATGGGATAATTGCAATTATCAGAGCGAAGCAGCGTTTTAATGACTGCTTCATTTTAAAAATACATATGTAAATCTCTGAGACAGTGGAGAGGTGCCAATTTGCCCTGGCCGAGCAGTGGACCTCTTATCTCCTTCAAAGAGCTGGCAGCTTTACCCGTGGCAGAAGAGTCGAACGTCGGGGCAAGCTGTGCTCTGTTCAGTTAATGAGTCACAGCACCAGGCATGCACAGACCACACCAGGAATCAGAGGAGAGACCCACAGCAAAGGCAAAGAGAAGAACGTCTTTTGCTTTCCCTTAAGGTAATTTCTGTCAGTGGCTCTGGAAAGAGGAGGACATGGACGTTTTTGTACAATAACCTTCATTCATCTATAGGAGTTTGATCTGGGGAGATGCTAAACCGTGGGTGCTTCTCTCACTGCAGCGGGTGGTGAATACTTCTGCCCCTACTGTTCTCCCTCCTTTTGTGTGCTTGCTACCCCATTCTTACCAATTTACCTGCTTCCCCATTTCAAGCAGTTTTCCCTCACCAGAATAGACGTGGTCACATATGTGATCCCATATTTCTCAAGTCAGCCCAAGATACTCAACTCCATGCTCTAAAGAACCTCTGTATTTGGAAAACAAAACTTCACTGAGCTGGACTTTGCTGTAATTCCTCCCTCCCGAAGCTACTGATGCTGACTTTCTGAAGAGGCCAAAGGAATTAGGAGCCAGCACCAGCTGGGTTAGATGCTCTGGGCCCTTTAAAGACACTTGGGTGGACTATCTTTTGTCCAACATGTAGGCAGAGGTATACAAATGATCAGCAACATGTTGAGAAATCAAGATGCTTTAAAGGATAAGACGTTTCCATACATGGGTTCTGGCCAAATTCAGCCCTGTACTATGAGTAACTGAACAGGAGCTGTGCTCTTAATGCTGAATTTATTACTCTTTTTGTTTCAAGGTCTTCAGTAATTACCATCATGTGACTGGGGTTCATGGAGTTAAGAATGTTACACGTCCTGCTATCTGGTGTGGGAGTTCTCATATACACAACCTAAAAATGCAGAGAAACCACAGATTTATGAGATCATGCTTTTTAAGTATGCCCCTGTCCAAGAAATAGTAGTTTCTAAATCACTCGCACTCTACATTCTTACCGACATATTGAATTTGCTTTTATGAAGTAGGCACTGCTCCATGATATTAATTGCCATATTAGTAAAATATATTTAGAGAGGACTGGAGATTTGCCATGTCACTTTCTAACTCCTTCTCTCTTCTCGACTCGTGGAAGGGAGGAGGGGAACTGCCGCCTGGATGCTTGCCAGGCCAAGAGGATGGCTTGACGCACATTGGATAGCATGAAAGGTCTCATTGAAATATGCTAAAGACACTTAAAATGGCTGGCTAAGCTCTGGTTCACTCATTTCATCTATCGTTAAAATCTCCCTCCTACATTAAAGAGTTTCCCTCTGATTTCTTAGGCCCCAAAGGTGACCATGATGTAGTCTGATGGGTTCCAAGGAGCAGATCTTCACGTAAATTGGTCACAGCTCCTCTGAGTTTAATGCTGTGCAGTTTGCAGCAGTAAAGGAAACTTTGCTAGGAAAAATAAAGCACATCCACCTATTAGTCACCACCCCAATTAGGAAGGCTCATAAAGAGCCTTCTACTAATTAGTCCTGTAGTGGCAGGGACCTACAAAAAGCATTGTGTGAGGTGAAATTCAAATTTTTTTGTTCTCCAACTCAATAAATCCTGTCCATTATTTGCAAAATCTGCTTAACGGGGTTCTTTCTCCGCATTTTCTTTCAAAACAAGGCTTCCAAACAGGCAGTTTGACAGTGAAGAAGAGATAAAAGACACAAAAATAATTTCCATGGGGCGTCCTGGTACCTCTACTCAAGGTAAAACTTCTCTGTTACAGAACTCCTTGGAAATACTGATTGACCTCTACCTGTGGGTGCAAAGGGGTCTGTTGTGCTGGCAGTGTTGGTTCTAGGATACACATATTTAATAGAGCATTTAAACACTTGAGACCATTTGTGTTCATTAGAGTGGTTAAGCAACTGACTGAGTGGGACACATGTTTAAAGTTAAGCATGACTCTCAGTGCTTTGTTATATTGAGTTTTGTGGGCTATACTCATGTGGATGACGTGTACAGCGGCTCTCTGTCCTTCCCTGACCTGTATTATTAATCTGATACCCTTTCCCAGCCTTGCTGATTCATTCTTTTGCTGTTTCTTCCCTGAGCTTGCTCTGTGGAAAAAAGAAACAACTCTGGCTCGTTGGCTTTTACCGTCTAGGAGACAACTCCTGTAAAGGCTTACCCTTCAAGGAAGCATTAAGCATTGAGTTTCTGTATAACGATAGGGTGGGTTGGATGACATTGCAGTAACAGGTAGAAAAATCAGAAATTATTTCAGTGATGGTGACCTAATGTCAAAATACTGTGGGTGCAGTTCAACACTGTAAATTGATCTCCATCACTGCCGCTGTAGTCCTGCCTTTCTGCTCCCATACCACGTTACCCACAACCCTTCCCTTCTGCTGGCCCTAGGACTTATCTGACCTGGCTGAGCCAGCAGAAACTGGTGTGTGGTTTTTGTAGGGCTTCGTTTTCATCATGGAGTCATGTGAGCACGTAAGCTGGTCTTACGGACGAGTGAGTGGGGGCTATAGCCTTATACCACCTTTTGTCTCCGAGAGACCTCTTTGTCTCTCTTGGGTTTTTAGTTTGGACTTTTGATTTGGCAAAACTCCTTTCCGAAATTGCCAAACCTTTGCAAACCTGACTTGAAGTTTCTGTTCAGGTTAATTCACAGTTCCAAAGGTCCTATTTCATCTGCCATGGCAAGTTCACTTCCATTTTTATTGTAGCCTTTCAATTCTCAATAATTTTATCACTCCTGAAGTTCTATGCCTAAATGCACCACATGAAGTTAAACATAGAAAGGAATATTGTTGCCCATGCACAGACCTTTAGCAGAGAAAATCCCATTACTCCCTAGAAGAAACCCAGAACTAATTCCCGCCCGTGTCCCTAGCCAAGACACATTTTCTGCCTATAGGACACCTGTCAAAGAGGAACAGACTTTTTATAAAATAAACAAAAATCATTTGGTGAGCAAACTCAGGGAAGAGAAGAGAACCAGCCAAGTTCCGGATATCCTGGACAGCAATTTTCATGCTTCCTTCAGCTGTCTTGAAGAAAAATATCATCTCTTTCTAGCCAATTCTAGTTTTATTTTCAGCCTAAGGATCATGCTAGGAATAACTGGATAACATAGATGAAATTTTCTTTCTTGCCTAATGTAATCAAAGGCTTAGTGGACAAGGTAAATGATGGCATGAGCTATAATTAAATGTTCTAGGGCTTGAGGTATCTAACTGATCTGAATGTCAAGAGCAGGATGAAAAATGAACTGAAACGTGCACAGCGGACCTGCGTGGAGATGTTCCTTCTCTCCGGGATGGACCAGGATTAAAAGGTCACATTCCAGCAGCCCTGAAACGCAGTGGTGCTCAGACCAGGCTCACAGCTTTGGGCTTGCCCAGTGTCTCAGTAAAGTTAGCGAAGGACTTTGGGCTCCTCTTCTGGGGTCAATGCAGCAAGATGAACTGCGCTCAGCTTTGTGGAGAGGCAAGTGTTGGGCCAAAGTTGGAGAATCAACCGATGACTTGTGTTGGGACCGTGGCTGAGTAAAGTCCTTGATGTCCAAGGCAGAGTTTTTGCCTCCTTTCTTTGTGGCTGGGAGGGTACCAATTAATGAGCTATATGAAAAGATGGTGTGGCCTTGTTGAACTTGCCCTGGATCAAAAACTCAGCTATGTGGTGCTAGAAATCTTTGTGATTACTTCTGATACCGAGCATGGTCCTTCACACTTCTTCAAAGGCTCCATTTGTGGTCTGTTATGAGGTCCCTGGCCCTTGTGTCTCAAGTCCAAACACAAGATGAGACGGCAGATGGATGCAGACAGGCAGGATTAATCTGGTGTCTGTTGGGCATACTCTGTCTCCCAGTTTAGTTCCTACTTGGCTTTTTCTTTCTCTCTTGACCTTGGTAGGCCTCTGTCCCTGTCCTGTGCTCTCTAAATAACACCCTCCACGAAAACTGTATCTTAAAAAAAAAATCCCAGATTCACTGTTCCTAATTCAGAAGCTCAGCTCAAATCAGGCAAAGGAATTGAAACAAAGACCAGAGCAGTTTAGACAAAACTGAATTGCCGCATGTTTTAATTTGCTGCAATTTTCCTGCGTGCAGCTCGGGAACCTCTGGGCGTTTTAGTTGGTAAAGTGTGAAATTACATTAATGCTGGGAGGCGGAGGCCTTTCTATCTTAAGCAGATACTGTGCGACTGTTTATCCACAAGCTAAGAAAATGTTTTTGCAGTTGGCTGATGTTCAGTCCCATGAATAATATTTTGCAGAGGAGTTTGCTCTCTGATTAGCACAAAATGATCTGTGCATGTCTAGGAACAGCTTTATGGTTATTCTGCTTGAAAGCAGGGCAGGTTTTTGAAATCCCTCCTGTTCCTTGGAATATCTGTGTTTGCCTTGGCATCCAGGCAACACAGAAAGTAGGAACCCCACAGAGGAGGTTGGATGAACAGAGGAAAAGTTGCTTTATCCTGTGCAGATTGCGAGTGGAACGTGATCTCTGAATCAACTATTTCATTTCTTAGAATAACTGAAAAATATTTAATTACTCATGGTAGGGTGGAGCCACTGCTGCAGTCTGGCTCTTCTTGTGTTTGAAACCCATCAGTGTTCAGCCTTTTTTTTCCCCCTCTCAGAAGGAGTTGTTGCATTTGAGCTACCTGAGCCTAATCCTGCTTTTACCCTGGGGTAAATCAGCAATCCATCATTTAATTCAGTGGCACTTCCCAGTGATTTATCCGGATTCAACTTTGGGGGGGGGAATTTCAGATCCTACTTTTCTCACCATTGGAGAAAGTCTTTAGATAGCAAATTTAAGATTGTTTACTGTTCCTGGACTCTAGAAATGGCTCCTGTACATCCAAGAGTCTTCAGGCCACACAATGAATGTCAGTCAGGGTAAATGCAGGTTTAGGACCACCACAATATGAAGACTTCCTTGAATTTCATTCTCTTGGTCTTACAAAGGGAAACCTGAGAGTCCCAAATCAACATTGGGTTGTTCCACCCATATAAAACCTACGTAAAGTTGGAGTAAGGCATTGGTCAGGCTTCTATTTCTTGGGTTTTGTATTTTATTCATTGCTCTTGAAGGGTAAAATATTTTCAGCTTTTGAAACACGGTGGTTTCTCCCCATCTTTTTTCGATTTTGAAAGAGATCTTTACTGCAATTCAGTGAAGCACAAATGCTTCCACGCTATGCTGAAGCATGGGCTTGTGCTGGGTCTGAGATCATGATATGCTTTGCTAGTGACTTTGTAGCTGGCTCTAGAGACTGAATGAAAACACGTGCTCAGCTTTGGGAAAGCACTGTATCAGGATAGACGTCAGTAAGCGCGTATAGCGGGCAAGAGCACCAGAGGAAACCTCATGTGTAGGTTTTATGATGTTACCTTTTAATTTTCTTATAGCACTTTCCTATCCTTCCACCCTCTCAGAACCAGGGAGCCTGTTCATAACATTTCTTGATTTGATATCCTAGGATAAAAATGCTAACTTTGCTTTTTCTGCTCAGAGTTAACACACTTCTTGCACTATTTTCTAGAATTCTTTTTCTTTTCTATATCTTTTATATATCTCCCAGTTTACCTTCCAGCTGAGACAGATATGCTATTGCAACTACTAACCACTGGGATTGGAGGGACCTGGTGATAACACAACCGAGGGAGCAGTACACACATATTTTGTGATGTTCTCATTGAGGGAACCTAAAGAACATGAATAGATCTCAGCCTGAAAGACTATTTCAAGCTTTCTGACCATCTTCAGTGTTATTTGCAGTGACAGAGGCATGTAGCTTATGTTTTAAGAGAATTGAGTAATGTTTTGAAGGATGGTCAGATAAGAACACTGGCAAATCAGCAGATCCAACACTTACCTACAGCAGCTTGAGTCCAAAGCCAATCAAAGCTTTTCAACTACCTGTTGATAAACGAGATTTTCTATAGTCTGCTTACTTTCCCTGTATAAAGTTAAAGGAGGTTATCTCTGGAAAGATGGAATGACTGACCGACATGGAAAAAAGGCATCATAAAGTAGTGCCTTGGGGACAAGCTTTAGAAGGCTTGTTCTTCAATGTTTTCTTGAGAGAGTAAACAACAATCAGATGGAGATGGCAAAGTCTCTACGCACTTTTGACCAGATTTCTTTGAATTTTAGTCTGACCAGCCCAGAAAGTGGTACATGGGGGGAGACAGTCTGACAAAGTGAAATAAAATCCTTCTCACTGTTCTAAGATCCGTCTTGTGAAGAGTTTCCCAGCCGAAATCATTCATTAGATAGATTTGAGAGATGCTTATGCCCATGGAAGCCATCTTTGCACAGATGTTAGCATCTCTCCCCAATGACAGGATCAGACCTACCATCTTTTCTCACTCAAGATGACCCTACCAAGACCCCTATGTTATGTGCATATCATCATTTGGAAAACATACGCACGCTTCATTGTCGGAAGGTGTTTTTTTCCCCATGCCTATTGACATGTTTACGATGCCCCTTACATTTTCTGTTTTGCAAGCAGCATACAAAGTGTGCCTTGGGAAAATATTTGCAGAAGCTTTGGCAAGGGTAGCCTTAGCTTTGCCCTGTGCTTCCTGCAGGTCCATGGGGAACCCGGCCTCCTGAACAATGGGCTCCAGCTATCAGCCCTCAATGGTTTGACCTTTCTGCATTTCGGCTGCAAATCGCTGTGTACACACACATCAGCTGTACTTTCTCAGCCCCAATTGTTTGAAACTGCCTGAAAACTTCCTATGGAGCAAATGGATTAAAATGACCACATTGATTTCCCTCCCCCACCTGCTTGGTATCTACAAAACAACTCAATTAGTACAATTTGTAAAATTTTCTACAATGGTGGTACATTGTTATTTCCTGCTCGCACACCTGATGATTTTGCACTCCATGCTGACTGGGAAAAACATAATTTTTGAGCTCATTAAGACTGCTGATTGGGCTGAATGGAGAAAGGCTTGGGGGCAAGACAGAGACCTGAAATGGTCATTTAAGGATGACAGATAAACAGGAGGGAGGTGGTGGGAACGAAAGCAAGGGGATCAGAGCAAGCAGGAAGGGAGCACCAGCAGTGGGAATGTGTTGCCTAGATTGGGCCACCTGAAGTTCCAGGACCTCTTTGGGCAGGGGTCACCCTCTGGATGTGCTCTTCTTCCCTGACAGTGAAAGCTTTACTCAAAGTTAGCTTTACTCAAACAAGAAAGCCTGAGCCATTGCATCTACCTGCTGCTTTTTGCCTTGTCCCTATTTCAGCATCCCTCCTCACCAAGGCTTTTCAGAGGAAACCAGTTCTCTTCATCTTATAGAGGTGCAGACGTTAACTTGCTCATTGCTGGGGAAAAGGAGGATGTTACAGCTTGGGACCCCAAGACCCACCTCCAGCCACTGAGAAATACCCGTCTCCCTCCCCAGGAGAAGCACAGATCTATTAGCTGTAGCTCCTCTGGGTTATTTGGTGGCTGATCTTGCTTCATGGAGACCCATAGGACCGTAGGAAAATATAAAAGATGATAGAAGTGGCTCTGTTCTGTACAAACCTTCCTTCTTTGAGGCTGGTCCTTTTCTAAGAGCATGTCCTCTGGAAGGTGGCAAGTGAGCAGCTGCCGCCCTGGTGTACCTGACCATCCTGTGCTGAGCCCGGGGAGTGGTTTTCGTTCTTGTTTTCCCTCCTGTTGCAGAAGCGTTGCGCAGGTCCTGATCCCTGTAATTCTCTTGGCTCATGTGTGCACTTAGTAAGGCTTGTAAATTAAGATGTCATTTGGGCAACTGGATGAATGCTTCTTTAAGCAGAGACAGGTAAAGGTCTTGCTGTATTTGTACTTTGCAAAGTCTGAGGAAGGCTGTTTGCTCAAGACTGGACCTCTTTGGCAGCCTCCTGTGGTTCGGTCCATTTTCTGTTTACAATAAGAAAAAAGAAAAAGAAAAAAAAACCACCAAACCTCCAGTCATCTGCAAAATTGAAAGCAGAAAGCTGGAACTGTATATGAAAAACTGGAAGAAAACCTCCTCTGGAAATCACAGGCTGAGGCCCTACCAGCAGTGG
>NW_008825558.1:4692953-4700723 GCF_000699105.1 Pygoscelis adeliae | reverse complement strand
CGGCTCCTGGTTCTCATGCCAGTTCCCTAGCTGCTGCGGCAGGGAACTGCTGGATCAGGCATCTCTGGGTCACTCTGGGATCCATGTGCATGATCAGCCTGGTCTAATCCTGCCAGAGAGCACTGGAGCCCCTGGGGAGCTGCTGGAATCCCTTCTGGACTCCCATCTTCCCGGGCTTCTCAAAATAGGAGTTAAATCTTGGTCAAATGAAGTCGTGTATGTGGTCAGCAGCACTGGGCAGATTGGGTAATCTCTATTCCTGCATCCCCAGTCTGCTCTTCAGCTTTCTCTTCAATGCAGGGATCCACCCGCTGTGACGCCCTGTGGATCCTGTCCTACCTTGATAAAACAGCTCTTCTGCCATATGCTTCGAGCAGTGATTTTTTTGAAGAATACTGGGATCATCAAGATTTGGATTAGCGAGCAATTTCCTGAGTTTCCCAACATCATAAATGAGGTCAAAAAGGTCTTTTTGAATGGAACCCATTAATCTCCTTGTTGTTAGCAAGGAAACGTTGAAAAGTGCAGGTGTTAACAGTCGCTGTGTTATTTTTGGGAGAATGTGAACTGAAACACTCACAGGAAGCGTAGTATTCCCCTGCCAGCATCCTGGAGTATTATTTTAGGCAGCAGAACTAAGGGTTATGTGCAGGATTGTGCTTTCATCACACCTTTAGGGCTAGAGCACTTCGTGTGCAAGAATTTTGCCTGGAGCATTTCTTTGTCTCTTTTCTTCTGTTTTTGAAAATTAAAAACAATCACAGGGGTCCCCGTCAACCAGCAGCGTTATGATGCAGCTCCTGGGTAAAAGCAGGACAGAAGTCGATCACCAGATCACAGAAGGGATGCTGCTCTGCTGAAGGGATCCTTTCAGCTTGCTCTGAAATACAGCAAGGCGGGGGCATTTGTTCCCCTGGCTGCTCTTTGAAAGGCTTCTTCAGCAAAGCCTTTTTACAAATATATTGCTGGAAATGAGCCCAGGTAGGAGCTTTCGGATCTGGATCCAATATCCAGCCTGTTTGCTGACTTTAGGACCAGACTCTGGAATAGGGGAAATAAATGAATGGGAAGGGATCGGGCAAGTGTGGAGGTGAAGTGGTAGGGTGAGGGTCCCAGAGTGCCTTAGTAGCAGAGCAAATCTGAATTGGAAAGAGTTTTAGCCATCAGTCTGCTGCCGCCTCCTGCTACAGACACTTCTCCTAGTTGAACTCCCAAGCCCTGTAGCTAAAGCAGGATCCATACCCTTGTAACAGCAACGCAGGCTTGTGCTTCAGGCACACATCTAAATACGTTCACTGGTTGAAAGGTTTCCAAGATATGTGAACTTCTCTGTGTGCAGCAGACAGAGCTGTAATATGTTTTGGTGGCAAAGAAAATGGGGAGAGGGAATAAAATAGGAGAAAAATATTCAAATTAATATTAAGGGTAAAGAGTAGTAAATAAAGCAACTTGGTTGAAGCACGGTTTTCCAAGCACTGATGCCTTAATATAATACGGCTGTGGAATTGCTTCTTCTTGCAAAGGATGACCTTATGTGGATGCCTCTGCATAGCCAGACAAAGTTAACAAAGCCACATCATAGGGTAAATGTCAGGCAGCATTGGTGGCTGAGTGAATGTGCTGGCTGGAGAAACTTTCCCCAGTGACATGAGATAGTTATAAAAAGAATCATCTCCACAGAGATTCGTAGGGAAGCCATCCAGGATCCCTCAAGAAATTAATGACCCTCAAAGATGAAGGGCTTGATGTTCCTTTCTGATACAAAAATGCTGAGTGGAGGAGCAAAGTCACCCCAAACCTTCCCATTTATTTGTTTTGGTTTGTCCTCCTTTTTAAAGAGTGATTACTGGAGTGCATCAGTTCTCCGGCCAATGGAACTGGTAAGGAAAGGCCACTCGTAACCTGAGTTTTTCCCATCAGTGGATTAAAATCTAGAATATAATCAAACAAAAATTTCATTGAATATGTAAGAAATTCACTTCCCATCTCCACCAACCTGTCTTGCACTACCACTCTGGCGGGCCAGGCAATTTTCCTCCAAATATCTAGAATTTGAGATGGGTTAGTCATCTCCAGGCACTCTTCCAAGGAGCTCTTTATCAGCTACAAGTTCTTTTTTAGAGTTTGTGGAGTTTTGACTAACAAAGAAGGCGCAGCTCTTAAACGCTGCAGAAACAGTCTTGGCCGAGCAAAGTTTGGATGCTCGAGGTCTGCTCCCGTCGTGCCTATGGACTTTAAATTGGTGGTGGGATCTCTGTGTGGTTACTAAGCCTGCAGATATACAGCTAAATGACTGTTTAGCTTCACGTTGCCTCAGTAATTATCAGATTTGCATCCAGTTACTGTAATTATGGGACTAATCAGGTGCATAATAGCACTCCCTCGGTTTTAGTGCTGACTTAGAAATGCCAGAAAAAGCTAGGGTTTTGCTAGCATGTTTACCAAACAGCAAACAAGGGACCTAGGAAGCTCCCAAGAATATAATGATGGCAACTCTACAACACAATCCAAATCAAACATTTTCCCCAGACAGCAGGCTAGCAATGACTCAAAATTTTCAACCCTCTATTTACTTACTGTGTTAAATGTTGTTTCCCAAAGTGATGGAGATTTAAGCAGAGCAGGCTGATAGGCAAGCATCCTAGCCCACCAGCACTGTCATATTTCTGATAGGGAAACTAGTGATTGCTGGCCACTAAAAGGCAAAGGGAGGATAACTTCCCAGTAACCAAAGTCATAAATATTCTCTTTCACCTTAAATGGGATTAATAAAGATACTCCCTTCTCTTAAATGCACTCATTTAAAATGATGCACCAACTCCCCAGCACATATTTTTTTTTACCTGACATCTGTTCAAACATCTGCTCTGCAGGACAAGAATGAATCATATTACACTGATTATATTTGCTTAATTCTACCATGTAGTCTTTGATCCACATCAGGTCGACATGCCTAGCCAGATACCGCGAAAACCAAACTTCAATCTGTGTGTTATTGCGCCGAACAATTACAACAAAAGGCCCAGATCTTGATTGTTGGCTGTATCGACACAGCAAGGAGAAAAGCCATTTCTTGTTCGCAGGCTGCTGTTTCCAAATAGCCTGTCGTGGGGAAAGCTTTTGCATCCTGTTGCTCAAGTTTCTCCCCATGAAGGGTAGCCTGTAGCAGACTGGAGATTTCCTCTGGATGAGGAAAGCTCTTCCCTGCTCCCATGATACACGAGGTTTTGCTGGACCTGTGCACAGATTCCCTGATGCTCCTCGAGAACATTTCACATCCGCACTGGGCTCCCCCAGGGCTGCTCCTTCATCAGTTGTTCCAAAATCCTCGTTAAGGCTTTGGAAGGGGAAATCTTCTTTTCCTCATTACATCATTCCAAAAGGGATGCTGCAGTAAGAGGAGGATCACGAGCAATTTGATTTTTTCCTGTGTGTACCATAACCTTTGGCATTCAGTCTAAACGAGCTCTACACACATGTGTGACAACTCTCCTCCACTGCTATATAGGATTTCCAGTGTGTGCCCTTTCCAAAGTGCTGTTTAGAATAATCCCCTAGATATGTGACTCAGGAGATTTCTTTTGATTAAAAAATAAAAGGAGGAGGAAAGAAGAATTAAAAATCACCTAAGCAGAATTATTTTATTCCATGGTTTTAATTAGGTGGTTGGGAGCATACCAAAATTGAGTTACCGCACATTTGGAAGCATCTCAGGCAGCCGTACAAATTACTTAGTTAAAACTAAAAGCTTCAGAAATCCCATGGATTATGTGGAGGCCCAACTAAAGCTTCACGGGACAAGGCAGAAGAGGAAAAGCTGTTTTTATTTACATTTGTTAAAGTGCTCGTCGGGGTAGAATATACAGTGCAGCAAGATGATAGTCTTTTCATATTTTTTTTAAATGTGTGTATATAGATTTTTTTTTCCTAAGATGGCATCAAAACTCTCAGAGTCCAAGACAGTAAAACAGAGAACTTCAGAACTGGAAAAGAAGGCCGGGAGGACCAAAACGAGCTCTCTCTATCCAGTACATCTTGGTTGTTTTCTCTCAAAGTTTCCGGTGATGTGTTGCGACAGACTGGAGATCTTCCCCCACTGACATTGCTCATGAAAAAGTTGCCTGCACCTTAATTAAGAGACAATTAATCAAAGGGCTGGGATGTCTGTAGCTATCAACAAGGGCTGTTTCTAGCTCCAAAGGTAAAACAGGGCACACAGGTGGGAGGACATGCGAACACTTTGGGTTAGGGCATCTTCTTCTGTGTGCAAAGTGTGCAGATGAGCCCATAGGCTGGACCTCAAAGCATCTTTTGATGTCAGCCAAGCTTTCTCGGTTTGCTCATAACCACAGGCTTTTTCTTTTATTCCATTTTTATTGCCCATATTTTGAGGGATGCGTTCGCTCTTTCAAAAAAGATCAGCCCTGTCCTGGTTTCGGCTGGGATACAGCTGATTTTGTTCCTAGTAGCTGGTATAGTACTGTGTTAAACTGGTTAAAAATGAAAATAAAGGACAGAGAAAGCCAAAAGAAAGAGGAATTGTGCTGCAGAAATTATCTAGACATCCCATTTTCCCCCACCAATAAAAAGGAGGAAAAAACCTCAATAAAAATCCATGCCCAGGGAAAGCAAATGACTTCTCCCAAATGTCTTTGGTTAGTCAAATCCTTGTTGTCTTGGAAAGGGGAAAATGTGTGTTGAATAGTTTCCAGCTAGTTTTAATTGGGATACCACTCGCTTATGTTCCTTAGAGGTTTATGTCAGGGTCACCTAGAGCGGGTGGATGAGTAGCCGTTTGTAGCATCAGCACAAGTCCAAGGTAAATAACGATGAATGTTAATGACACTTTTTGCTCCCAGCCGTGACGTGCTAGGGAGCCCAGCACTCTCCAAGGAGGGAAGGGGGAGCGGAGGACGGGCTGACGCCCGCTCCAGCCGTTGTAGAGTGTCTTCATCTTGACGTGTTTGGGTGTTTTCTCAAGCCAAGTTTCCTTGCTTTTGTCCTGCTCCCTGCTCCTTCCTTGGTACAATTCACACACACAAAAAAGCTGTTTATAGTGCCTAAGACGCCTCGTAAATAAGCCAGGAGATCTGTAAGAATTTACTGGAGCTCTGCCAGTACCTACCAGCCTCTTGCGTTTAGACGTGGGTGTCCTTTGAAGGGATTTTTGGTTCCTTTCAGGCACAGGGGGTGTTTGGAAGCACCCTAGAAAAAGTTTGGGTGCTGGAGGTTTGGAGCTCGATGCCTCCAGGTTTCTAGAGTCCAGCTAGCTGGTTCCACCCAGCCTCCCTCTCCCCACTTTTCTGATTCAAGCTTCACTCAAAAGTCATTTTTCACAACATATCGACTCCCTTTTGGGCTGGAGCATTGCAAATCAGAGCCTGCCCCTGGGCTTTATCATCTTATGAACACTGAGACCCCTATGCTAAAGCAGTCGTGATAGCCACAGAATAATTTAGGTTGGAAGTGGCTTCTGAAGGTTCTCTTGTCTCAGTCAAAGCAGGACCAGCTTTGAAGTTGCACGAGGTTGCTCGGGTCCATCTAATTTCTTACAGGCAAGCATCACACTGGAAAGCCTTCTGCCAGAGCTGGCAGTGATCAGCTTCTTTCTGGCAGAAAGGCCGAGCACTTTAAGCATCCCAGAAAGCCAGATGGTTTCCTTAGTCCCCCCGGAGCAATCTCTCCAGACTGGGTTGGAGGTAGCTCAGCAGAGTGGCACGGTGGATTGAAGCTTTCATTCCTGGTTCCAAAGAGTAACACTCATAACACCTTGCCCAGCTCAGGAGGAGGGGGAAAAAATTAAATATTAATGAAAAGCAAAGATCAGTTGGCCAGCTAAATCATCCAAAAGCAAAGCAGATGCAAAAGATGACAGTTTCTTGTTTGTCTGCGGGCCAATTCTGTTCCTCAGGATTTCAATTACAAACCTCAATGCCTGGAGGTGGCAGGAAAGGCTTAAATTGTTCCACACAGAATTGCAGCTCGGATGGAAGAAAATGTATTTATTTTTCCTGACGAGGATGGGGTCACGGTGATTTCTCCTCGCTGGGTTCCTCGCCATGGACGCGCTACAGGGGGAAGTGCGGGCTCCTGTTGGGCTTCCAGAGAATTTACTTTGAAACCTTTTGCAATGCCTCTGAAAGTAAGAAAAATGTTCCCATTCATTAATGCTCTGGTGCAAGAGGGAGGGAGAGGAGAAGGAAAGTACATGGTCAACTAGAATAAATGCAGCATTGCTGGGATTAAAGGCAGGGAAAAGGCAGGGGGAATCGTCATTTTTCATGGGGAAAGAAAAGAATTAAACTTTAAAAGGAATGGTTTTGCCAGAGCTCAGTGCAGCCTTTTTATTTTTATTATTCTAACTGTTGTGAGTTAAAAGAGATCTTCTAAGATTTATTCCAGTCTGTGATTTTGGATTCCTAGCCGATAGCTGACCACGTCTGAAACATGAGAAAACCAGACTGGATCAAGCCTCTACTCATGTGCGGAGCAATCTGTGCAGTTGCCGAAGTGGGGTTGTAACTTTGACAAGATGGGGGAAATGATGTCCCCATCTGTCACATCTCTTCTCCGCCACATCTTTTCTCTGTCCTCTGAAAAGCTTTCTATCCAGACTTCAGGAGTAAGTTCCTGCCCTAATAATAATTTTTTAAAAATTAAACCAGATAACCAAGTTTTCTCCTAAATCAGTGGGTTCTCTGTCGGACATGTGTGATGGCTCCAGTTTTTGTCATGGTGGAAAGAAGCCAGTGGCTTTCTTGTGTGTGAATAGGAGTGAAGAAACAACCAGAAAAGGAGTGATAGGTTCAGAGATGGGATTTTGGCTGGTGCAGCCAGGGATATGCTGCAGTGTCCCCTCTCCAGCCTCCTCTGTCCATCCTCATCCTCGGTGAGGAAGCCAGGAGATCGACCGACCTCAGACCCTGCTTGGCACCAGGCTCAGCCCATCTGCCTGGAAAATTGCCTGGCAAAGCCAGCAGCAAAATGAGTTTTCTTAGCTTGCCAGCAAAAGAAAAACCATTATCACGTTCTTCATAACCATAATTAAGGCGAGATTAAAAGGGACCATGTGAAGCTGTTGGTGTTGAAGTTATATGGGGTCTGACTAAACGCCTTTATTAAAATCCCACTTAACCTGCACATGCAGGAAAAGGAAAGTTCCTGTGTGCAGAAATCTGATTTACCCCTCATACGCTGAGCTTGGCATTCACTTTACCATCTGCAAAGACCTGATTTTATATACACATATATCTGTATATATATTTCTTTAAAACATGCAAAGAAACTTTCCTGTTTTTCTGGGCATTGAAGCTTGCAGGAAATGTATCACCACATGATTTTTTTATATTTTTTTTAACTTTTCCAGGTCTGCAATCACTTAGACTCTGATGCCAAGCCCTCTCTTTACAAACATATTCCCATCCAATTTTACTCATGTTGTTCAATGTATATTATATCACCAGAAAGAAATTGTGGATGGAAGTGACAGGACCTGGCAGTAAAATCTCATCCGCCGAGCAACTTCTCACCCTCGTTTTGCTTTCAGCAAGCTCGTTAATTGTTAAATGAATCAAAGCAGAAATCTCCAAGAAAAAATAATTCATCTCTCATAATAAACATACCATTACTCTGAGCCCTCGTAAGGACCAAGGCATCAAAAAGGCTTTTTTTTTTTAACCTTAAAAGAAAATCACAGGGAGATGATGCTCCTGAAATCACCTCCACTGTACAGGCCCCCGTCCAGCTGAAATTTTGTCACCAGCAGTTTTT